>NC_133545.1:86535674-86841750 GCF_048773025.1 Camelus bactrianus | reverse complement strand
GGTTTCTCAGTCTGTTTCCTAGTGCTGGTTTGAAGTTCCTGCAGTTTTCCCTGTTAAACCGGGTTGGAGCTAGTACCTCTCCATGTATATGTATGTTGTGGAGTTTGCAACTGAAAAGAAACTTTGTGTTCCCAAAAAGCTAGGTGAAGGACGGCTTTCACACACACTTATCTCTCAGAACTGAGCAGGTGGAGAGACGTTCGTTCATCTAGCACAAAGGGAACGGTTTGCAGGAGAAACTTTTACTCTGGTTTCTCAGTCTGTTTCCTAGTGCCGGTTTGAAGTTCCTGCAGTTTTCACTGTAAAACCGAGTTGGAGCTAGAACCACCAAATATATATGTATGGAGTGGAGTTTGCAACTGAAAAGAAACTTTGTGTTCCAAAAAAGCTAGGTGAAGGACGGCTTACACACACACTTATCTCTTCAGAAATAAGCATGTGGAGAGACGTTCGTTCATCTAGCACAAAGGGAACGGGTTGCAGGAGAAACTTTTACTCTGGTTTCTCAGTCTGTTTCCTAGTGCCGGTTTGAAGTTCCTGCAGTTTTCACTGTAAAACAGAGTTGGAGCTAGTACCTCCCCATATATATGTATGGAGTGGAATTTGCAACTGAAAAGAAACTTTGTGTTCCCAACAAGCTAGGTGAAGTACGGCTTTCACACACACTTATCTCTCAGAACTGAGCATGTGGAGAGACATTCGTTCATCTAGCACAAAGGGAAAGGGTTGCAGGGAAACTTTTACTCTGGTTTCTCAGTCGGTTTCCTAGTGCCGGTTTGAAGTTCCTGCAGTTTTCACTGTAAACCCGGGTTGGAACTCGTACCTCCCCATATATATGTATGGAGTGGAGATGGCAACTTAAAAGAAACTTTGTGTTCCCAACAAGCTAGGTGAAGTACGGCTTTCACACACACTAATCTCTCAGAACTGAGCATGTTGAAAGACGTTCGTTCATCTAGCACAAAGGGAACGGGTTGCAGGGGAAACTTTTACTCTGGTTTCTCAGTCTGTTTCCTACTGCCGGTTTGAAGTTCCTGCAGTTTTCACTGTAAAATCGAGTTGGAGGTAGTACGTACCCATATATATGTATGGAGTGGAGTTTGCAACTGAAAAGAAACTTTGTGTTCCCAACAAGCTAGGTGAAGAACGGCGTTCACACACACTTTTCTCTTCAGAACTGAGCATGTGGAGAGACGTTCGTTCATCTAGCACAAAGGGAACGGGTTGCAGGAGAAACTTTTACTCTGGTTTCTCAGTCTGTTTCCTAGTGCCGGTTTGAAGTTCCTGCAGTTTTCACTGTTAAACCGAGTTGGAGCTAGAACAACCGCATATATATGTATGGAGTGGAGTTTGCAACTGAAAAGAAACTTTGTGTTCCAAAAAAGCTAGGTGAAGTACGGCTTACACACACACTTATCTCTTCAGAAATAAGCATGTGGAGAGACGTTCGTTCATCTAGCACAAAGGGAACGGGTTGCAGGAGAAACTTTTACTCTGGTTTCTCAGTCTGTTTCCTAGTGCCGGTTTGAAGTTCCTGCAGTTTTCACTGTAAAACAGAGTTGGAGCTAGTACCTCCCCATATATATGTATGGAGTGGAGTTTGCAACTGAAAAGAAACTTTGTGTTCCCAACAAGCTAGGTGAAGTACGGCTTTCACACACACTTATCTCTCAGAACTGAGCATGTGGAGAGACATTCGTTCATCTAGCACAAAGGGAACGGGTTGCAGGAGAAACTTTTACTCTGGTTTCTCAGTCTGTTTCCTAGTGCCGGTTTGAAGTTCCTGCAGTTTTCACTGTAAACCCGGGTTGGAACTAGTACCTCCCCATATATATGTATGGAGTGGAGATGGCAACTGAAAAGAAACTTTGTGTTCCCAACAAGCTAGGTGAAGGACGGCTTTCACACACACTTATCTCTCAGAACTGAGCATGTGGAGAGACGTTCGTTCATCTAGCACAAAGGGAACGGGTTGCAGGGGAAACTTTTACTCTGGTTTCTCAGTCTGTTTCCTAGTGCCGGTTTGAAGTTCCTGCAGTTTTCACTGTAAAACAGAGTTGGAGCTGTACCTCCCCATATATATGTATGGAGTGGTGTTTGCAACTGAAAAGAAACTTTGTGTTGCCAAAAAGCTAGGTGAAGGGCGGCATTCACACACACATATCTCTCAGAACTGAGCATGTGGAGAGACGTTCGTTCATCTAGCACAAAGGGAACGGGTTGCAGGAGAAACTTTTACTCTGGTTTCTCAGTCTGTTTCCTAGTGCCGGTTTGAAGTTCCTGCAGTTTTCACTGTTAAACCGAGTTGGAGCTAGAACAACCGCATATATATGTATGGAGTGGAGTTTGCAACTGAAAAGAAACTTTGTGTTCCAAAAAAGCTAGGTGAAGGACGGCTTACACACACACTTATCTCTTCAGAAATAAGCATGTGGAGAGACGTTCGTTCATCTAGCACAAAGGGAACGGGTTGCAGGAGAAACTTTTACTCTGGTTTCTCAGTCTGTTTCCTAGTGCCGGTTTGAAGTTCCTGCAGTTTTCACTGTAAAACAGAGTTGGAGCTAGTACCTCCCCATGTATATGTATGGAGTGGAGTTTGCAACTGAAAAGAAACTTTGTGTTCCCAACAAGCTAGGTGAAGTACGGCTTTCACACACACTTATCTCTCAGAACTGAGCATGTGGAGAGACATTCGTTCATCTAGCACAAAGGGAACGGGTTGCAGGAAAACTTTTACTCTGGGTTCTCAGTCTGTTTCCTAGTGCCGGTTTGAAGTTCCTGCAGTTTTCACTGTAAACCCGGGTTGGAACTAGTACCTCCCCATATATATGTATGGAGTGGAGATGGCAACTGAAAAGAAACTTTGTGTTCAAAACAAGCTAGGTGAAGGACGGCTTTCACACACACTTATCTCTCAGAACTGAGCATGTGGAGAGACGTTCGTTCATCTAGCACAAAGGGAACGGGTTGCAGGGGAAACTTTTACTCTGGTTTCTCAGTCTGTTTCCTAGTGCCGCGTTGAAGTTCCTGCAGTTTTCACTGTAAAACAGAGTTGGAGTTTGTACCTCCCCATATATATGTATGGAGTGGTGTTTGCAACTGAAAAGAAACTTTGTGTTGCCAACAAGCTAGGTGAAGGGCGGCATTCACACACACATATCTCTCAGAACTGAACATGTGGAGAGACGTTCGTTCATCTAGCAAAAAGGGAACGGGTTGCAGGAGAAACTTTTACTCTGGTTTCTCAGTCTGTTTCCTAGTGCCGGTTTGAAGTTCCTGCAGTTTTCACTGTAAAACCGATTTGGAGCTACTACCTCCCCATATATATGTATGGAGTGGAGTTTGCAACTGAAAAGAAACTTTGTGTTCCCAACAAGCTAGGTGAAGGACGGCTTTCACACACAATTATCTTTCAGAACTGAGCATGTGGAGAGACTTTCTTTCAACTGTCACAAAGAGCACGGGTTGCAGGTGAAACTTTTACTCCGGTTTCTCAGTCTGTTTCCTAGTGCCGGTTTGAAGTTCCTGCAGTTTTCACTGTAAAAGCGAGTTCGATCTAGAACCTACCCATATATATGTATGGATTGGAGTTTGCAACTGAAAAGAAACTTTGTGTTCCCAACAAGCTAGGTGAAGTACGGCTTTCACACACACTTATCTCTCAGAACTGAGTATGTGGAGAGACATTCGTTCATCTAGCACAAAGGGAACGGGTTGCAGGAAAACTTTTACTCTGGTTTCTCAGTCTGTTTCCTAGTGCCGGTTTGAAGTTCCTGCAGTTTTCACTGTAAAACCGAGTTGGAGCTACTACCACCCCATATATATGTATGGAGAGGAGTTTGCAACTGAAAAGAAACTTTGTGTTCCCAACAAGCTAGGTGAAGGACGGCTTTCACACACACTTATCTCTCAGAACTGAGCATGTGGAGAGACATTCGTTCATCTAGCACAAAAGGAACGGGATGCAGGAGAAACTATTACTGTGGTTTCTCAGTCTGTTTCCTAGTGCCGGTTTGAAGTTCCTGCAGTTTTCACTGTAAAACCGGGTTGGAGCTAGTACCTCCCCATACAAATGTATGGAGTGGAATTTGCAACTGAAAAGAAACTTTGTGTTCCCAACAAGCTAGGTGAAGGACGGTTTCACACACACTTATCTCTCAGAACTGAGCATGTGGATAGGCGTTCGTTCATCTATCACAAAGAGAACGGGTTGCAGGAGAAACTTTTACTCTGGTTTCTCAATCTGTTTCCTAGTGCCGGTTTGAAGTTCCTGCAGTTTTCACTGTAAAACCGAGTTGGAGCTAGTACCTCCCCATATATATGTATGGAGTGGAGTTTGCAACTGAAAAGAAACTTTGTGTTCCCAACAAGCTAGTTGAAGGACGGCTTTCACACACACACATCTCTCAGAACTTTGCATGTGGAGAGACGTTCGTTCATCTAGCTCAAATGGAAAGGGTTGCAGGAGAAACTATTACTCTGGTTTCTCAGTCTGTTTCCTAGTGCCGGTTTGAAGTTCCTGCAGTTTTCACTGTAAAACCGTGTTGGATCTAGTACGTCCCCATATATATGTATGGAGTGGAGTTTGCAACTGAAAAGAAACTTTGTGTTCCCAACAAGCTAGGTTAAGAACGGCTTTCACACACACACATCTCTTAGAACTGAGCATGTGGAGAGACTTTCGTTCATCTAGCACAAAGGGAACGGGTTGCAGGAGAAACTTTTACTCTGGTTTCTCAGTCTGTTTCCTAGTGCCGGTTTGAAGTTCCTGCAGTTTTCACTGTAAAACCGAGTTGGAGCTAGTACCTCCCCATATATATGTATGGAGTGGAGTTTGCAACTGAAAAGAAACTTTGTGTTCCCAACAAGCTAGGTGAAGAACGGCTTTCACACACACTTTTCTCTTCAGAACTGAGCATGTGGAGAGACGTTCGTTCATCTAGCACAAAGGGAACGGGTTGCAGGAGAAACTTTTACTCTGGTTTCTCAGTCTGTTTCCTAGTGCCGGTTTGAATTTCCTGCAGTTTTCACTGTTAAACCGAGTTGGAGCTAGAACAACCGCATATATATGTATGGAGTGGAGTTTGCAACTGAAAAGAAACTTTGTGTTCCAAAAAAGCTAGGTGAAATACGGCTTACACACACACTTATCTCTTCAGAAATAAGCATGTGGAGAGACGTTCGTTCATCTAGCACAAAGGGAACGGGTTGCAGGAGAAACTTTTACTCTGGTTTCTCAGTATGTTTCCTAGTGCCGGTTTGAAGTTCCTGCAGTTTTCACTGTAAAACAGAGTTGGAGCTAGTACCTAACCAAATATATGTATGGATTGGAGTTTGCAACTGAAAAGAAACTTTGTGTTCCCAACAAGCTAGGTGAAGTACGGCTTTCACACACACTTATCTCTCAGAACTGAGCATGTGGAGAGACATTCGTTCATCTAGCACAAAGGGAACGGGTTGCAGGAAAACTTATACTCTGGTTTCTCAGTCTGTTTCCTAGTGCCGGTTTGAAGTTCCTGCAGTTTTCACTGTAAACCCGGGTTGGAACTAGTACCTCCCCATATATATGTATGGAGTGGAGATGGCAACTGAAAAGAAACTTTGTGTTCCCAACAAGCTAGGTGAAGGACGGCTTTCACACACACTTATCTCTCAGAACTGAGCATGTGGAGAGACGTTCGTTCATCTAGCACAAAGGGAACGGGTTGCAGGGGAAACTTTTACTCTGGTTTCTCAGTCTGTTTCCTAGTGCCGGTTTGAAGTTCCTGCAGTTTTCACTGTAAAACAGAGTTGGAGCTTGTACCTCCCCATATATATGTATGGAGTGGTGTTTGCAACTGAAAAGAAACTTTGTGTTGCCAAAAAGCTAGGTGAAGGGCGGCATTCACACACACATATCTCTCAGAACTGAGCATGTAGAGAGACGTTCGTTCATCTAGCACAAAGGGAACGGGTTGCAGGAGAAACTTTTACTCTGGTTTCTCAGTCTGTTTACTAGTGCCGGTTTGAAGTTCCTGCAGTTTTCACTGTTAAACCGAGTTGGAGCTAGAACAACCGCATATATATGTATGGAGTGGAGTTTGCAACTGAAAAGAAACTTTGTGTTCCAAAAAAGCTAGGTGACGGACGGCTTACACACACACTTATCTCTTCAGAAATAAGCATGTGGAGAGACGTTCGTTCATCTAGCACAAAGGGAACGGGTTGCAGGAGAAACTTTTACTCTGGTTTCTCAGTCTGTTTCCTAGTGCCGGTTTGAAGTTCCTGCAGTTTTCACTGTAAAACAGAGTTGGAGCTAGTACCTCCCCTGTATATGTATGGAGTGGAGTTTGCAACTGAAAAGAAACTTTGTGTTCCCAACAAGCTAGGTGAAGGACGGCTTTCACACACACTTATCTCTCAGAACTGAGCATGTGGAGAGACGTTCGTTCATCTAGCACAAAGGGAACGGGTTGCAGGAGAAACTTTTACTCTGGTTTCTCAGTCTGTTTCCTAGTGCCGGATTGAAGTTCCTGCAGTTTTCACTGTTAAACCGAGTTGGAGCTAGAACCACCGCATATATATGTATGGAGTGGAGTTTGCAACTGAAAAGAAACTTTGTGTTCCAAAAAAGCTAGTTGAAGGACGGCTTACACACACACTTATCTCTTCAGAAATAAGCATGTGGAGAGACGTTCGTTCATCTAGCACAAAGGGAACGGGTTGCAGGAGAAACTTTTACTCTCATTTCTCAGTATGTTTCCTAGTGCCGGTTTGAAGTTCCTGCAGTTTTCACTGTAAAACAGAGTTGGAGCTAGTACCTCCCCATGTATATGTATGGAGTGGAGTTTGCAACTGAAAAGAAACTTTGTGTTCCCAACAAGCTAGGTGAAGTACGGCTTTCACACACACTTATCTCTCAGAACTGAGCATGTGGAGAGACATTCGTTCATCTAGCACAAAGGGAACGGGTTGCAGGAAAACTTTTACTCTGGGTTCTCAGTCTGTTTCCTAGTGCCGGTTTGAAGTTCCTGCAGTTTTCACTGTAAACCCGGGTTGGAACTAGTACCTCCCCATATATATGTATGGAGTGGAGATGGCAACTGAAAAGAAACTTTGTGTTCAAAACAAGCTAGGTGAAGGACGACTTTCACACACACTTATATCTCAGAACTGAGCATGTGGAGAGACGTTCGTTCATCTAGCAAAAAGGGAACGGGTTGCAGGGGAAACTTTTACTCTGGTTTCTCAGTCTGTTTCCTAGTGCCGCGTTGAAGTTCCTGCAGTTTTCACTGTAAAACAGAGTTGGAGCTTGTACCTCCCCATATATATGTATGGAGTGGTGTTTGCAACTGAAAAGAAACTTTGTGTTGCCAACAAGCTAGGTGAAGGGCGGCATTCACACACACATATCTCTCAGAACTGAGCATGTGGAGAGACGTTCGTTCATCTAGCACAAAGGGAACGGGTTGCAGGAGAAACTTTTACTCTGGTTTCTCAGTCTGTTTCCTAGTGCCGGTTTGAAGTTCCTGCAGTTTTCACTGTAAAACAGAGTTGGAGCTAGTACCTCCCCTGTATATGTATGGAGTGGAGTTTGCAACTGAAAAGAAACTTTGTGTTCCCAACAAGCTAGGTGAAGGACGGCTTTCACACACACTTATCTCTCAGAACTGAGCATGTGGAGAGACGTTCGTTCATCTAGCACAAAGGGAACGGGTTGCAGGAGAAACTTTTACTCTGGTTTCTCAGTCTGTTTCCTAGTGCCGGATTGAAGTTCCTGCAGTTTTCACTGTTAAACCGAGTTGGAGCTAGAACCACCGCATATATATGTATGGAGTGGAGTTTGCAACTGAAAAGAAACTTTGTGTTCCAAAAAAGCTAGGTGAAGGACGGCTTACACACACACTTATCTCTTCAGAAATAAGCATGTGGAGAGACGTTCGTTCATCTAGCACAAAGGGAACGGGTTGCAGGAGAAACTTTTACTCTCATTTCTCAGTATGTTTCCTAGTGCCGGTTTGAAGTTCCTGCAGTTTTCACTGTAAAACAGAGTTGGAGCTAGTACCTCCCCATGTATATGTATGGAGTGGAGTTTGCAACTGAAAAGAAACTTTGTGTTCCCAACAAGCTAGGTGAAGTACGGCTTTCACACACACTTATCTCTCAGAACTGAGCATGTGGAGAGACATTCGTTCATCTAGCACAAAGGGAACGGGTTGCAGGAAAACTTTTACTCTGGGTTCTCAGTCTGTTTCCTAGTGCCGGTTTGAAGTTCCTGCAGTTTTCACTGTAAAACAGAGTTGGAGCTAGTACCTCCCCATGTATATGTATGGAGTGGAGTTTGCAACTGAAAAGAAACTTTCTGTTCCCAACAAGCTAGGTGAAGTACGGCTTTCATACACACTTATCTCTCAGAACTGAGCATGTGGAGAGACGTTCGTTCATCTAGCACAAAGGGAACGGGTTGCAGGAGAAACTTTTACTCTGGTTTCTCAGTCTGTTTCCTAGTGCCGGATTGAAGTTCCTGCAGTTTTCACTGTTAAACCGAGTTGGAGCTAGAACCACCGCATATATATGTATGGAGTGTAGTTTGCAACTGAAAAGAAACTTTGTGTTCCAAAAAAGCTAGGTGAAGGACGGCTTACACACACACTTATCTCTTCAGAAATAAGCATGTGGAGAGACGTTCGTTCATCTAGCACAAAGGGAACGGGTTGCAGGAGAAACTTTTACTCTGGTTTCTCAGTCTGTTTCCTAGTGCCGGTTTGAAGTTCCTGCAGTTTTCACTGTAAAACAGAGTTGGAGCTAGTACCTCCCCATGTATATGTATGGAGTGGAGTTTGCAACTGAAAAGAAACTTTCTGTTCCCAACAAGCTAGGTGAAGTACGGCTTTCATACACATTTATCTCTCAGAACTGAGCATGTGGAGAGACATTCGTTCATCTAGCACAAAGGGAAAGGGTTGCAGGAAAACTTTTACTCTGGTTTCTCAGTCTGTTTCCTAGTGCCGGTTTGAAGTTCCTGCAGTTTTCACTGTAAACCCGGGTTGGAACTAGTACCTCCCCATATATATGTATGGAGTGGAGATGGCAACTGAAAAGAAACTTTGTGTTCCCAACAAGCTAGGTGAAGGACGGCTTTCACACACACTTATCTCTCAGAACTGAGCATGTGGAGAGACGTTCGTTCATCTAGCACAAAGGGAACGGGTTGCAGGAGAAACTTTTACTCTGGTTTCTCAGTCTGTTTCCTAGTGCCGGTTTGAAGTTCCTGCAGTTTTCACTGTTAAACCGAGTTGGAGCTAGAACAACCGCATATAAATGTATGGAGTGGAGTTTGCAACTGAAAAGAAACTTTGTGTTCCAAAAAAGCTAGGTGAAGGACGGCTTACACACACACTTATCTCTTCAGAAATAAGCATGTGGAGAGACGTTCGTTCATCTAGCACAAAGGGAACGGGTTGCAGGAGAAACTTTTACTCTGGTTTCTCAGTCTGTTTCCTAGTGCCGGTTTGAAGTTCCTGCAGTTTTCACTGTAAAACAGAGTTGGAGCTAGTACCTCCCCATGTATATGTATGGAGTGGAGTTTGCAACTGAAAAGAAACTTTGTGTTCCCAACAAGCTAGGTGAAGTACGGCTTTCACACACACTTATCTCTCAGAACTGAGCATGTGGAGAGACATTCGTTAATCTAGCACAAAGGGAACGGGTTGCAGGAAAACTTTTACTCTGGGTTCTCAGTCTGTTTCCTAGTGCCGGTTTGAAGTTCCTGCAGTTTTCACTGTAAACCCGGGTTGGAACTAGTACCTCCCCATATATATGTATGGAGTGGAGATGGCAACTGAAAAGAAACTTTGTGTTCAAAACAAGCTAGGTGAAGGACGGCTTTCACACACACTTATCTCTCAGAACTGAGCATGTGGAGAGACGTTCGTTCATCTAGCACAAAGGGAACGGGTTGCAGGGGAAACTTTTACTCTGGTTTCTCAGTCTGTTTCCTAGTGCCGCGTTGAAGTTCCTGCAGTTTTCACTGTAAAACAGAGTTGGAGCTTGTACCTCCCCATATATATTTATGGAGTGGTGTTTGCAACTGAAAAGAAACTTTGTGTTGCCAACAAGCTAGGTGAAGGGCGGCATTCACACACACATATCTCTCAGAACTGAGCATGTGGAGAGACGTTCGTTCATCTAGCAAAAAGGGAACGGGTTGCAGGAGAAACTTTTACTCTGGTTTCTCAGTCTGTTTCCTAGTGCCGGTTTGAAGTTCCTGCAGTTTTCACTGTAAAAGCGAGTTCGAGCTAGAACCTCCCCATATATATGTATGGATTGGAGTTTGCAACTGAAAAGAAACTTTGTGTTCCCAACAAGCTAGGTGAAGTACGGCTTTCACACACACTTATCTCTCAGAACTGAGTATGTGGAGAGACATTCGTTCATCTAGCACAAAGGGAACGGGTTGCAGGAAAACTTTTACTCTGGTTTCTCAGTCTGTTTCCTAGTGCCGGTTTGAAGATCCTGCAGTTTTCACTGTAAAACCGAGTTGGAGCTTCTACCACCCCATATATATGTATGGAGAGGAGTTTGCAACTGAAAAGAAACTTTGTGTTCCCAACAAGCTAGGTGAAGGACGGCTTTCACACACACTTATCTCTCAGAACTGAGCATGTGGAGAGACATTCGTTCATCTAGCACAAAGAGAACGGGTTGCAGGAGAAACTTTTACTCTGGTTTCTCAGTCTGTTTCCTAGTGCCGGTTTGAAGTTCCTGCAGTTTTCACTGTAAAACCGAGTTGGAGATAGTACCTCCCCATATATATGTATGGAGTGGTGTTTGCAACTGAAAAGAAACTTTGTGTTCCCAACAAACTAGGTGAAGGTCGGCTTTCACACACACATATCTCTCAGAACTGAGCATGTGGAGAGACGTTCGTTCATCTAGCAAAAAGGGAACGGGTTGCAGGAGAAACTTTTTCTCTGGTTTCTCAGTCTGTTTCCTAGTGCCGGTTTGAAGTTCCTGCAGTTTTCACTGTAAAAAAGTGTTGGAGCTTGTACCTCCCCATATATATGTATGGAGTGGAGTTTGCAACTGAAAAGAAACTTTGTGTTCCCAACAAGCTAGGTGAAGGACGGCTTTCACACACACTTATCTCTCAGAACTGAGCATGTGGAGAGACGTTCGTTCATCTAGCACAAAGGGAACGGGTTGCAGGAGAAACTTTTACTCTGGTTTCTCAGTCTGTTTCCTAGTGCCGGTTTGAAGTTCCTGCAGTTTTCACTGTTAAACCGAGTTGGAGCTAGAACCACCGCATATATATGTATGGAGTGGAGTTTGCAACTGAAAAGAAACTTTGTGTTCCAAAAAAGCTAGGTGAAGGACGGCTTACACACACACTTATCTCTTCAGAAATAAGCATGTGGAGAGACGTTCGTTCATCTAGCACAAAGGGAACGGGTTGCAGGAGAAACTTTTACTCTGGTTTCTCAGTCTGTTTCCTAGTGCCGGTTTGAAGTTCCTGCAGTTTTCACTGTAAAACAGAGTTGGAGCTAGTACCTCCCCATATATATGTATGGAATGGAGTTTGCAACTGAAAAGAAACTTTGTGTTCCCAACAAGCTAGGTGAAGTACGGCTTTCACACACATTTATCTCTCAGAACTGAGCATGTGGAGAGACATTCGTTCATCTAGCACAAAGGGAACGGGTTGCAGGAAAACTTTTACTCTGGTTTCTCAGTCTGTTTCCTAGTGCCGGTTTGAAGTTCCTGCAGTTTTCAATGTAAACCCGGGTTGGAACTAGTACCTCCCCATATATATGTATGGAGTGGAGATGGCAACTGAAAAGAAACTTTGTGTTCCAAACAAGCTAGGTGAAGGACGGCTTTCACACACACTTATCTCTCAGAACTGAGCATTTGGAGAGACGTTCGTTCATCTAGCACAAAGGGAACGGGTTGCAGGGGAAACTTTTACTCTGGTTTCTCAGTCTGTTTCCTAGTGCCGGTTTGAAGTTCCTGCAGTTTTCACTGTAAAACCGAGTTGGAGCTTGTACCTCCCCATATATATGTATGGAGTGGTGTTTGCAACTGAAAAGAAACTTTGTGTTCCCAACAAGCTAGGTGAAGGACGGCTTTCACACACACTTATCTCTCAGAACTGAGCATGTGGAGGGTCGTTCTTTCATCTAGCACAAAGGGAACGGGTTGCAGGAGAAACTTCTACTCTGGTTTCTCAGTCTGTTTCCTAGTGCCGGTTTGAAGTTCCTGCAGTTTTCACTGTAAAACCGATTTGGAGCTAGTACCTCCCCATATATAAGTATGGAGTGGAGTTTGCAACTGAAAAGAAACTTTGTGTTCCCAACAAGCTAGGTGAAGGACGGCTTTCACACACAATTATCTCTCAGAACTGAGCATGTGGAGAGACTTTCTTTCAACTATCACAAAGGGAACGGGTTGCAGGTGAAACTTTTACTCCGGTTTCTCAGTCTGTTTCCTAGTGCCGGTTTGAAGTTCCTGCAGTTTTCACTGTAAAAGCGAGTTCGAGCTAGAACCTCCCCATATATATGTATGGATTGGAGTTTGCATCTGAAAAGAAACTTTGTGTTCCCAACAAGCTAGGTGAAGTACGGCTTTCACACACACTTATCTCTCAGAACTGAGTATGTGGAGAGACATTCGTTCATCTAGCACAAAGGGAACGGGTTGCAGGAAAACTTTTACTCTGGTTTCTCAGTCTGTTTCCTAGTGCCGGTTTGAAGTTCCTGCAGTTTTCACTGTAAAACCGAGTTGGAGCTACTACGACCCCATATATATGTATGGAGTGGAGTTTGCAACTGAAAAGAAACTTTGTGTTCCCAACAAGCTAGGTGAAGGACGGCTTTCACACACACTTATCTCTCAGAACTGAGCATGGGGAGAGACGTTCGTTCATCTAGCACAAAGAGAACGGGTTGCAAGAGAAACTTTTACTCTGGTTTCTCAGTCTGTTTCCTAGTGCCGGTTTGAAATTCCTGCAGTTTTCACTGTAAAACCGAGTTGGAGCTTGTACCTCCCCATACATATATATGGAGTGGAGTTTGCAACTGGAAAAAACTTTGTGTTCCCAACAAGCTAGGTGAAGGACGGCTTTCACACACACTTATCTCTCAGAACTGAGCATGTGGAGAGACGTTCGTTCATCTAACACAAAGGGAACGGGATGCAGGGGAAACTTTTTCTCTGGTTTCTCAGTCTGTTTCCTAGTGCCGGTTTGAAGTTCCTGCAGCTTTCACAGTAAAAAAGTGTTGGAGCTAGTACCCCCCCATATATATGTATGGAGTGGAGTTTGCAACTGAAAAGAAACTTTGTGTTCCCAACAAGCTAGGTGAAGGACGGCTTTCACACACACTTATCTCTCAGAACTGAGCATGTGGAGAGACGTTCGTTCATCTAGCACAAATTGAACGGGTTGAAAGGGAAACTTTACTCAGGTTTCTCAGTCTTTTTCCTAGTGCCGGTTTGAAGTTCCTGCAGTTTTCACTCTAAAACAGAGTTGGAGGTAGTACCTCCCCATATATATGTATGGAGTGGAGTTTGCAACTGAAAAGAAACTTTGTGTTCCCAACAAGCTAGGTGAAGGACGGCTTTCACACACAAACATCTCTCAGAAATTTGCATGTGGAGAGACGTTCGTTCATCTAGCACAATGGGAACTGGTTGCAGGAGAAACTTTTACTCTGGTTTCTCAGTCTGTTTCCTAGTGCCGGTTTGAAGTTCCTGCAGTTTTCACTCTAAAAAAGAGTTGGAGCTAGTACCTCCCCATATATATGTATGGAGTGGAGTTTGCAACTGAAAAGAAACTTTGTGTTCCCAACAAGCAAGGTGAAGGACGGCTTTCACACACACATATCTCTCAGAACTGAGCATGTGGATAGACGTTCGTTCATCTAGCACAAAGGGAACGGGTTGCTGGAGAAACATTTACTCTGGTTTCTCAGTCTGTTTCCTAGTGCAGGTTTGATGTTCTTGCAGTTTTCACTGTAAAACCGAGTTGGAGCTAGTACCTACCCATATATATGTATGGATTGGAGTTTGCAACTGAAAAGAAACTTTGTGTTCCCAACAAGCTATGTGAACGAAGGCTTTCACACACACTTATCTCTCAGAACTGAACATGTGCAGAGACGTTCGTTCATCTAGTAAAAATGGAACGGGATGCAGGAGAAACTTTTAATTTGGTTTCTCAGTCTGTTTCCTAGTTCCGGTTTTAATTTTCTGCAGTTTTCACTGTAAAATAAATTTGGAGCTAGTACCGACCCATATATAAGCATGGAGTGGAGTTTGCAACTGAAAAGAAACTTTGTGTTCCCAACAAGCTAGGTGAAGTACGGCTTTCACACACACTTATCTCTCTGAACTGAGAATGTGGATAGACGTTCATCCATCTAGCACAAAGGAAAGGTTTGCCTGAGAAACTTTTACTCTGGTTTCTCAGTCTGTTTCCTAGTGCCGTTTTGAAGTTCCTGCAGTTTTCACTGTAAAACCAATTTGGAGTTAGTTCCTACCCATGTATATGTATGGAGTGGAATTTGCAACCGAAAAGAAACCTTGTGTTCTCAACATGATAAGTGAAGTACGGCTTTCACACACACATATCTCTCAGAACTGAGCATGTGCAGAGACTTTCGTTCATCTAGCACAAATAGAAAAGTTTCCAGGAGAAACTAGTTCTCTTTTTCTCAGTCTGTTTCCTAGTACCGTTTTGAATACCTGCAGTTTTCACTGTAAAACAGATTTGGAACAAGTACCTCCCCATATATATGTATCGAGAGGTGTTTGCAATTGAAAAGAACATTTGTGTTAACAACAAGCTAAGTGAAGGAAGGCTTTCACACACACTTATCCCTAGAACTGAGCAGGTGGAGAGACGTACGTTCATCTAGCACAAAGAGAACGGGTTGCAGAAGAAACTATTAATCTGGATTCTCAATCTGTTTCCTAGTGCCGGTGTGAAGTTCCTGCAGTTTTCACTGTAAAACCGAGTTGAAACTAGTACCTCACCATATATAAATATGCAGAGGAGTTTGCAACTGAAAAGTAACTTGGTGTTCCCAACAATGTAGGTTAATGACGGCTTTCACACACACTTATCTCTCAGAACTGAGCATGTGGAGAAACGTTCGTTCATGTAGCACAAAGGGAAAGGGTTGCAGGAGAATCTTTCCTCTGGTTTCTCAGTCTGTTTCCTAGTGCCTGTTTGAAGTTCCTGCAGTTTTCACTGTAAAACCGTGTTGGAGCTAGTACCTCCAAATGTATATGTATGGAGTGGAGTTTACAACTGAAAAGAAACTTTGTGTTTCCAACAAGCTAGGTGAAGGACGGCTTTCACACACACTTATCTCTCAGAACTGAGCATGTGGAGAGACGTTCGTTCATCAAGCAGAAAGGGAACGGGTTGCATGACAAACTTTTACTCTGGTTTCTAAGTCTGTTTCCTAGTGCCGGTTTGAAGTTCCTGCAGTTTTCACTGTAAAACCGATTTGGAGCTAGTACCTCCAAATATATATGTATGCAGTGGAGTTTGCTTCCGAAAATAAACTTTGTGTTCCCAACAATCTAGGTGAAGGACGGCTTTCACACACACTTATCTCTCAGAACTGAGTATGTGGAGAGACGTTCGTTCATCTAGCACAAAGGGAACGGGTTGCAGGAGAAACTATTATCTGGATTTTCAGTCTGTTTCCTAGTGCCAGTTTGAAGTTCCTGCAGTATTCACTGTAAAACCGAATTGTAGCTTTTACCTCCCAATATATATGTATGGAGTGGAGTTGGCAAATGAAAAGAAATTTTGTGTTCCCAACAAGCTAGGTGAAGGACGGCTTTCACACCCACTTATGTCTCAGTACTGAGCATGTGGAGAGACATTCGTTCATCTAGCACAAAGGGAAAGGGTTGCAGGAGAAACTTTTACTCTGGTTTCTCAGTCTGTTTCCTAGTGCCGGTTTGAAGTTCCTGCAGTTTTCACTACAAAACAGAGTTGAAGCTAGTACCACCCCATATATATGTATGGAGTGGTGTTTGCAAATGAAAAGAAACTTTGTGTTCCCAACAAGCTAAATGAAGTACGGCTTTCACACACACTTATCTCTCAGAACTGAACATGTGCAGAAACTTTCGTTCATCTAGCACAAAGTGAACGGGTTGCAGGAGAAACTTTTATTCTGGTTTCTCTGTCTGTTTCCAAGTGCCGGTTTTAATTTTCTGCAGTTTTCACTGTAAATCCGAGTTGGAGCTATTACCTACTCATATATATGTATTGTGTGGATTTTGTAACTGAAAAAAATTTTTGAGTTCCCAAAAAGCTAGGTGAAGGACGGGTTCAAAAACAGTTCTCCCTCTAAAACTGAGCATGTGGAGTGACTTTCGTTCATCAAGCACACAGGGAACGGGTTGCAGGAGAAACTTTTACTCTGGTTTCTCAGTTTGTTTCCTAGTGCCGGTTTAAAGTTCCTGCAGTTTTCACTGTAAAAACGAGTTGGGGCTAGTACCTCCCCATGTATAAGTAAGAAGAGGAATTGGCAATTGAAAAGTAGCTTTGTGTTCCAACAAGCTAGGTGAAGGTCGGCTTTCACACACACTTATCTCTCAGAACTGAGCATGTGGAAAGACTTTCGTTCATCTAGCACAAAGGGAACGGCTAGCAAGAGAAATTTTTCTCTGGATTCTCAGTCTGTTTCTTATTGCCGGTGTGAAGAACCTGCAGTTTTCACTGTAAAACCGAGTTGGAGCTAGTACCTCCTCATTAATATGTATGGAGTGCTGTTTGCAACTGAAAAGAAACTTTGTGTTCCCAACAAGCTAGGTGAAGGACTGCTTTCACACTCACTTATCTCTCTGAACTGAGCATGTGGAGAGACGTTCGTTCATCTAGCACAAAGTGAACGGGTTGCAGGACAAACTTTTACTCTGGTTTCTCAGTCTGTTTCCTAGTGCCGGTTTGAATTTCCTGCAGTTTTCACTGTAAAACAGATTTGGAGCTAGTACATCCCCATATATATGTATGGAGAGGTGTTTGCAACTGAAAAGATAGTTTGTTTTCCCAACAAGCTAGGTGAAAGACGGCTTGCAAACACACTTCTCTCTCTAAACTGAGCATGTGGAGAGACGATCTTTCAGCTAGCACAACAGAAACGGGTTGCAGGAAAAAATTTTACTTTGGATTCTCAGTCTGTTTCCTAGTGCCGGTTTGAAATTCCGGCAGTTTTCACAGTAAAATCGAGTTGAAGCTAGGATCTCCCCATATATATGTATGGAGTGCGTTTGGCAACTGAAAAGAAACTTTGTGTTCCCAACAAGCTAGGTGAAGGACGGCTTTCACACACAATTCTCTCTCAGAACTGAGCATGAGGAGAGACTTTCGTTCAAATAGCACAAAGGGAAAGGGTTGCAGGAGAAACTTTTACCCTGGATTCTCAGTCTCTTTCCTAGTGCCGGTGTGAAGTTCCTGCAGTTTTCACTGTAAAACCGAGTTGGAGCTAATACCTCCCCATATATATGTATTGAGAGGAGTATGCAATTGAAAAGAACTTTGTGTTCCCAACAAGCTAGGTGAAGTACGGCTTTCACACACACTTATCTCTCAGAACTGAACATGTGCAGTGACGTTCGTTCATCTAGTAAAGTGGAACGGGATGCAGGAGAAACTTTTAATCTGGTTTCTCAGTCTGTTTCCTAGTTCCGGTTTTAATTTTCTGCAGTTTTCACTGTAAAATAGATTTGGAGCTAGTACCGACCCATATATATGAATGGAGTGGAGTTTGCAACTGAAAAGAAACTTTGTGTTCCCAACAAGCTAGGTGAAGTACGGCTTTCACACACACTTATCTCTCTGAACTGAGCATGTGGAAAGACGTTCATCCATCGAGCACAAAGGGAAAGGTTTGCCTGGGAAACTTTTACTCTGGTTTCTCAGTCTGTTTCCTAGTGCCGTTTTGAATTTCCTGCAGTTTTCACTGTAAAACCGGGTTTGAACTAGTACCTCCCCATATATATGTATCGAGAGGTGTTTGCAATTGAAAAGAACATTTGTGTTAACAACAAGCTAAGTGAAGGAAGGCTTTCACACACACTTATCCCTAGAACTGAGCAGGTGGAGAGACGTACGTTCATCTAGCACAAAGCGAACGGGTTGCAGAAGAAACTATTAATCTGGATTCTCAATCTGTTTCCTAGTGCCGGTGTGAAGTTCCTGCAGTTTTCACTGTAACCACGAGTTGGGGCCAATAACTCCCCATTTATATGTATGGAGTGGAGTTTGCAACTGAAAAGAAACTTTGTGTTCCCAACAAAGTATTTGAAATTTGGCTTTCACACACACTTAACCTTCAGAACTGAACATGTGCAGAGACGTTCGTTCATCTAGCACAAACGGAACGGTTTGCAGGAGAAACTTGTACTCTTTTTTATCAGTCTGTTTCCTAGTGCCGGTTTGAAGTTCCTGCAGTTTTCACTGTAAAACCGAGTTGAAACTAGTACCTCACCATATATATATATGCAGAGGACTTGGCAATTGAAAAGTAACTTTGTGTTCCCAACAATGTAGGTTAATGACGGCTTTCACACACACTTATCTCTCAGAACTGAGCATGTGGAGAAACGTTCGTTCATGTAGCACAAAGGGAAAGGGTTGCAGGAGAATCTTTCCTCTGGTTTCTCAGTCTGTTTCCTAGTGCCGGTTTGAATTTCCTGCAGTTTTCACTGTAAAACCGATTTGGAGCTAGTACATCCCCATATATATGTATGGAGAGGTGTTTGCAACTGAAAAGAAAGTTTGTTTTCCCAACAAGCTAGGTGAAAGACAGCTTGCAAACACACTTCTCTCTCTAAACTGAGCATGTGGAGACACGATCTTTCATCTAGCACAACAGAAACGGTTTGCAGGAAAAACTTTTACTTTGGATTCTCAGTCTGTTTCCTAGTGCCGGTTTGAAATTCCGGCAGTTTTCACAGTAAAATCGAGTTGAAGCTAGGACCTCCCCATATATATGTATGGAGTGGTGTTGGCAACTGAAAAGAAACTTTGTGTTCTCAACAAGCTACTTGAAGGACGGCTTTCACACACAATTATCTCTCAGAACTGAGCATGAGGAGAGACTTTCGTTCAAATAGCACAAAGGGAAAGGGTTGCAGGAGAAACTTTTACTCTGGATTCTCAGTCTCTTTCCTAGTGCCGGTGTGAAGTTCCTGCAGTTTTCACTGTAAAACCGAGTTGGAGCTAATACCTCCCCATATATATATATTGAGAGGAGTTTGCAATTGAAAAGAACTTTGTGTTCCCAACAAGCTAGGTGAAGTACGGCTTTCACACACTCTTATCTCTCAGAACTGAACATGTGCAGAGACGTTCGTTCATCTAGTAAAAATGGAACGGGATGCAGGAGAAACTTTTAATCTGGTTTCTCAGTCTGTTTCCTAGTTCCGGTTTTAATTTTCTGATATTTCACTGTAAAATAGATTTGGAGCTAGTACCGACCCATATATATGCATGGAATGGAGTTTGCAACTGAAAAGAAACTTTGTGTTCCCAACAAGCTAGGTGAAGTACGGCTTTCACACCCACTTATCTCTCTGAACTGAGCATGTGGAAAGACGTTCATCCATCTAGCACAAAGGGAAAGGATTGCCTGGGAAACTTTTACTCTGGTTTCTCAGTCTGTTTCCAAGTGCCGTTTTCAAGTTCCTGCAGTTTTCACTGTAAAACAAATTTGGAGTTAGTTCCTACCCATGTATATGTATGGAGTGGAGTTTGCAACCGAAAAGAATCCTTGTGTTCCCAACAAGATAAGTGAAGGACGGCTTTCACACACACTTATCTCTCAGAACTGAGCATGTGCAGAGACTTTCGTTCATCTAGCACAAATTGAAAGGTTTCCAGGAGAAACTAGTGCTCTTTTTCTCAGTCTGTTTCCTAGTGCCGTTTTGAATTTCCTGCAGTTTTCACTGTAAAACCGAGTTGGAACTAGTAACTCCCCATATATATGTATCGAGAGGTGTTTGCAATTGAAAAGAACATTTGTGTTAACAACAAGCTAAGTGAAGGAAGGCTTTCACACACACTTATCAATAGAACTGAGCAGGTGGAGAGACGTACGTTCATCTAGCACAAAGCGAACGGGTTGCAGAAGAAACTATTAATCTGGATTCTAAATCTGTTTCCTAGTGCCGGTGTGAAGTTCCTGCAGTTTTCACTGTAACCACGATTTGGGGCCAATAACTCCCCATTTATATGTATGGAGTGGAGTTTGCAACTGAAAAGAAACTTTGTGTTCCCAACAAGATATTTGAAGTTAGGCTTTCACACACACTTATCCTTCAGAACTGAACATGTGCAGAGACTTTCGTTCATCTAGCACAAACGGAACGGTTTGCAGGAGAAACTTGTACTCTTTTTTATCAGTCTGTTTCCTAGTGCCGGTTTGAAGTTCCTGCAGTTTTCACTGTAAAACCGTGTTGAAACCAGTACCTCACTATATATATATATGCAGAGGAGTTTGCAATTGAAAAGTAACTTTGTGTTCCCAACAATGTAGGTTAATGACGGCTTTCACACACACTTATCTCTCAGAACTGAGCATGTGGAGAGACGTTCGTTCATCAAGCACAAAGGAAAGGGTTGCTGGAGAATCTTTCCTCTGGTTTCTCAGTCTGTTTCCTAGTGCCGGTTTGAAGTTCCTGCAGTTTTCACTGTAAAACCGAGTTGGAGCTAGTACCTCCAAATATATATGTATGGAGTGGAGTTTGCAACTGAAAAGAAACTTTGTGTTCCCAACAAGCTAGGTGAGGGACGGCTTTCACACACACTTATCTCTCAGAACTGAGTATGTGGAGAGACGTTCGTTCATCTAGCACAAAGGGAACGGGTTGCAGTAGAAACTTTTCTCTAGATTTTCAGTCTGTTTCCTAGTGCCAGTTTGAAGGTCCTGCAGTATTCACTGTAAAACCGAGTTGGAGCTAGTACCAGCCCATATATATGTATGGAGTGGTGTTTGCAACTGAAAAGAAACTTTGTGTTCTCAACAAGCTACTTGAAGGACGGCTTTCACACACAATTATCTCTCAGAACTGAACATGAGGAGAGACTTTCGTTCAAATAGCACAAAGGGAAAGGGTTGCAGGAGAAACTTTTACCCTGGATTCTCAGTCTCTTTCCTAGTGCCGGTGTGAAGTTCCTGCAGTGTTCACTGTAAAACCGAGTTGGAGCTAATACCTCCCCATATATCTGTATTGAGAGGAGTTTGCAATTGAAAAGAACTTGTGTTCCCAACAAACTAGGTGAAGTACGGCTTTCACACACACTTATCTCTCAGAACTGAACATGTGCAGAGACGTTCGTTCATCTAGTAAAAATGGAACGGGATACAGGAGAAACTTTTAATCTGGTTTCTCAGTCTGTTTCCTAGTTCCGGTTTTAATTTTCTGCAGTTTTCACTGTAAATCCGAGTTGGAGCTATTACCTACCCATATATATGTATTTTGTGGATTTGGTAACTGAAAAAAAATTTTGAGTTCCCAAAAAGCTAGGTGAAGGACGGCTTTCAAAAACAGTTCTCTCTCAAAACTGAGCATGTGGAGCGAATTTCGTTCATCAAGCACACAGGGAACGGGTTGCAGGAGAAACTTTTACTCTGGTTTCTCAGTTTGTTTCCTTGTGCCGGTTTAAAGTTCCAGCAGTTTTCACTGTGAAAACGAGTTGGGGCTATTACCTCCCCATATATAAGTAAGAAGAGGAATTGGCAATTGAAAAGTAGTTTTGTGTTCCAACAAGCTAGGTGAAGGTCGGCTTTCACACACACTTATCTCTCAGAACTGAGCATGTGGAAAGACTTTCGTTCATCTAGCACAAAGGGAACGGCTTGCAAGAGAAATTTTTCTCTGGATTCTCAGTCTGTTTCCTAGTGCCGGTGTGAAGAACCTGCAGTTTTCACTGTAAAACCGAGTTGGAGCTAGTACATCCCCATATATATGTATGGAGAGGTGTTTGCAACTGAAAAGAAAGTTTGTTTTCCCTACAAGCTAGGTGAAAGACGGCTTGCAAACAGACTTCTCTGTCTAAACTGAGCATGTGGAGAGACGATCTTTCATCTAGCACAACAGAAACGGGTTGCAGGAAAAACTTTTACTTTGGATTCTCAGTCTGATTCCTAGTGCCGGTTTGAAATTCGGGCAGTTTTCACAGTAAAATCGAGTTGAAGCTATGACCTCCCCATATATATGTATGGATTGGATTTGGCAACTGAAAAGAAACTTTGTGTTCCCAACAAGCTATGTGAAGGACGGCTTTCACACACACTTATCTCTCAGAACTGAACATGTGCAGAGACATTCGTTCATCTAGCACAAAGGGAACGGTTTGCAGGAGAAACTTTTACCCTTTTATCTCAGTCTGTTTCCTAGTGCCGGTTTGAAGTTCCTGCAGTTTTCACTATAAAACCGAGTTGGAGCTAGTACCTCCCCACATATATGTATGGAGTGGAGTTTGCACCTGAAAAGGAACTTTGTGTTCCCAGCAAGATAGGTGAAGGACGGATTTCACACACACTTATCTCTCTGAACAGAGCATGTGGGAAGAAGTTCGTTCATCTAGCACAAAGGGAAAGGTTTCCAAGAAAAACTTTTACTCTGGATTCTCAGTCTGTTTCCTAGTGCCGGTTTGAAGTTCCTGCAGTTTTCACTGTAAAACCGAGTTGGAGCTAGTACCTAACCATATATATGTATGGAGTGGATTTGGAAACTGAAAAGAAACTTGGAATTCCCAACAAGCCAGTTGAAGGACGGCTTTCACACACACTTAACTCTCAGAATTGAGCATGTGGAGAGACGTTCGTTCATCTAGCGCAAAGGGAACGAGTTGCAGGAGAAACTTTTACTCTGGATTCTCAGTCTCTTTCCTAGTGCCGGTGTGAAGTTCCTGCAGTTTTCACTGTAAAACCGAGTTGGATCTAATACCTCCCCATATATATGTATTGAGAGGAGTTTGCAATTGAAAAGAACTCTGTGTTCCCAACAAGCTAGGTGAAGTACGGCTTTCACACACACTTATCTCTCAGAACTGAACATGTGCAGAGACGTTCGTTCATCTAGTAAAAATGGAACGGGATGCAGGAGAAACTTTTAATCTGGTTTCTCAGTCTGTTTCCTAGTTCCGGTTTTAATTTTCTGCAGTTTTCACTGTAAAATAGAGTTGGAGCTAGTACCGACCCATATATATGCATGGAGTGGAGTTTGCAACTGAAAAGAAACTTTTTGTTCCCAACAAGCTATGTGAAGTACGTCTTTCACACACACTTATCTCTCTGAACTGAGCATGTGGAAAGACTTTCGTTCATCTAGCACAAAGGGAACGGCTTGCAAGAGAAATTTTTCTCTGGATTCTCAGTCTGTTTCCTAGTGCCGGTGTGAAGAACCTGCAGTTTTCACTGTAAAACCGAGTTGGAGCTAGTACATCCCCATATATATGTATGGAGAGGTGTTTGCAACTGAAAAGAAAATTTGTTTTCCCAACAAGCTAGGTGAAAGACGGCTTGCAAACAGACTTCTCTGTCTAAACTGAGCATGTGGAGAGACGATCTTTCATCTAGCACAACAGAAACGGGTTGCAGGAAAAACTTTTACTTTGGATTCTCAGTCTGTTTCCTAGTGCCGGTTTGAAATTCCGGCAGTTTTCACAGTAAAATCGAGTTGAAGCTATGACCTCCCCATATATATGTATGGATTGGATTTGGCAACTGAAAAGAAACTTTGTGTTCCCAACAAGCTATGTGAAGGACGGCTTTCACACACACTTATCTCTCAGAACTGAACATGTGCAGAGACATTCGTTCATCTAGCACAAAGGGAACGGTTTGCAGGAGAAACTTTTACCCATTTATCTCAGTCTGTTTCCTAGTGCCGGTTTGAAGTTCCTGCAGTTTTCACTATAAAACCGAGTTGGAGCTTGTACCTCCCCACATATATGTATGGAGTGGTGTTTGCACCTGAAAAGGAACTTTGTGTTCCCAGCAAGATAGGTGAAGGACGGATTTCACACACACTTATCTCTCTGAACAGAGCATGTGGGAAGACGTTCGTTCATCTAGCACAAAGGGAAAGGTTTCCAAGAAAAACTTTTACTCTGGATTCTCAGTCTGTTTCCTAGTGCCGGTTTGAAGTTCCTGCAGTTTTCACTGTAAAACCGAGTTGGAGCTAGTACCTAACCATATATATGTATGGAGTGGATTTGGAAACTGAAAAGAAACTTGGAATTCCCAACAAGCCAGTTGAAGGACGGCTTTCACACACACTTAACTCTCAGAATTGAGCATGTGGAGAGACGTTCGTTCATCTAGCGCAAAGGGAACGAGTTGCAGGAGAAACTTTTACTCTGGATTCTCAGTCTCTTTACTAGTGCCGGTGTGAAGTTCCTGCAGTTTTCACTGTAAAACCGAGTTGGATCTAATACCTCCCCATATATATGTATTGAGAGGAGTTTGCAATTGAAAAGAACTCTGTGTTCCCAACAAGCTAGGTGAAGTACGGCTTTCACACACACTTATCTCTCAGAACTGAACATGTGCAGAGACGTTCGTTCATCTAGTAAAAATGGAACGGGATGCAGGAGAAACTTTTAATCTGGTTTCTCAGTCTGTTTCCTAGTGCCGGTTCTAATTTTCTGCAATTTTTACACTAAAACCAGGTTGGAGCTAGAACTTACCCATATATATGTATGGAGTGGAGTGGCAACTGAAAAGAAACTTTGACTTCTTAACATGCTAGTTGAAGAACGGCTTTCACACACACTTCTCTGTCAGAACTGAGCATATGGAGAGACTTTCGTTCATCTAGCACAAAGGGAATGGGTTGCAGTAAAAACTTTTAGTCTGGTTTCTCAGTCTTTTTCCTAGTGCAGGTTTGAAATTTCTGCAGTTTTCACTGTAAAACCGAGTTGGAGCTAGTAACTCTCCATATATATGTACGGAGTGGAGTTGGAAACTGAAAAGAAACTATGTGTTCCCAACAAGCTAGGTGAAGGACGGTTCCACACATAATTTTCTCTCAGAACTGAGCATGTGGAGAGACGTTCATTCATCTAGCACAAAGGGAACGGGATGCAGGAGAAACATTTTCCCTGGATTTTCAGTCTTTTTCCTAGTGCCGGTTTGAAGTTCCTGCATTTTTCACTGTAAAATCCGAGTTGTAGCTAGTACCTCCCCATATATATTTAAAGAGTGGAGTTGGCAACTGAAAAGAAATTTTGTGTTCCCAACAAGCTAGGTGAAGTACGGCTTTCACGCACACTTCTCTCTCAGAACTGAGCATGTGGGGAGACTTTCTTTAATCTAGCACAAAGGGAACGGGATGCAGGAGATACTTTTACTCTGGTTTCTCAGTCTGTTTCCTAGTGCCGGTATTAATTTTCTGCAGTTTTCACTGTAAATCCGTGTTGGAGCTAGTACTTACCCATATATCAGTATGGAGTGGAGTTTGCAACTGAAAAGAATCTTTGTGTTCCCAACAAGCTAGGTGAAGGACGGCTTTCACACACACTTATCTCTCTGAAATCAGCATGTGAAAATACGTTCGTTCATCTAGCACAAAGGGAACGGCTTTCAGAAGAAACTTTTACTCTGGATTCTCATTCTGTTTCCTAGTGCCGGTTTGATGTTCCTGCAGTTTTCACTGTAAAACAGATTTGGAGCAAGTACCTCCCCATATATAAGTATGGAGTGGAGTTGGCAACTGAAAAGATACTTTGTGTTCCCAACAAGCTAGGTGAAGTACGTCTTTCACACACACTTATCTCTCTGAACTGAGCATGTGGAACGACGTTCATCCATCTAGCCCAAAGGGAAAGGTTTGCCTGGGAAACTTTTACTCTGGTTTCTCAGTCTGTTTCCTAGTGCCGGTTTGAAGTTCCTGCACTTTTCACTGTAAAACCAATTTGGAGATAGTTCCTACCCATGTATATGTATGGAGTGGAGTTTGCAACCGAAAAGAAACCTTGTGTTCCCAACAACATAATTGAAGGACGGCTTTCACACACACATATCTCTCAGAATTGAGCTTGTGTATAGACGTTCGTTCATCTAGCACAAAGGGAACTGGTTGCAGGGAAAACTTTTACTCTTTTTTCTCAGTCTGTTTCCTAGTGCTGGTTGGAAGTTCCTGCAGTTTTCACTGTAATACCGAGTTGGAGCTAGAACCTCCCCATATATATGTATGGAGTGGAGTTGGCAAATGAAAAGAAAGTTTGTGTTCCCAACAAGCTACATGAAGTACGGCTTTAACACACAATTATCTCTCAGAACTGAACATGTGCAGAAAGTTTCGTTCATCTAGCACAAAGTGAACGGGTTGCAGGAGAAACTTTTACTCTGGTTTCTCTGTCTGCTTCCAAGTGCCGGTTTTAATTTTCTGCAGTTTTCACTGTAAATCCGAGTTGGAGCTATTACCTACCCATATATATGTCTTGTGAGGATTTGGTAACTGAAAAAAAATTTTGAGTTCCCAAAAACCTAGGTGAAGGACGGCTTTAAAAAACAGTTCTCTCTCAGAACTGAGCATGTGGAGCGATTTTCGTTCATCAAGCACACAGGGAACGGGTTGCAGGAGAAATTTTTACTCTGGTTTCTCAGTCTTTTTCCTAATGCCGGTTTAAAGTTCCAGCAGTTTTCACTGTAAAACCGATTTGGAGCTAGTACCTCCCCATATATATGTTTGGAGTGTAGTTTGCAACTGTAAAGAAACTTTGTGTTCCCAACAAGATAGTTGAAGTACGGCTTTCACACACAAATATCTCTCAGAAATGAACATGTGCAGAGACTTTCGTTGATCCAGCACAAAGGGAACGGGTTGCAGGAGAAAATTTTACTCTGATTTCTCAGTCTGTTTCCTAGTGCCGGTTTGAAGTTCCTGCAGTTTTCACTGTACAACCGAGTTGGAGCTTGTACCTCCCCATATATATGTATGGATTGGAGTTGGCAACTGAAAAGAAACTTTGTGTTCCCAACAAGCTATGTGAAGGTCGGCTTTCACACACACTTATCTCTCAGAACTGAACATGTGCAGAGACATTCGTTCATCTAGCACAAAGGGAATGGGTTGCAGGAGAAACTTTTACCCTTTTTTCTCAGTCTGTTTCCTAGTGCCGGTTTGAAGTTCCTGCAGTTTTCACTATAAAACCGAGTTGGAGCTAGTACCTCCCCACATATATGTATGGAGTGGAGTTTGCACCTGAAAAGGAACTTTGTGTTCCCAGCAAGATAGGTGAAGGACGGATTTCACACACACTTATCTCTCTGAACAGAGCATGTGGGAAGACGTTCGTTCATCTAGCACAAAGGGAAAGGTTTCCAGGAAAAACTTTTACTCTGGATTCTCAGTCTGTTTCCTAGTGCCGGTTTGAAGTTCCTGCAGTTTTCACTGTAAACCCGAGTTGGAGCTCGTACCTAACCATATATATGTATGGAGTCGATTTGGAAACTGAAAAGAAACTTTGAATTCCCAACAAGCTAGTTGAAGGACGGCTTTCACACACAATTAACTCTCAGAATTGAGCATGTGGAGAGACGTTCGTTCATCTAGCGTAAAGGGAAAGGGTTGCAGGGGAAACTTTTACTCTGGATTCTCAGTGTATTTCCTGGTGCCGTTTTGAAATTTCTGCAGTTTTCACTGTAAAACCGAGTTGGATCTAGTACCTCCCATATATATATATGGATTGGTGTTGGCAACTGAAAAGAAACTTTGTGTTCCCAACAAGCTTGTTGAAGGGCGAATTCACTCCCAATTCTCTCTCATAAATGAGCATGATGAGAGAGATTCGTTCATCTAGCCCAAAGGGAACGGGTTGCCGGAGACCCTTTTTCTCTGTTTTCTCAGTCTCTTTCCTAGTGCCGGTGTGAATTTCCTGCTGTTTTCACTGTAAAACCGATCTGGGGCTTTTAAAACCCATATATATGTATGGAGTGGAGTTTGCATCTAAAATTAAACTTTGTGTTCCCAACAAGCTAGGTGAAGTACGGCTTTCACACACACTTATCTCTCAGAAATGAACATAAGCAGAGACTTTCGTTCATCTAGCACAAAGGGAACGATTTGCAGGATAAACTTTAACTATGGTTTATCAGTCTTTTTCCTAGTGCCGGTTTGAAATTCCTGCAGTTTTCACTGTAAAATCTGAGTTGTAGCTAGTACCTCCCCATATATATGTATGGAGTGGTGTTGGCAACTGAAAAGAAATTTTGTGTTCCCAACAAGCTAGGTGAATTACGGCTTTCACACCCACTTATCTCTCAGAACTGAGCATGTGGAGAGACATTCGTTCATTTTGCACAAATGGAACTGGTTGAAGGAGAAACATTTACTCTGGTTTCTCAGTCTTTTTCCTAGTGCCGGTATGAAATTCCTGCAGTTTTCACTGTAAACCCGAGTTGGAGCTAGTACTTCCCCATATATATGTATGGAGTGGAGTTTGCAACTTAAAAGAAACTTTGTGTTCCCAACAAGATATTTGAAGTACGGCTTTCACACACACTTATCTCTCAGAACTAAACATGTGCAGAGACATTCATTTATCTATAACAAAGGGAACGGGTTTCAGGAGAAACTTTTACTCTGGTTTCTCAGTCTGTTTCCTAGTGCCGGTTCTAATTTTCTGCAATTTTTACACTAAAACCAGGTTGGAGCTAGAACTTACCCATATATATGTATGGAGTGGAGTGGCAACTGAAAAGAAACTTTGACTTCTTAACATGCTAGTTGAAGAACGGCTTTCACACACACTTCTCTGTCAGAACTGAGCATATGGAGAGACTTTCGTTCATCTAGCACAAAGGGAATGGGTTGCAGTAAAAACTTTTAGTCTGGTTTCTCAGTCTTTTTCCTAGTGCAGGTTTGAAATTTCTGCAGTTTTCACTGTAAAACCGAGTTGGAGCTAGTAACTCTCCATATATATGTACGGAGTGGAGTTGGAAACTGAAAAGAAACTATGTGTTCCCAACAAGCTAGGTGAAGGACGGTTCCACACATAATTTTCTCTCAGAACTGAGCATGTGGAGAGACGTTCATTCATCTAGCACAAAGGGAACGGGATGCAGGAGAAACATTTTCCCTGGATTTTCAGTCTTTTTCCTAGTGCCGGTTTGAAGTTCCTGCATTTTTCACTGTAAAATCCGAGTTGTAGCTAGTACCTCCCCATATATATTTAAAGAGTGGAGTTGGCAACTGAAAAGAAATTTTGTGTTCCCAACAAGCTAGGTGAAGTACGGCTTTCACGCACACTTCTCTCTCAGAACTGAGCATGTGGGGAGACTTTCTTTAATCTAGCACAAAGGGAACGGGATGCAGGAGATACTTTTACTCTGGTTTCTCAGTCTGTTTCCTAGTGCCGGTATTAATTTTCTGCAGTTTTCACTGTAAATCCGTGTTGGAGCTAGTACTTACCCATATATCAGTATGGAGTGGAGTTTGCAACTGAAAAGAATCTTTGTGTTCCCAACAAGCTAGGTGAAGGACGGCTTTCACACACACTTATCTCTCTGAAATCAGCATGTGAAAATACGTTCGTTCATCTAGCACAAAGGGAACGGCTTTCAGAAGAAACTTTTACTCTGGATTCTCATTCTGTTTCCTAGTGCCGGTTTGATGTTCCTGCAGTTTTCACTGTAAAACAGATTTGGAGCAAGTACCTCCCCATATATAAGTATGGAGTGGAGTTGGCAACTGAAAAGATACTTTGTGTTCCCAACAAGCTAGGTGAAGGACGGCTTTCAAACCCAATTATCTCTCAGAAGTGAGCATGTGGAGAGACATTCGTTCATCTAGCACAAAGGGAACGGCTTGCAGGAGAAATTTTAACTCTGGTTCTCAGTCTGTTTCCCAGTGCCTGTTTTAATTTTCTGCAATTATCACTGAAAAACCGAGTTGGAACTAGTACCTACCCATAAATATGTATGGTGTGCAGTTTGCAACTGCAAAGAAACTTTGTGTTCCCATCAAGCTATGAAAAGGACGGCTTTCACACACATATCTCTCTGAACTGAGCATGTGGAAAGACGTTCATTCATCTAGTACAAAGGGAAAGTTTTGCAGGAAAAAGTTTTACTCTGGTTTCTCAGTCTGTTTCCTAGAGACGGTTTGAAGTTCCTGCTGTTTTCACTGGAAAACCGAGTTGGAGATAGTACCACCCCATTTATATGTAAGGAGAGGAGTTTGCATTTAAAAATTAAATTTGTGTTCCCATCAAGCTAGGTGATCGACTGCTTTCACACACATTTATCTCTCAGAAATGAGCATGTGGAGAGACGTTCCTTCTTCTTGCACAAATGGAACGGGTTGCAGGAGAAACATTTACTCTGGTTTCTCAGTCTCTTTCCTAGTGCCGGTTTTAATTTTCTGCAGTTTTCACTGTAAATCCGAGTTGGAGCTATTACCTACCCATATATATGTATTGTGTGGATTTGGCAACTGAAAAAAAATTTTGAGTTCCCAAAAAGCTATGTGAAGGACGGCTTTCACACACAGTTCTCTCTCAGAACTGAGCATGTGGAGCGACTTTCATTCATCTAGCACAAAGGGAACGGGTTGCAGTAGAAACTTTAATCTGGATTCTCATTCTGTTTCCTAGTGCATATTTGAAGTTCCTGCAGTTTTCACTGTAAAACCGAGTTGGATCTAGTAACTATCCATATATATGTATGGAGTGGAGTTGGCAACTGAAAAGAAACTATGTGTTCCCAACAAGCTAGGTGAAGGACGGTTTCACACATAATTATCTATCAGAACTGAGCATGTGGAGAGACGTTCGTTCATCTAGCAAAGGGAACGGATTGCAGGAGAAACTTTTACTCTGTTTTCCCAGTCTGATTCCTAGTGCCGGTTCGAATTTTCTGCACTTTTCAGTGTAAAACCGAGTTCCAGTTTGTACTTACCCATATATATGTATGGAGTGGAGTTGGCAACTGAAAAGAATCTTTAAGTTCCCAACAAGCTAGTTGAATTACGGCTTTCACACACACTTCTCTCTCAGAACTGAGCATGTGGAGAGACTTTCTTTCATTTTCCACAAAGGAAACGGGTTGCAGGAGAAACTTTTACTCTGGTTTCTCAGTCTGTTTCCTAGTGCCGGTTTGAAGTTCCTGCAGTTTTCACTTTAAAACCGAGTTTTAGCTAGTACCACCCCATATATATGTATGGAGTGGAGTTGGCAACTGAAAAGAAACTATGTGTTCCCAACAAGCTAGGTGAAGGGCGGCTTTAACACACACTTATTTCTCAGAACTGAACATGTGCAGACACTTTCGTTCATCTAGCACAAAGGGAACGGATTGCAGGAGAAACTTTTACTCTGTTTTCTCAGTCTGATTCCTAGTGCCCGTTCGAATTTTCTGCACTTTTCATTGTAAAACAGAGTTGGAGCTAGTAATTACCCATATATCTGGTTGGAGTGGAGTTTGCAACTGAAAAGTAACTTTGTGTTCCCAACAAGCTAGGTGAAGTACGGCTTTCACACACACTTATCTCTCTGAACTCACCATGTGAAAATACGTTCGTTCAGGTAGCACAAAGGGAACGGGTTCCAGAAGAAACTATTACTCTGGATTCTCAGTCTGTTTCCTAGTGCCGGTTTGATGTTCCTGCTGTTTTCACTGTAAAACAGATTTGGAGCTAGTACCTCCCCATATATATGTATGGAGTGGAGTTGGCAACTGAAAAGAAACTTTGTGTTCCCAACAAGCTACATGAAGTACGGCTTTCACACACATTATCTCTCAGAACTGAACATGTGCAGAAACTTTCGTTCATCTAGCACAAAGTGAAAGGTTTCCAGGAAAAACTTTTACTCTCGATTCTCAGTCTGTTTCCTAGTGCCGGTTTGAAGTTCCTGCAGTTTTCACTATAAAACAGAGTTGGAGCTAGTACCTCCCCATATATATGTATTGTGTGGACTTGAAAACTGAAAAAAACTTTTGATTTCCCAGAAAGCTAGGTGAAGGACGGCTTTCACACACTGTTCTCTCTCAGAATTGAGCATGTGGAGAGTCTTTCGTTCATCTAGCACAAAGGGAACGGGTTGCAGGAGAAACTGTTCCTGTGGTTTCTCAGTTTGTTTCCTGGTGCCTTTTTGATTTTCCTGCAGTTATCACTGTAAAACCGTGTTGGAGCTAGAAACTACACATATAAATTTATGCAGTGGATTTTCAACTTAAAAGAAACTTTGTGTTCCCAACAAGCTAGTTGAAGGACGGCTTTCACAGACACTTATCTCTCAGAACTGAGCATGTGGAGAGACGTTCTTTCATCTAGCACAAAGGTAACTTGTTGCAGGAGGAACTTTTACTTTGGTTTCTGTGTCTGTTTCTTGTGCCTGTTTGAAGTTCCTGCGTTTTTCACTGAAAAACATATTTCGAGCTAGAACCTCCCCATATATATGTATGGAGAGGATTTTGAAATTGAAAAGTAACTCTGTGTTCCCAACAAGCTAGGTGAAGGACGGCTTTCACACACACATCTCTCTCAGAACTGAGCATGTGGAGAGACATTCGTTCTTTTAGCATAAAAGGAAAGTGTTGCAGGGAAAACTTTTATTCTGTTTTCTCAGTCTGTTTCCTAGTGATGTTTGAAGTTCCTTCATTTTTCACTGTAAAACCGAGTTGGATCTAGTACTTCCCCATATATATGTATTTAGTGCAGATGGCAAATTAAAAGAAAATTTGTGCTCCCAACAAGCTAGGTGAAGGACGGCTTTCACACACACTTATCTCTCAGAACTGAGCATGTGGAGAGACATTCGTTCTTTTAGCATAAAAGGAAAGTGTTGCATGAGAAACTATTACTCTGTTTTCTCAATCTGTTTCCTAGTGCCGGTTTGAAGTTCCTGCTGTTTTCACTGTAAAACCGATTTGGAGATAGTACCTCCCCATATATATATATGGAGAGGAGTTTGCAACTGAAAAGAAACTTTGGGTTCCCAACAAGCTAGGTGAAGGACGGATTTCACACACACTTATCTCTCAAAACTGAGCATGTCGAAAGACGTTCGTTCATCTAGCACAAAGGGAACGGGTTGCAGGGGAAAATCTTACTCTGGTTTCTCAGTCTGCTTCCTAGTGCCGGTATGAAATTCCTGCAGTTTTCACTGTAAAAGAGAGTTGGAGCTAATACCTACCCACATATATGTATGGAGAGGAGTTTTCAACTGAAAAGAAACTTTGCGTTCCCAACAAGCTAGGTGAAGGACGGCTTTCACACACACTTATCTCTCAGAACTCAGCATGTGGAGTGACGTTCGTTCATCTAGCACAAAGGGAACGGGTTGCAGGAGAAACTTTTACTCTGATTTCTCAGTCTGTTTCCTAGTGCCTATTTGAAGTTCCAGAGGTTTTCACTGTAAAAATGAGTTTGAGCTTGAACCTCTCCATAAATATGTATGGAGTGGAGTTGGCAACTGAAAAGAAACTTTGTGTTCCCAATGAGCATTTGGAAGTAGGTCTTTCACACAAACATATCTCTCAGAACTGAGCATGTGGAGGGACGTTCGTTCATCTAGCACAAACGGAACGGGTTGCAGGAGAAACTTTTACTCTGGTTTCTCAGTCTGTTTCCTAGTGCCGGTTTGAAGTTCCTGCAGTTTTCACTGTAAAACAGAGTTGGAGCTAGTACCTCCCCATATATATTTATGGAGTGGAGTTTGCAAATTAAAAGTAACTTTGTGTTTCCAGGAAGCTAGGTGATGGACGGCTTTCACACACATTTATCTCTCAGAACTGAGCATGTGGAGAGACGTTCGTTCTTCTTGCACAAAGGGAAAGGTTTGCAGGAAAAACTTTTACTTTGGTTTCTCTGTCTGTATCCTAGTGCCGGTTTGAAGTTCCTGCAGTTTTCACTGTAAAACCGAGTTGGAGCTAGTACTTCCCCATATATATGTATTGTGTGGAGTTGGAAACTGAAAAAAAATTTTGAGGTCCCAATAAGCTAGGTGATGGACGGCTTTCACACACAGTTCTCTCTCACAACTGAGCATGTGGAGCGACATTCGTTCATCTAGCACCAAGGGGAAGGTTTGCAGGAAAAACTTTTACTCTGGTTTCTCAGTCTGTTTCCTAGTGCTGGTTTGATATTCCTGCAGTTTTCACTCTAAAACCGAGTTGGTGCTAGTACCTCTCCACATATATGTATGGAGTGGAGTTGGCAACTGAAAAGAAAATTTGTGTTCCCAACAAGCTAGGTGACGGACGGCTTCACACAAAATAATCTCTCAGAACTGAGCATGTGGAGAGACGTTCGTTCATCTAGCAAAAGGGAACAAGTTGCCGGAGAAACTTTTACTCTGGTTTCTCAGTATTTTTCCTAGTGCCGGTTTGAATTTCCTGCATTTTTCCCTGTAAAACCGAGTTGGAACTAGTACCTCCCCATATATATGTATGAAGTGGAGTTTGCAACTGAAAAGTTACTTTATGTTCCCAACAAGCTAGGTGAAGGACGGCTTTCACACGCACTTATCTCTCAAAACTGAACATGTGCAGAGACGTTCGTTCATCTAGCACAAAGGGAACTATTTGCAGGACAAACTAATACTCTGTTTTCCCAGGCTGTTTCCTAGTGCCTGTTTGAATTTCCTGCAGTTTTTAGTGTCAAACTGTGTTGGGGCTAGTACCTCCCATATTTATGTATGGAGAGGAGTTTGCAAATGAAAAGAAACTTTGTGTTCCAAACAAGCTAGGTGAAGGATGGTTTTCACACACATTTATCTCTCAGAACTGAGCATTTGGAGAGACTTTGGTTCATCTAGCACATAAGGAACGGGATTTAGGAGAAACTGTTATTCTGGTTTCTCAGTCTGTTTCCTAGTGCCGGTGTGAAGTTCCTGCAGATTTCACTCTAAAACAGTGTTGGAGCTAGTACCTCCCCATATATATATATGGAGCGCTCTTTGCAACTGAAAAGAAACTTTGTGTTCCCAACAAGCTAGGTGAAGGTCGGCTTTCACACAAACAAATCTCTCAGAACTGAGCATGTGGAGAGACGTTCGTTCATTTGACACAAAGGGAAGGGGTTGCAGGAGAAACTTTACTCTGGTTTCTCAGTCTGTTTCCTAGTGCCGGTTTGAAGTTTCTGCAATTTTCCCTGTAAAACCGAGTTGGAGCTAGTACCTCCCCATATATATGTATGGAAAGGAGTTTGCAACTGAAAGCAAACTTTGTGTTCCCAACAAGCTAGGTGAAGGACGGCTTTCACACACACATAACTCTCAGAACTGAGCATGTGGAGAGACGTTCGTTCATCTAGCACAAAAGGAACTGGTGGCAGTAGAAATTTTACTCTGGTTTCTCAGTCTGTTTCCTAGTGCATGATTGAAGTTCCTGCAGTTTTGACTGTAAAACCGATTTGGAGCTAGTAAATCCCCATACATATGAATGGAGTGGGGTTTGCAACTGAAAAGAAACTTTGTGTCCCAACACCCTAGGTGAAGGTGGCTTTCACACACACTTATCTCTCAGAACTGAGCAAGTGGGGAGACGTTCGTTCATCTAGCACAAAGGGAACGGGTTGCAGGAGAAACTTTTTCTCTGGATTCTCAGTCTGTTTCCTAGTGCTTGTTTGAAGTTCCTGCAGTTTTCACTGTAAAACAGAGTTTGAGCTATTACATCCCCACATATATGTATGGATTGGGGTTTGCTACTGAAAAGAAACTTTGTGTTCCCAACAAGCTATGTGAAGGACGGCTTTAAAAGACAACTATTTCTCACAATTGAGTATGTGGAGGGACGTTCGATCACCTAGCAAAAGTGGAACGGATTGCAGGAGAAACTTTTACACTGGTTTCCCAGTCTGTTTCCTAGTGCCGGTTGAAGTTCCTGCAGTTTTCACTGTAAAAACAGGATGAAGCTAGTACTTCCCCTTATATATATATGGATTGAAGTTTCCAACTGATAAGAAATTTGTATTCCCAACAAGCTAAGTGGAAGACGGCTTTAACACACACTTATCTCTCAGAACTTAGCATGTGGAGAGACGTTCGTTTATCTAGGACAAAGGGAACGGGTTGCAGGAAGAACTTTTACTCTGGTTTCTCAGTCTTTTTCCTAGTGCAGGTTTGAAGTTCCTGCAGTTTTCACTGTAAACACGAGTTGGAGCTAGTACCCCACATATATATGTATGGAGTGGAAATGGCAACTTAACAGAAATTTGTGTTCCCAAAAAGCTAAGTGAAGGACGTTTTTAACACACAATTATCTCTCAGAAATGAGCATGTGGAGAGACGTTCGTTCACTAGCACAAAGGGAACGGATTGCAGGAGAAACTTTTACTCTGGTTTCTCAGTTTGTTTCCTAGTGCCGGTTTGAAGTTTCTGCAATTTTCACTGTAAAACCGATTTGGAGCTGGTGCCTCCCCATATATATGTATGGATTGGAGTTTGCAACTGAAAAGAAAGTTTGTGTTCCCAACAAGCTAGGTGAAGGACGGCTTTAACACACTTATCCCTCAGAACTGAGGATGTGGAGAGACTTTCGTTCATCCAGCACAAACAGAACGGCTTGCAGGAGAAACTTTTACTCTGGTTTCTCAGTCTGTTTCCTAGTGCCGGTTTGAAGTTCCTGCAATTTCACTGTAAAAACAGGTTGGAGCTAGTACATCCCCATATATATATATGGATTGAAATTTGCAACTGATAAGAAATTTGTGTTCCCAACAAGCTATGTGAAGGATGGCTTTCACACACACTTATCTCTCAGAACAGAGCATGTGGAGTGACGTTCGTTCATCTAGCACAAAGGGAACGGGTTGCAGTAGAAATATTTCGTCTGGTTTCTCAGTCTGTTTCCTAGTGCCAGTTTGAAATTCCTGCAGTTTTCACTGTAAAATTGTGATGGAGCTAGTACATCCCCATATATAAGTATGGAGTTGACTTTGCAACAGAAAAGAAATTGTGTGTTCCCTACAAGCTAGGTGAAGGTCGGCTTTCACACACACTTATCTCTCAGAACTGAGCATGTGGAGAGACTTTCGTTCATCTAGCACAAATGGAACGGGTTGCAGGAGGAACTTTTCCTTTGGTTTCACAGTCAGTTTCTTAGTGCCGGTTGGAAGTTCCTGCAGTTTTCACTGTAAAATCGAGATGGAGCTAGTACCTCCCCATATATATGTATGGAGGGGAGTTAGTAACAGAAAAGAATCTTTGTGTTCCCAACAAGCTATGTGAAGGACGGCTGTCACACACAATTATCTCTTAGACCTGAGCATGTGGAGAGACGTTCGTTCATCTATCACAAAGGGAACGGTTTGCAGGAGAAACTATTCCTCTGGTTTCTCAGTCTGTTTCCTAGTGCCGGTTTGAAGTTAATGCAGTTTTCACTGTAAAACCAATTTGGAGATAGTACCTCCCCATATAATCTTAGGAAGTGGAGTTTCCTATTGAAAAGAAACTTTGTGTTCCCAACAAGCTAGGTGAATTACAGCTTTCACACCCACATATCTCTCAGAACTGAGCATGTGGAGAGACGTTCGTTCATCTAGCACAAAGGAACGGTTTGCAGGATAAATTTTTACTCTTGTTTCTCAGTCTGTTTCCTAGTGCCGGTTGGAATATTCTGCATTTTTCACTGTAAAATTGTGATGGAGCTAGTACATCCCAATATATAAGTATGGAGTTGACTTTGCAACAGAAAAGAAATTGTGTGTTCCCAACAAGCTAGGTGAAGGACGGCTTTCACACACACTTATCTCTCAGAACTGAGCATGTGGAGAGACTTTCGTTCATCTAGCACAAATGGAACGGGTTGCAGGAGGAACTTTTCCTTTGGTTTCAAAGACAGTTTGTTAGTGCCGGTTGGAAGTTCCTGCAGTTTTCACTGTAAAATCGAGATGGAGCTAGTATCTCCCCATATATATGTATGGAGGGGAGTTAGTAACAAAAAAGAATCTTTGTGTTCCCAACAAGCTATGTGAAGGACGGCTGTTACACACAATTATCTCTTAGAACTGAGCATGTGGAGAGACGTTCGTTCATCTATCAAAAAGGGAACGGGTTGCAGGAGAAACTTTTCCTCTGGTTTCTCAGTCTGTTTCCTATTGCCGGTTTGAAGTTCCTGCAGTTTTCACTGTACAAACAGGTTGGAGCTAGTACCTCCCCTTATATATATATGGAATGAAGTTTGCAACTGATAAGAAATTTGTGTTCTGAACAAGCTAGATGAAGGACGGCTTTCACACACATTTATCTCTCAGAACTGAGCATGTGGAGAGATGTTCGTTCATCTATCACAAAAGGAACGGGTTGCAGGGAAACTTTTCCTCTAGTTTCTCAGTCTGTTTCTTACTGCCTGTTTGTAGTTCCTGCAGTTTTACCTGTAAAACCGTGTTGGAGCTTGTACCACCCCATATATATTTATGGAGTGGGGTTTGCTACTGAAAAGAAACTTTGTGTTCCTTGCAAGCTAGTTGAAGGTCGGCTTTCACACACACTTATCTCTCAGAACTGAGCATGTGGAGAGACGTTCGTTCATCTAGCACAAAGGAAACCGGTTGCAGGAGAAACTTTTCCTCTGTTTTCTCAGTGAGTTCCCTAGTGCCGGTTTGAAGTTCCTGCAGTTTTCACTGTAAAATCGATTTGAAGATAGTACTTCCCCTTATAAATGTATGGAGTGGAGTTTCCTATTGAAAAGAAACTTTTTGTTCCCAAAGAGCTAGGTGAATTACGGCTTTCACACCCACATATCTCTCAGAACTGAGCATGTGTAGAGACGTTTGTTCATCTAGCACAAAGAACGGTTTGCAGGATAAATTTTTACTCTGGTTTCTCAGTCTGTTTCCTAATGCCGGTTTTAATATCCTGCAGTTTTCTCTGTAAATTCGAGATGGGGCTAGTACATTCCCATATATAAGTACGGAGTTGAGTTTGTAACTCTAAAGAAATTTTGTGTTCCCAACAAGATAGGTGAAGGACGGCTTTCACACACAATTTTCCCTGAGAACTGAGCATGTGGAGAGACGTTCGATCATCTAGCACAAAGGGAACGGGTTGCAGGAGAAACTTTTACTCTGGATTCTCAGTCTGTTTCCTAGTGCGGGTTTGAAGTTCCTGCAGTTTTTACTGTAAAAACAGGTTGGAACTAGTACCTCCCCTTATATATATATATGGATAGAAGTTTGAAACTGGTAAGAAATTTGTGTTCCCAACAAGCTAGTTGAAGGACAGCTTTCAAACACACTTATCTCTCAGAACTTAACTTGTGGAGAAACGTTCGTTCATCTAGCAAAAATGGAACGGATTGCAGGAGAAACTTTTACTCTGGTTTCTCAGTCTGTTTCCTAGTGCCGTTTTTAAGTTCCTGCGGTTTTCACTGTATACCGAGTTGGAGCTTGTACCTCCCCTTATATATGTATGGACTGGGGTTGGCAACTGAAAAGAAAATTTGTGTTCCCAACAAGCTAGGTGAAGGACGTCTTTCACAGTGAATTATCTATCAGAAATGAGCATGTGGAGAGACGTTCGGTCATCTACCACAAAGGGAACGGATTGCAGGTGAAACTATTCCTCTGGTTTCTCAGTCTGTTTCCTAGTGCCGATTTAAAGTTCCTGCAGCTTTCACTGTAAACAGATTTGGAGCTAGTACCTCGCCATATATATGTATGGAGTTGAGTTTGCACCTGAAAAGTAATTTTGTGTTCCAACAAGCTAGGTGAAAGACGGCTTTCACACACACTTATCTCTCAGAACTGAGCATGTGGAGAGACTTTCGTTCATCTAGCACAAAGGGAACGGATTGCAGGTTTAACTTTTCCTCTGGTTTCTCAGTCAGTTCCTTAGTGCTGGTTGGAAGTTCCTGCAGTTTTCACTGTAAAATCGAGATGGAGATAGTACCTCCCCATATATATGTAGGGAGGGGAGTTAGTAACTGAAAAGTATCTTTGTATTCCCAACAAGCTATATGAAGGACGGCTGTCACACACAATTATCTCTTAGAACTGAGCATGTGGAGAGACGTTTGTTCATCTATCACAAAGGGAATGGGTTGCAGGAGAAACTTTCCCTCTGGTTTCTCAGTCTGTTTCCTAGTGCCGGTTTGAAATTCCTGTAGTTTTCACAGTAAAACAGAGTTGGAGCTAGTACCTCCCCAAATATATGTACAGAGTGGTGTTGGCAAATGAAAAGAAACATTGTGTTCCCAACAACCTAGGTGAAGGACGGCATTCACACACACATAGCTCTCAGAACTGAGCATGTGCAGAGACTTTCATTCATCTAGCACAAATGGAACGGGTTGCAGGAGAAACTTTTACTCTTTTTTCTCAGTCTGTTTCTTAGTGCCGGTTAGAAGTTCCTGCAGTTTTACATGTAAAATCGAGTTGGAGCTAGAATTTCCCCATATATATCTATGGAGTGGTATTGGCAACTGAAAAGAAAGTTTGTGTTCTCAACAAGCTAGGTGAAGGACGGCTTTCACACACACTCATCTCTCAGAAATTAGCATGTGGAGAGACGTTCGTTCATCTAGCACAAATGGAACGGGTTGCAGGAGAAACTATTCCTCTGGATTCTCAGTCTGTTTCCTAGTGCCGGTTTGAAGTTCCTGCAGTTTTCACTGAAAAACCGAGTTGGAGCTATACCTCCCCATATAAATGTATCGAGTGGAGTTTGCTATTGATAAGAAACTTTGTGTTCCCAACAAGCTAGGTGAAGGACGGCTTTCATACACAAATATATATCAGAACTGAGCATGTGGAGAGAAGTTCGTTCATCTAGCACAAAGGAAAGTTTTGCAGGACAAATTTTTACTCTGGTTTCTCAGTCTTTTTCTTGTGCCGGATTGAAGTTCCTACAGATTTCACTGTAAATCCGTGTTGCAGCTAGCACCTCCCCATATATATGTATGGATTGGAGTTTGCAACTTAAAAGAAATTTTGTGTTCCCAACAAGTTTTATGAAGTACGGCTTTCACACAAACTTATCTCTCAGAACTTAGCATGTGGAGAGACGTTCGTTCATCTAGCACAAAGGGAACGGCTTGCAGAACAAACTGTTACTCTGGACTCTCGGTCTGTTTCCTACTGCCGGTTTGAAATTCCTGCAGTTTTCACTGTAAAACCGAGTTGGAACAAGTACCTCCCAAAATATATGTATGGAGTGGAGTTTGCAACTGAAAAGAAACTTTGTGTTGCCAACAAGCTAGTTGAAGGACGGCTTTCACACACACTTATTTCTCAGAACTGAGTATGTGGAGAGACTTTCGTTCATCTAGCACAAAGGGAAAGGCTTGCAGGAAAAACATTTACTCTGGTTTTTCAGTCTGTTTCCTAGTGCCGTTTTGAAGTTCCTGCAGTTTTCACTGTAAAACCGAGTTGGAGCTAGTACCTCCCCATATATATGTATGGAGTGGATTTGCAACTGAAAAGAAACGTTGTGTTCCCAACAAGCTTTATGAAGGAAGGCATTCACATACAATTATATCTCAGAAATGATCATGTGGAGAGACATTCGTTCATCTAGCAGAAAGGGAACGGGTTGCAGGGGAAACTTTTACTCTGGTTTCTCAGTCTGTTTCCTACTCCCTGTTTGAAGTTCCTGCAATTTTACCTGTAAAACCGAGTTAGAGCTAGTACCTCCCCATATATATTTATGGAGTGGATGTTCCAACTGAAAAGATACTTTCTGTTCCTAGCACGCTAGGTGAAGGACGGCTTTCACACACACTTATCTCTCAGAACTGAGCATGTGGAGAGACGTTCGTTCATCTAGCACAATGGGAACGGGTTGCAGGAAAAACTTTTCCTCTGGTTTCTCAGTCTTTTTCCTAGTGCTGTATTGAAGTTCCTGCAGTTTTCACTGTAAACCGATTTTGAGCTAATACATCCCCATATATAAGTAAGGGGTTGATTTTGCAACTGAAAAAATTTTGCGTTCCCAACAAGTTAGGTGAAGGACGGCTTTCACACTCACTTATGTCTCAGAACTGAGCGTGTGGAGAGACGTTCGTTCATCTAGCACAAAGGGAACGGGTTGCATGTGAAAGTATTCCTCTGGTTTCCCAGTCTGTTTCCTAGCGCAGGTTTGAAGTTCCTGCATTTTTCACTGTACAAACAGGTTGGAGCTAGTAACTCCCCTTATATATATATAGATTGAAGTTTGCATCTTATAAGAATTTGTGTTCCAAACAAGCTAGGTGAAGGACGGCTTTCACACACACTTATCTCTCAGAACTGAGCATGTGGAGAGATGTTCGTTCATCTATCACAAAGTTAACGGGTTGCAGGAGAAACTTTGCTCTGGTTTCTCAGTCTGTTTCCTAGTGCCGGTTTGAACTTCCTGCAGTTTTCACTGTAAAATCTAGATGGAGCTAGTACCTCCCCATATAAATGTATGGATTGGAGTTTGCTATTGAAAAGTAACTATGTGTTCCCAACAAGCTAGTTGAATTACGGCTTTCACACACACATATCTCTCAGAACAGAGCATGTGGCGAGACGTTCTTTCATCTAGAACAAAGGAAAGGTTTGCAGGATAAACTTATTCTCTGGTTTCTCAGTCTGTTTCCTAGTGTCGTTTTGAATATCCTGCAGTTTTCACTGTAAAATCTAGATGGAGCTAGTACATCCCCATATATAAGTATGGAGTTGAGTTTGCAACTGAAAATAAAGTTTGTGTTCCCAACAAACTAGGTGAATGACGTCTTTAACACACAAATTTCCCTGAGAACTGAGCATGTGGGGAAACGTTCGTTCACCTAACACAAAGGGAACGGCTTGCAGGAGAAACATTTACTCTGGTTTCTCAGTCTGTTCCTAGTGCCGTTTTGAAGTTCCTGCAGATTTCACTAAAAAACAGGTTGGAGCTAATACCTCCCCTTATATATATAAGGATTGAAGTTTGCAACTGAAAAGAAAATTTGTGTTCCCAACAACCTAGGTGAAAGACGTCTTTCACACTGAATTATCTCTCAGAAATGAGCATGTGGAGAGACGTTCGTTCATCTACCACAAATGGAACGGATTGCAGGAGAAACTTTTCCTCTGGTTTCTCAGACTTTTTCCTAGTGCAGGTTTGAAGTTCCTACAGTTTTCACTGTAAAACCGAGTTGGAGATATTACCTCCCCATATATATGTATTTATTGAGTATGCAACTTAAAATAACTTTGTGTTCCCAACAAGTTAGGTGAAGGACGGCTTTCACACAAAATAATCTCTCACACCTGAGCATGTGGATAGACGTTTGTTCATCTAGCACAAAAGGAACCGTTTGGAGGGAAACTTCTACTCTGGTTTCCCAGTGTATCCTAGTGCCGGTTTGAAGTTCTTCCAGTTTTCACTGTAAAACAGAGTTGGAGCTGGTACCTGCCCATATATATGTATGGAGTGGATTTTGCAACTGAAAGGAAACTTTGAGTTCCCAACAAGCTAGGTCAAGGACGGCTTTCACACATAAATATCTCTCAGAACTGAGCATGTGGAGAGACGTTCGTTCATCTAGCACAAAGGGAACGGGTTGCAGGAGAAATTTTACTCTGGTTTTTCAGTCTGTTTCCTAGTGCCGGTTGGAATTTCCTGCAGTTTTCACTGTAAAACCGAGTTGGAGCTAGCTCCTCCCCATATATATGTATGGAGTGGAGTTTGCAACTTAAAAGAAACTTTGTGTTCCCAACAAGCTAGGTGAAGGACGGCTTTCACACACACTTATCCCTGAGATCTGAGCATGTTGAGAGACGTTCGTTCATCTGGAACAAATGGAACGGCTTGCAGGGGAAATTTTACTCTTGTTTTTCAGTATGTTTCCTAGTGCCGGTTTGAAGTTCCTGCAGTTTTCACTGTAAAACCGAGTTGGAACTGGTGCCTCTCAATATATATGTATGGATTGGAGTATGCAACCTAAAAGAAAGTTGTGTTCCAAACATGCTATGTGAAGGAAGGCTTCACACACTCTTATCTCTCAGAAATTAGCATGTGGAGAGACGTTCGTTCATCTAGCAAAAAGGGACCGGTTTACAGGAGAAACTTTTCCTCTTTTTTCTCATTCTGTATCCTAGTGCCGGTTGGAAGTTCCTGCAGTTTTCACTGTAAATCCGACTTGGAGCTAGTACCCCCCATTATATATTTATGGATTGGAGTTTTTCACTGAAAAGAAACTTGGTGTTCCCAACAAGCTAGGTGAAGTACGGCTTTCACAGACATTTATCTCTCAGAAATTAGCATGTGGAGAGACGTTCGTTCATCTATCACAAAGGGAACTGGTTGCAGGAGAAACTTTTACTCTGGTTTCTCATTCTGTTTCCTAGTACCGGTTTTATTTTCCTGCAGTTTTCACTGTAAAACCGAGTTGGATCTGGAGCCTCCCCATATATATGTATGGATTGGTGTTTGCAACCTAAAAGAAAGTTTGTGTTCCAAACAGCTAGGTGAAGTACGGCTTTCGCACACACTTATCTCTCAGAACTGAGCATATGTAGAGACGTTCCTTCATCTAGCACAAAGGGAACGGGTTGCAGGAGAAACTTTTACTCTGGTTTCTCAGTCTGTTTAATAGTGCCGGTTTCAATATCTGCAGTTTTCACTGTAAAACGGAGACGGAGATTGTACCTCCCCATATATATGTATGGAGTGGTGTTGGCACCTGAAAAGAAACTTTGTGTTCCCAACAAGCTAGGTGAAGTACAGCTTTCACACACACATATCTCTCAGAACTGAGCATGTGGAGAGACGTTCGTTCATCTAGCACAAAGAGAACGGGTTGAAGGAGGAAGTTTTACTCTGGTTTCTCAGTCTGTTTCCTACTGTTGCTTGGAAGTTCCTGCAGTTTTACCTTTAAAAATAGTTGGAGTTAGTACCACCCTATATATATTTATGGGGTGGAGTTTGCAACTAAAAAGAAACTTTGGTTCCCAACAGCTATGTGTAGTACGGCTTTCGCACACATTTATCTCTCAGAACTGTGCATGAGCAGAGACGTTCATTCATCTAGCACAAACGGAACGGGTTGCAGACGAAACATTTACTCTGGTTTCTCAGTCTCTTTCCAAGTGCTGGTTTGAAGTTCCTGCAATTTTACATGTAAAACAGAGTTGGAGCTAGTACCACCCCACATATATTTATGGAGTGAAGATTGCAACTGAAAAGAAACATTGTGTACCCAACAACTAGGAGCAGTACGGCATTCCCACAAAATTATCTCTCAGAACTGATCATGTGGAGAGACTTTCATTCATCTAGGACAAATGGAACGGCTTGCACAACAAACTTTTACTCTGGACTCTCCGTCTGTTTCCTACTGCCGGTTTGAATTTCCTGCAGTTTTCACTGTAAAACCGAGATGGAACATGTACCACCCCAAATATAAGTATGGAGTGGAGTTTGCAACTGAAAAGAAAGTTTGTGTTCCCAACAAGCTAGGTGAAGGAAGGCTTTCACACACAATTATCTCTCAGAAATGAGCATGTGGAAAGACGTTCGTTAATCTACCACAAAGGGAACGGGTTGCAGGAGAAACTTTTCCTCTGGTTTCTCAGTCTGTTTCCTACTGCCGGTTTGAAAATCCTGCCGTTTTCAGAGTAAACCAGTGTTGGAGCTAGTACCTCCCCAGATATATGTATGGAGTGGATTTGGAAACTGAAAAGTAACTATGATATCCACACAAGCTAGGTGAATGACAGCTTTCATACACACATATCTCTCACAACTGAGCATGTAGAGAGACGTTCGTTCATCTAGCACAAAGGGAACGTGTTGCAGGAGAAACTTTTACTCTGGTTTCTCAGTCTGTTTCCTAGTGCCGGTTTGAATTTCCTGCAGTTTTCACTGTAAATCCGATTTGGAGCTGGTGCCTCCCCATATATATTTATGGATTGGTGTTTGCAACCTAAAAGGAAGTTTGTGTTCCAAACAACCTATGTGAAAGGCGGCTTTCACACACACTTATCTCTCAGAAATTAGCATGTGGAGAGACGTTCCTTCATCGAGCACCAAGGGAACGGGATGCAGGGGATACTTTTACTCTGGTTTCTCAGTCTGTTTCCTAGTGCCAGTTTGAAGTTCCTGTAGTTTTCACTATAAAATCGAGTTGGAGTTAGTACCTTCCCATATATAAGTATGGAGTTGAGTTTGCACCTGAAAAGAAAATTTGTATTCCCAACAAGCTATGTGAAGGACGGCTTTCACACACACTTATCCCTGAGAACTGAGCAAGTGGAGAGACCTTCGTTCATCTAGCACAAATGGAACGGCTTGCAGGAAAAACATTTAATCTTGTTCCTCAGTCTGTTTCCTAGTGCCGGTTTGAAGTTCCTGCAGTTTTCACTGTAAAAACAGGTTGGAGCTTGTACCTCCCCTTATATATATGTGGATTGAAGTTAGCAACTGATAAGAAATTTGTGTTCAAAACAAGCTAAATGAAGGACGGCTTTCACACACACTTGTATCTCAAAATTAGCATGTGTTGAGACGTTCGTTCATCTAGCACAAAGGGACCGGTTTGCAGGAAAAACTTTTCCTCTGGTTTCTCAGTCTGTTTCCTATTGCCGGTTGGATGTTCCTGCAGTTTTCACTGTAAAACCGAGTTTGAGCTAGTACCTCCCCATATATATGTATGGATTGGAGTTTTTAACTGAAAAGAAAGTTGGTGTTCCCAACAAGCTAGGTGAAGTACGGCTTTCACAGACATTTATCTCTCAGAAATTAGCATGTGGAGAGACGTTCGTTCATCTATCACAAAGGGAACTGGTTGCAGGAGAAACTTTTCCTCTGGTATCTCAGTCTGTTTCCTAGTGCGGGTTTGAAGTTTCGGCAATTTTCACTGTAAACCCGACTTGGAGCTGGTGCCTCCCCATATATATGTATGGATTGGACTTTGCAACCTAAAAGAATGTTTGTGTTCCCAACAAGCTAGGTGAAGGACGGCTTTCACACACACTTATCTCTCAGAACTGAGCATGTGGAGAGACGTTGGTTCATCTAGCACAATGGAACGGGTTGCAGGAGGAACATTTAACCTGGATTCTCATTCTGTTTCCTAGTGCTGGTTTGAAGTTCCTGCAGTTTTACCTGTAAAAAGGTGTTGGAGCTTGTACCACCCCATATATATTTATGGGGTGGAATTTGCAACTAAAAAGAAACTTTGGTTCCCAACAGCTAGGTGTAGTACGGCTTTCACACACACTTATTTCTCAGAACTGAGCATGTGGAGTGATTTTGTTCATCAAGCACAAATGGAACAGGTTGCAGTAGAAACTTTTACTCTGGTTTCTCATTCTGTCTCCTAGTGCCAGTTTGAACTTCCTACAGATTTCACTGTAAAACCGAGTTAGTGCTAGCACCATCCTATATATATGTATGGAGTGGAGATTGCAACTGAAAAGAAACTTTTGTTCCCAACACGCTAGTTGAAGGACGGCTTTCACACACACTTCTACCTGAGAACTGAGCATGTGGAGAGACGTTCGTTCATCTAACAAAAAAGGAACGGCTTGCAGAACAAATTATTACTCTGGTTTCTCAGTGTGTTTCTTAGTGCCGGTTTGAAGTTCCTGCAGTTTTCACTATAAAACCGAGTTGGGGCTAGTACCTCCCCATATATATGTATAGAGTGCAATTTGCAAATGAAAAGAAACTTTGTTTTCCCAACAAGCTAGGTGAAGGACGGCTTTCACACACACTTATATTTCAGAACTGAGCATGTGGAGAGACGTTCGTTCAACTAGCACAAAGGGAACGGGTTGCAGGAGAAATTTTACTCTTGATTCTCAATCTGTTTCCTAGTGCCTGTTTGAAGTTCCTGCAGTTTTCACTGTAAAACCGAACTGGAGCTAGTACCTCCCCATATATATGTATGGAGTGGAGTTTGCAACTGAAAAGAATTTTGTGTTCCCAACAAGCTAGGTGAAGGACGGCTTTCACACACACTTCTCCCTGAGAACTGAGCATGTGGAGAGACGTTCGTTCATCTAACAAAAAAGGAACGGCTTGCAGAAAAAACTTTTACTCTTGACTCTCGTTCTGTTTCCTAGTGCCGGTTTGAATTTCCGGCAGTTTTCACTGTAAAACCGAGTTGGAACAAGTACCTCCCCAAATATATGTATGGAGTGGAGTTTGCAACTGAAAAGAAACTTTGTGTTTCCAACAAAGATAGGTGAAAGACGGCTTTCACACACAATTATATCTCAGAACAGATCATGTGGAGAGACTTTCGTTCATATATCACAATGAGAACAGGTTGCAGGAAAAACATTTACTCTGGTTTCTCAGGCTGTTTCATAGTGCCGTTTTGAAGTTCCTGCAGTTTTCACTGTAAAACCGAGTTGGAGCTAGTTCCTCCCCATATATATGTATGCAGTCGAGTTGGCAACTGAAAAGAAATTTTGTGTTCCCAACAAGTTATGTGAAGGACGGATTTCAAACACAATTATCTCTGAGAAATGAGCATGTGGAGAGACGTTCGTTCATCTACCACAAAGGGATCGGATTGCAGGAGAATCTTTTCCTCTGGATTCTCAGTCTGTTTCCTAGTGCCAGATTGAAGTTCCTGCAGTTTTCACTGTAAAACCGAGTTGGAGCTAGAACATCCCCATATATATGTATGGAGTGGATTTAGCAACAGAAAAGAAACTTTGTGTTCCTTTCAAGCTAGATGTAGTACGGCATTCACACACACATATCTCTCAGAAATGAACATGTGGATAGACGTTAGTTCATCTACCACAAAGAACGGGTTGCAGGAGAAACTTTTACTATGGTTTCTCAGTCTTTTTTCTCGTGCCGGTTTGAAGTTCCAACAGTTTTCACTGTAAATCCGTGTTGGAGATTGTTCCTCCCAATATATATGTATTGATTGTGTTTGCAACTTAAAAAAACCTTGTGTTCCACACAATCTATGTGAAGGACGGCTTTCACACACACATATCTCTCAGAACTGAACATGTGGAGAGCCGTTCGTTCATCTAGCACAAAGGGAACGTGTTGCAGGAGAAACTTTTACTCTAGTTTCTCAGTCTCTTTCCTAGTGCCGGTTTGAATTTCCTGCAGTTTTCACTGTAAAATCGAGTTGGAGCTGGTGCCTCCCCATATATATGTATGGATTGGAGTTTGCAACCTAAAAGAATGTTTGTGATTCAAATAAGCTATGTGAAGGACGGCTTTCACACACATTTATCTCTCAGAAATCAGCATGTGGAGAGACGTTCGTACATCTAGCACAAAGGGAACGGGTTGCAGGAGAAAATTTTCCTCTGGATTCTCAGTATGTTTCCTAGTGCCTGTTTGAAGTTCCTGAATTTTTCACTGTAAAACCGAGTTGAAGCTAGTACATCCCCATATATATGTATGGAGTGGAGATTGCAACTGAAAAGAAACTTTGTGTTCCCAACAATCTAGGTGAAGGACGGCTTTCACACACACTTCTCCCTGAGAACTGAGCATGTGGAGAGACGTTCGTTCATCTACCACAAAGGGAACGTGTTGCAGGAGAAACTTTTACTGTAGTTTCTCAGTCTCTTTCCTAGTGCCGGTTTGAATTTCCTGCAGTTTTCACTGTAAAATCGAGTTGCAGCTGGTGCCTCCCCATATATATGTATAGATTGGAGTTTGCAACCTAAAAGAATGTTTGTGATTCAAATAAGCTATGTGAAGCACGGCTTTCACACACACTTATCTCTCAGAAATCAGCATGTGGAGAGACGTTTTTTCATCTACCACAAAGGGAACTGGTTGCAGGAGAAATTTTACTCTGGTTTCTCAGTCTGTTTCCTAGTTCCTGTTAGAAGATCCTGCAGTTTTCACTGTAAAACCGAGTTGGAGCTAGTACCTCCCCATATGTATGTATGGATTCGTGTTGGCAACAGAAAAGAAACTTTGTGTTCCCAACAAGTTATGTGAAGGACGTATTTCAAACACAATTATCTATCAGAAATGAGCATGTGGAGAGACTTTCTTTCGTCAGACACAAAGGGAACGGGGAGCAAGGGAAACATTTCCTCTGGTTTCTCATTGTGTTTCCTAGTGCCGGTTTGAAGTTCCTGCAGTTTTCACTGTAATAAACGGTTGGAGCTAGTACCTCCCCATATATATATATCGATTGAAGTTTGCAACTGATAAGAAATTTGTGTTCCCAACAAACTAGGTGAAGGAAGGATTTCACACACACTTATCTCTCAGAACTGAGCATGTGGAAGGACGTTTGTTCATCTAGCACAAAGGGAACGGGTTGCAGGAGGAATTTTCATTTTGGTTTCTCAGTCTGTTTCTAGTGCCAGTTTGAATTTCCTGCAGTTTTCACTGTAAAACCGAGTTGGAGCTGGTGCCTCCCCATATATATGTATGAAGAGGAGTTTGCAACTGAAAAGAAACTTTGTGTTCCCAACAAGATAGGTGAAGTACGGCTTTCACACACAATAATCTATCACAACTGAGCATGTGGAGAGACGTTCGTTCATCTAGCACAAAAGGAACGGGTTGCAGGAGAAACATTTACTCTGGTTTCTCAGTGTGTTTCCTAGTGCCGATTTGAAGTTCCTGCAGTTTTCATTATAAAACCGAGTTGGAGCTAGTACCTCCCCATATATATGTATGGAGTGGAGTTTGCAACTGAAAAGAAACTTTGTGTTCCCAACAAGCTAGGTGAAGGACGGCTTTCACAGTCAGTAATCTCTCAGAACTGAGCATGTGGAGAGACGTTCGTTCATCTAGCACAAAGGGAATGGGTTGCAGGAGAAATTTTACTCTGGTTTCTCAGTCTGTATCCTAGTGCCTGTATGAATTTCCTGCAGTTTTCACTGTAAAACCGAGTTGGAGCTAGTACCTCCCCATCTATATGTATGGAATGGAGTTTGAAACTGAAAAGAAACTTTGTGTTCCCAACAAGCTAGGTGAAGGACGGCTTTCACACACACTTATACCTCAGAACTGAGCATGTGGAGAGATGTTCGTTCATCTTGCCCAAAGGGAACGTGTTGCTGGAGAAATTTTACTCTGGTTTCTCAGTCTGTTTCCTTGTGCCTGTTTGAAGTTCCTGCAGTTTTCAATGTAAAACAAATTGAGGCTAGTACCTCCCCATATATATGTATGGAATGGAGTTTGCAACTGAAAAGAAACTTTTTGTTCCCAACAAGCTAGGTGAAGGACGGCTTTCACACACACTTATCTCTCAGAATTGAGCATGTGGTGGGACGTTTGTGCATCTAGCACACGCGGAACGGGTGGCAGGAGAGATTTTAATTTTTTTTTCTCATTCTGTTTCCTAGTGCCAGTTTGAAGTTCCTGCAGTTTTCACTGTAAACCGAGTTGGGGCTAGTACCTCCCCATATATATATATTTAGTGGAGTTGGCAACTGAAAAGAAACTTTGTGTTCTGAACAAGTTAGGTGAAGGACGTCTTTCACACACAATAATCTCTCAGACATTAGCATGTGGAGAGACGTTCTTACATCTACCACAAAGGGAACAGGTTGCAGGAGATACATTTCCTCTGGTTTCTCAGTCTGTTTCCTAGTGACGGTTTGAATTTCCTGCAGATTTCTCAGTAAAAACCGGTTGGAGCTTGTACCTCCCCATATATATATATGGATTGAAGTTTGCAACTGATAAAAAATTTGTGTTCCCAACATACTAGGTGATGGAAGGCTTTCACACACACTTATCTCTCAGAACTAAGCATGTGGAGGGACGTTTGTTCATGTAGCACAAAGGGAACGGGTTGCAGGAAAAATTTAATTTTGGTTTCTCATTCTGTTTCCTAGTGCCAGTTTGAAGTTCCTATATTTTTCACTGTAAACCGAGTTGGAGCTAGTACCTCCCCATATATATGTATGGAGTGGAGTTGGCAACAGAAAAGAAACTTTGTGTTCCAAACAACATATGTGAAGGACCGCTTTCACACACACATCTCCCTGAGAACTGAGCATGTGGAGAGACGTTCGTTCATCTAGCACAAATGGAACGGCTTGCAGAACAAACTTTTACTCTGGACTCTCGGTCTGTTTCCTAGTGCCGGTTTGAATTTCCTGCAGTTTTCACTGTAAAACCGAGTTGGAACATGTACCTCCCCAAATATATGTATGGAGTGGAGTTGGCAACTGAAAAGAAACTTTGTGTTCCCAACAAGCGAGGTTAAGGACGGCTTTCACACACATATATCTCAGAAATTAGCATGTGGAGAGACGTTCGCTCATCAACCAAAAAGGGATAGGATTGCAGGAGAAACTTTTCCTCTGGTTTCTCAGTCTGTTTCCTAGTGCCGGTGTGAAGTTCCTGCAGTTTTCACTGTAAAACCGAGTTGGAGCTTGTACCTCCCCACATATATGTATGGAGTGGAGATTGCAACTGAAAAGAAACTTTGTGTTCCCATCAAGCTAGATGAAGGACGGCTTTCACACACACATATCTCTCAGAAATGACCATGTGGATAGACGTTCGTTCATCTACCACAAAAACGGGTAGCAGGAAAAACATTTACTCTGGTTTCTCAGGCTGTTTCATAGTGCCGTTTTGAAGTTCCTGCAGTTTTCACTGTAAAACCGAGTTGGAGCTAGTTCCTCCCCATATATATGTATGCAGTCGAGTTGGCAACTGAAAAGAAATTTTGTGTTCCCAAGAAGTTATGTGAAGGACGGATTTCAAACACAATTATCTCTGAGAAATGAGCATGTGGAGAGACGTTCGTTCATCTACCACAAAGGGATCGGATTGCAGGAGAATCTTTTCCTCTGGATTCTCAGTCTGTTTCCTAGTGCCAGATTGAAGTTCCTGCAGTTTTCACTGTAAAACCGAGTTGGAGCTAGAACATCCCCATATATATGTATGGAGTGGATTTAGCAACAGAAAAGAAACTTTGTGTTCCTTTCAAGCTAGATGTAGTACGGCATTCACACACACATATCTCTCAGAAATGAACATGTGGATAGACGTTAGTTCATCTACCACAAAGAACGGGTTGCAGGAGAAACTTTTACTATGGTTTCTCAGTCTTTTTTCTCGTGCCGGTTTGAAGTTCCAACAGTTTTCACTGTAAATCCGTGTTGGAGATTGTTCCTCCCAATATATATGTATTGATTGTGTTTGCAACTTAAAAAAACCTTGTGTTCCACACAATCTATGTGAAGGACGGCTTTCACACACACATATCTCTCAGAACTGAACATGTGGAGAGCCGTTCGTTCATCTAGCACAAAGGGAACGTGTTGCAGGAGAAACTTTTACTCTAGTTTCTCAGTCTCTTTCCTAGTGCCGGTTTGAATTTCCTGCAGTTTTCACTGTAAAATCGAGTTGGAGCTGGTGCCTCCCCATATATATGTATGGATTGGAGTTTGCAACCTAAAAGAATGTTTGTGATTCAAATAAGCTATGTGAAGGACGGCTTTCACACACATTTATCTCTCAGAAATCAGCATGTGGAGAGACGTTCGTACATCTAGCACAAAGGGAACGGGTTGCAGGAGAAAATTTTCCTCTGGATTCTCAGTATGTTTCCTAGTGCCTGTTTGAAGTTCCTGAATTTTTCACTGTAAAACCGAGTTGAAGCTAGTACATCCCCATATATATGTATGGAGTGGAGATTGCAACTGAAAAGAAACTTTGTGTTCCCAACAATCTAGGTGAAGGACGGCTTTCACACACACTTCTCCCTGAGAACTGAGCATGTGGAGAGACGTTCGTTCATCTACCACAAAGGGAACGTGTTGCAGGAGAAACTTTTACTGTAGTTTCTCAGTCTCTTTCCTAGTGCCGGTTTGAATTTCCTGCAGTTTTCACTGTAAAATCGAGTTGCAGCTGGTGCCTCCCCATATATATGTATAGATTGGAGTTTGCAACCTAAAAGAATGTTTGTGATTCAAATAAGCTATGTGAAGCACGGCTTTCACACACACTTATCTCTCAGAAATCAGCATGTGGAGAGACGTTTTTTCATCTACCACAAAGGGAACTGGTTGCAGGAGAAATTTTACTCTGGTTTCTCAGTCTGTTTCCTAGTTCCTGTTAGAAGATCCTGCAGTTTTCACTGTAAAACCGAGTTGGAGCTAGTACCTCCCCATATGTATGTATGGATTCGTGTTGGCAACAGAAAAGAAACTTTGTGTTCCCAACAAGTTATGTGAAGGACGTATTTCAAACACAATTATCTATCAGAAATGAGCATGTGGAGAGACTTTCTTTCGTCAGACACAAAGGGAACGGGGAGCAAGGGAAACATTTCCTCTGGTTTCTCATTGTGTTTCCTAGTGCCGGTTTGAAGTTCCTGCAGTTTTCACTGTAATAAACGGTTGGAGCTAGTACCTCCCCATATATATATATCGATTGAAGTTTGCAACTGATAAGAAATTTGTGTTCCCAACAAACTAGGTGAAGGAAGGATTTCACACACACTTATCTCTCAGAACTGAGCATGTGGAAGGACGTTTGTTCATCTAGCACAAAGGGAACGGGTTGCAGGAGGAATTTTCATTTTGGTTTCTCAGTCTGTTTCTAGTGCCAGTTTGAATTTCCTGCAGTTTTCACTGTAAAACCGAGTTGGAGCTGGTGCCTCCCCATATATATGTATGAAGAGGAGTTTGCAACTGAAAAGAAACTTTGTGTTCCCAACAAGATAGGTGAAGTACGGCTTTCACACACAATAATCTATCACAACTGAGCATGTGGAGAGACGTTCGTTCATCTAGCACAAAAGGAACGGGTTGCAGGAGAAACATTTACTCTGGTTTCTCAGTGTGTTTCCTAGTGCCGATTTGAAGTTCCTGCAGTTTTCATTATAAAACCGAGTTGGAGCTAGTACCTCCCCATATATATGTATGGAGTGGAGTTTGCAACTGAAAAGAAACTTTGTGTTCCCAACAAGCTAGGTGAAGGACGGCTTTCACAGTCAGTAATCTCTCAGAACTGAGCATGTGGAGAGACGTTCGTTCATCTAGCACAAAGGGAATGGGTTGCAGGAGAAATTTTACTCTGGTTTCTCAGTCTGTATCCTAGTGCCTGTATGAATTTCCTGCAGTTTTCACTGTAAAACCGAGTTGGAGCTAGTACCTCCCCATCTATATGTATGGAATGGAGTTTGAAACTGAAAAGAAACTTTGTGTTCCCAACAAGCTAGGTGAAGGACGGCTTTCACACACACTTATACCTCAGAACTGAGCATGTGGAGAGATGTTCGTTCATCTTGCCCAAAGGGAACGTGTTGCTGGAGAAATTTTACTCTGGTTTCTCAGTCTGTTTCCTTGTGCCTGTTTGAAGTTCCTGCAGTTTTCAATGTAAAACAAATTGAGGCTAGTACCTCCCCATATATATGTATGGAATGGAGTTTGCAACTGAAAAGAAACTTTTTGTTCCCAACAAGCTAGGTGAAGGACGGCTTTCACACACACTTATCTCTCAGAATTGAGCATGTGGTGGGACGTTTGTGCATCTAGCACACGCGGAACGGGTGGCAGGAGAGATTTTAATTTTTTTTTCTCATTCTGTTTCCTAGTGCCAGTTTGAAGTTCCTGCAGTTTTCACTGTAAACCGAGTTGGGGCTAGTACCTCCCCATATATATATATTTAGTGGAGTTGGCAACTGAAAAGAAACTTTGTGTTCTGAACAAGTTAGGTGAAGGACGTCTTTCACACACAATAATCTCTCAGACATTAGCATGTGGAGAGACGTTCTTACATCTACCACAAAGGGAACAGGTTGCAGGAGATACATTTCCTCTGGTTTCTCAGTCTGTTTCCTAGTGACGGTTTGAATTTCCTGCAGATTTCTCAGTAAAAACCGGTTGGAGCTTGTACCTCCCCATATATATATATGGATTGAAGTTTGCAACTGATAAAAAATTTGTGTTCCCAACATACTAGGTGATGGAAGGCTTTCACACACACTTATCTCTCAGAACTAAGCATGTGGAGGGACGTTTGTTCATGTAGCACAAAGGGAACGGGTTGCAGGAAAAATTTAATTTTGGTTTCTCATTCTGTTTCCTAGTGCCAGTTTGAAGTTCCTATATTTTTCACTGTAAACCGAGTTGGAGCTAGTACCTCCCCATATATATGTATGGAGTGGAGTTGGCAACAGAAAAGAAACTTTGTGTTCCAAACAACATATGTGAAGGACCGCTTTCACACACACATCTCCCTGAGAACTGAGCATGTGGAGAGACGTTCGTTCATCTAGCACAAATGGAACGGCTTGCAGAACAAACTTTTACTCTGGACTCTCGGTCTGTTTCCTAGTGCCGGTTTGAATTTCCTGCAGTTTTCACTGTAAAACCGAGTTGGAACATGTACCTCCCCAAATATATGTATGGAGTGGAGTTGGCAACTGAAAAGAAACTTTGTGTTCCCAACAAGCGAGGTTAAGGACGGCTTTCACACACATATATCTCAGAAATTAGCATGTGGAGAGACGTTCGCTCATCTACCAAAAAGGGATAGGATTGCAGGAGAAACTTTTCCTCTGGTTTCTCAGTCTGTTTCCTAGTGCCGGTGTGAAGTTCCTGCAGTTTTCACTGTAAAACCGAGTTGGAGCTTGTACCTCCCCACATATATGTATGGAGTGGAGATTGCAACTGAAAAGAAACTTTGTGTTCCCATCAAGCTAGATGAAGGACGGCTTTCACACACACATATCTCTCAGAAATGACCATGTGGATAGACGTTCGTTCATCTACCACAAAAACGGGTAGCAGGAGAAACTTTTACTCTGGTTTCTCAGTCTTTTTCCTAGTGCCGGTTTGAATTTCCTACAGTTTTCACTGTAAATACGTGTTGGAGAGGGTACCTCCCCATATATATGTATTGATTGAGTTTGCAACTTAAAAAAACTTTGTGTTCCACACAATCTATGTGAAGGACGGCTTTCACACACAATTGTCTCTCACAACTGAGCATGTGGAGAGACGTTCATTCATCTAGCAAAAAAGGAACGATTTGCAGGAGAAATTTTTACTCTGGTTTCTCAGTGTGTTTCCTAGTGCCGGTTTGAAGTTCCTGCAGTTTTCACTATAAAACCGAGTTGGAGCTAGTACCACCCCATATATATGTATGGAGTGGAGTTTGCAACTGAAAAGAAACTTGGTGTTCCCAACCATCTAAGTGAAGGACGGCTTTCACACACACTTCTCCCTGAGAACTGAGCATGTGGAGAGACATTCTTTCATCTACCAGAAAGGGAACGGGTTGCATGAGAAACATTTCCTCTGGTTTCTCAGTCTGTTTCCTAGTGCCGGTTTGAAATTCCTGCAGTTTTCACAGTAAAACAGGGTTGGAACTTGTACCTACCCAAATATATGTATGGAATTGTGTTGGCAACTGAAAAGTAACTATGTGTTCCCAAAAAGCTAGGTGAAGGACAGCTTTCACACACACATATCTCTCAGAACTGAGCATGTGGAGAGACGTTCGTTCATCTAGCACAAAGGGAACGTGTTGCAGGAGAAACTTTTACTCTGGTTTCTCAGTCTCTTTCCTAGTGCCGGTTTGAATTTCCTGCAGTTTTCACTGTAAAATCGAGTTGCAGCTGGTGCCTCCCCATATATATGTATAGATTGGAGTTTGCAACCTAAAAGAATGTTTGTGATTCAAATAAGCTATGTGAAGGACGGCTTTCACACACACTTATCTCTCAGAAATCAGCATGTGGAGAGACGTTCGTTCATCTACCTCAAAGGGAACTGGTTGCAGGAGAAATTTTACTCTGGTTTCTCAGTCTGTTTCCTAGTTCCTGTTAGAAGATCCTGCAGTTTTCACTGTAAAACCGAGTTGGAGCTAGTACCTCCCCATATATATGTATGGAGTCGTGTTGGCAACAGAAAAGAAACTTTGTGTTCCCAACAAGTTATGTGAAGGACGGATTTCAAACACAATTATCTATCAGAAATGAGCATGTGGAGAGACTTTCTTTCGTCAGACACAAAGGGAACGGGGAGCAAGGGAAACATTTCCTCTGGTTTCTCATTGTGTTTCCTAGTGCCGGTTTGAAGTTCCTGCAGTTTTCACTGTAAAAAACGGTTGGAGCTAGTACCTCCCCATATATATATATCGATTGAAGTTTGCAACTGATAAGAAATTTGTGTTCCCAACAAACTAGGTGAAGGAAGGATTTCACACACACTTATCTCTCAGAACTGAGCATGTGGAAGGACGTTTGTTCATCTAGCACAAAGGGAACGGGTTGCAGGAGGAATTTTCATTTTGGTTTCTCAGTCTGTTTCTAGTGCCAGTTTGAATTTCCTGCAGTTTTCACTGTAAAACCGAGTTGGAGCTGGTGCCTCCCCATATATATGTATGAAGAGGAGTTTGCAACTGAAAAGAAACTTTGTGTTCCCAACAAGATAGGTGAAGTACGGCTTTCACACACAATAACCTATCACAACTGAGCATGTGGAGAGACGTTCGTTCATCTAGCACAAAAGGAACGGGTTGCAGGAGAAACATTTACTCTGGTTTCTCAGTGTGTTTCCTAGTGCCGATTTGAAGTTCCTGCAGTTTTCATTATAAAACCGAGTTGGAGCTAGTACCTCCCCATATATATGTATGGAGTGGAGTTTGCAACTGAAAAGAAACTTTGTGTTCCCAACAAGCTAGGTGAAGGACGGCTTTCACAGTCAGTAATCTCTCAGAACTGAGCATGTGGAGAGACGTTCGTTCATCTAGCACAAAGGGAATGGGTTGCAGGAGAAATTTTACTCTGGTTTCTCAGTCTGTATCCTAGTGCCTGTATGAATTTCCTGCAGTTTTCACTGTAAAACCGAGTTGGAGCTAGTACCTCCCCATCTATATGTATGGAATGGAGTTTGAAACTGAAAAGAAACTTTGTGTTCCCAACAAGCTAGGTGAAGGACGGCTTTCACACACACTTATACCTCAGAACTGAGCATGTGGAGAGATGTTCGTTCATCTTGCCCAAAGGGAACGTGTTGCTGGAGAAATTTTACTCTGGTTTCTCAGTCTGTTTCCTTGTGCCTGTTTGAAGTTCCTGCAGTTTTCAATGTAAAACAAATTGAGGCTAGTACCTCCCCATATATATGTATGGAATGGAGTTTGCAACTGAAAAGAAACTTTTTGTTCCCAACAAGCTAGGTGAAGGACGGCTTTCACACACACTTATCTCTCAGAATTGAGCATGTGGAGGGACGTTTGTGCATCTAGCACAAGCGGAACGGGTGGCAGGAGAGATTTTAATTTTTTTTTCTCATTCTGTTTCCTAGTGCCAGTTTGAAGTTCCTGCAGTTTTCACTGTAAACCGAGTTGGGGCTAGTACCTCCCCATATATATATATTTAGTGGAGTTGGCAACTGAAAAGAAACTTTGTGTTCTGAACAAGTTAGGTGAAGGACGTCTTTCACACACAATAATCTCTCAGACATTAGCATGTGGAGAGACGTTCTTACATCTACCACAAAGGGAACAGGTTGCAGGAGATACATTTCCTCTGGTTTCTCAGTCTGTTTCCTAGTGACGGTTTGAATTTCCTGCAGATTTCTCAGTAAAAACCGGTTGGAGCTTGTACCTCCCCATATATATATATGGATTGAAGTTTGCAACTGATAAAAAATTTGTGTTCCCAACATACTAGGTGATGGAAGGCTTTCACACACACTTATCTCTCAGAACTAAGCATGTGGAGGGACGTTTGTTCATGTAGCACAAAGGGAACGGGTTGCAGGAAAAATTTAATTTTGGTTTCTCATTCTGTTTCCTAGTGCCAGTTTGAAGTTCCTATATTTTTCACTGTAAACCGAGTTGGAGCTAGTACCTCCCCATATATATGTATGGAGTGGAGTTGGCAACAGAAAAGAAACTTTGTGTTCCAAACAACATATGTGAAGGACCGCTTTCACACACACATCTCCCTGAGAACTGAGCATGTGGAGAGACGTTCGTTCATCTAGCACAAATGGAACGGCTTGCAGAACAAACTTTTACTCTGGACTCTCGGTCTGTTTCCTAGTGCCGGTTTGAATTTCCTGCAGTTTTCACTGTAAAACCGAGTTGGAACATGTACCTCCCCAAATATATGTATGGAGTGGAGTTGGCAACTGAAAAGAAACTTTGTGTTCCCAACAAGCGAGGTTAAGGACGGCTTTCACACACATATATCTCAGAAATTAGCATGTGGAGAGACGTTCGCTCATCTACCAAAAAGGGATAGGATTGCAGGAGAAACTTTTCCTCTGGTTTCTCAGTCTGTTTCCTAGTGCCGGTGTGAAGTTCCTGCAGTTTTCACTGTAAAACCGAGTTGGAGCTTGTACCTCCCCACATATATGTATGGAGTGGAGATTGCAACTGAAAAGAAACTTTGTGTTCCCATCAAGCTAGATGAAGGACGGCTTTCACACACACATATCTCTCAGAAATGACCATGTGGATAGACGTTCGTTCATCTACCACAAAAACGGGTAGCAGGAGAAACTTTTACTCTGGTTTCTCAGTCTTTTTCCTAGTGCCGGTTTGAATTTCCTACAGTTTTCACTGTAAATACGTGTTGGAGAGGGTACCTCCCCATATATATGTATTGATTGAGTTTGCAACTTAAAAAAACTTTGTGTTCCACACAATCTATGTGAAGGACGGCTTTCACACACAATTGTCTCTCACAACTGAGCATGTGGAGAGACGTTCATTCATCTAGCAAAAAAGGAACGATTTGCAGGAGAAATTTTTACTCTGGTTTCTCAGTGTGTTTCCTAGTGCCGGTTTGAAGTTCCTGCAGTTTTCACTATAAAACCGAGTTGGAGCTAGTACCACCCCATATATATGTATGGAGTGGAGTTTGCAACTGAAAAGAAACTTGGTGTTCCCAACCATCTAAGTGAAGGACGGCTTTCACACACACTTCTCCCTGAGAACTGAGCATGTGGAGAGACATTCTTTCATCTACCAGAAAGGGAACGTGTTGCAGGAGAAACTTTTACTCTGGTTTCTCAGTCTCTTTCCTAGTGCCGGTTTGAATTTCCTGCAGTTTTCACTGTAAAATCGAGTTGCAGCTGGTGCCTCCCCATATATATGTATAGATTGGAGTTTGCAACCTAAAAGAATGTTTGTGATTCAAATAAGCTATGTGAAGGACGGCTTTCACACACACTTATCTCTCAGAAATCAGCATGTGGAGAGACGTTCGTTCATCTACCACAAAGGGAACTGGTTGCAGGAGAAATTTTACTCTGGTTTCTCAGTCTGTTTCCTAGTTCCTGTTAGAAGATCCTGCAGTTTTCACTGTAAAACCGAGTTGGAGCTAGTACCTCCCCATATATATGTATGGAGTCGTGTTGGCAACAGAAAAGAAACTTTGTGTTCCCAACAAGTTATGTGAAGGACGGATTTCAAACACAATTATCTATCAGAAATGAGCATGTGGAGAGACTTTCTTTCGTCAGACACAAAGGGAACGGGGAGCAAGGGAAACATTTCCTCTGGTTTCTCATTGTGTTTCCTAGTGCCGGTTTGAAGTTCCTGCAGTTTTCACTGTAAAAAACGGTTGGAGCTAGTACCTCCCCATATATATATATCGATTGAAGTTTGCAACTGATAAGAAATTTGTGTTCCCAACAAACTAGGTGAAGGAAGGATTTCACACACACTTATCTCTCAGAACTGAGCATGTGGAAGGACGTTTGTTCATCTAGCACAAAGGGAACGGGTTGCAGGAGGAATTTTCATTTTGGTTTCTCAGTCTGTTTCTAGTGCCAGTTTGAATTTCCTGCAGTTTTCACTGTAAAACCGAGTTGGAGCTGGTGCCTCCCCATATATATGTATGAAGAGGAGTTTGCAACTGAAAAGAAACTTTGTGTTCCCAACAAGATAGGTGAAGTACGGCTTTCACACACAATAATCTATCACAACTGAGCATGTGGAGAGACGTTCGTTCATCTAGCACAAAAGGAACGGGTTGCAGGAGAAACATTTACTCTGGTTTCTCAGTGTGTTTCCTAGTGCCGATTTGAAGTTCCTGCAGTTTTCATTATAAAACCGAGTTGGAGCTAGTACCTCCCCATATATATGTATGGAGTGGAGTTTGCAACTGAAAAGAAACTTTGTGTTCCCAACAAGCTAGGTGAAGGACGGCTTTCACAGTCAGTAATCTCTCAGAACTGAGCATGTGGAGAGACGTTCGTTCATCTAGCACAAAGGGAATGGGTTGCAGGAGAAATTTTACTCTGGTTTCTCAGTCTGTATCCTAGTGCCTGTATGAATTTCCTGCAGTTTTCACTGTAAAACCGAGTTGGAGCTAGTACCTCCCCATCTATATGTATGGAATGGAGTTTGAAACTGAAAAGAAACTTTGTGTTCCCAACAAGCTAGGTGAAGGACGGCTTTCACACACACTTATACCTCAGAACTGAGCATGTGGAGAGATGTTCGTTCATCTTGCCCAAAGGGAACGTGTTGCTGGAGAAATTTTACTCTGGTTTCTCAGTCTGTTTCCTTGTGCCTGTTTGAAGTTCCTGCAGTTTTCAATGTAAAACAAATTGAGGCTAGTACCTCCCCATATATATGTATGGAATGGAGTTTGCAACTGAAAAGAAACTTTTTGTTCCCAACAAGCTAGGTGAAGGACGGCTTTCACACACACTTATCTCTCAGAATTGAGCATGTGGAGGGACGTTTGTGCATCTAGCACAAGCGGAACGGGTGGCAGGAGAGATTTTAATTTTTTTTTCTCATTCTGTTTCCTAGTGCCAGTTTGAAGTTCCTGCAGTTTTCACTGTAAACCGAGTTGGGGCTAGTACCTCCCCATTTATATATATTTAGTGGAGTTGGCAACTGAAAAGAAACTTTGTGTTCTGAACAAGTTAGGTGAAGGACGTCTTTCACACACAATAATCTCTCAGACATTAGCATGTGGAGAGACATTCTTACATCTACCACAAAGGGAACAGGTTGCAGGAGATACATTTCCTCTGGTTTCTCAGTCTGTTTCCTAGTGACGGTTTGAATTTCCTGCAGATTTCTCAGTAAAAACCGGTTGGAGCTTGTACCTCCCCATATATATATATGGATTGAAGTTTGCAACTGATAAAAAATTTGTGTTCCCAACATACTAGGTGATGGAAGGCTTTCACACACACTTATCTCTCAGAACTAAGCATGTGGAGGGACGTTTGTTCATGTAGCACAAAGGGAACGGGTTGCAGGAAAAATTTAATTTTGGTTTCTCATTCTGTTTCCTAGTGCCAGTTTGAAGTTCCTATATTTTTCACTGTAAACCGAGTTGGAGCTAGTACCTCCCCATATATATGTATGGAGTGGAGTTGGCAACAGAAAAGAAACTTTGTGTTCCAAACAACATATGTGAAGGACCGCTTTCACACACACATCTCCCTGAGAACTGAGCATGTGGAGAGACGTTCGTTCATCTAGCACAAATGGAACGGCTTGCAGAACAAACTTTTACTCTGGACTCTCGGTCTGTTTCCTAGTGCCGGTTTGAATTTCCTGCAGTTTTCACTGTAAAACCGAGTTGGAACATGTACCTCCCCAAATATATGTATGGAGTGGAGTTGGCAACTGAAAAGAAACTTTGTGTTCCCAACAAGCGAGGTTAAGGACGGCTTTCACACACATATATCTCAGAAATTAGCATGTGGAGAGACGTTCGCTCATCTACCAAAAAGGGATAGGATTGCAGGAGAAACTTTTCCTCTGGTTTCTCAGTCTGTTTCCTAGTGCCGGTGTGAAGTTCCTGCAGTTTTCACTGTAAAACCGAGTTGGAGCTTGTACCTCCCCACATATATGTATGGAGTGGAGATTGCAACTGAAAAGAAACTTTGTGTTCCCATCAAGCTAGATGAAGGACGGCTTTCACACACACATATCTCTCAGAAATGACCATGTGGATAGACGTTCGTTCATCTACCACAAAAACGGGTAGCAGGAGAAACTTTTACTCTGGTTTCTCAGTCTTTTTCCTAGTGCCGGTTTGAATTTCCTACAGTTTTCACTGTAAATACGTGTTGGAGAGGGTACCTCCCCATATATATGTATTGATTGAGTTTGCAACTTAAAAAAACTTTGTGTTCCACACAATCTATGTGAAGGACGGCTTTCACACACAATTGTCTCTCACAACTGAGCATGTGGAGAGACGTTCATTCATCTAGCAAAAAAGGAACGATTTGCAGGAGAAATTTTTACTCTGGTTTCTCAGTGTGTTTCCTAGTGCCGGTTTGAAGTTCCTGCAGTTTTCACTATAAAACCGAGTTGGAGCTAGTACCACCCCATATATATGTATGGAGTGGAGTTTGCAACTGAAAAGAAACTTGGTGTTCCCAACCATCTAAGTGAAGGACGGCTTTCACACACACTTCTCCCTGAGAACTGAGCATGTGGAGAGACATTCTTTCATCTACCAGAAAGGGAACGGGTTGCATGAGAAACATTTCCTCTGGTTTCTCAGTCTGTTTCCTAGTGCCGGTTTGAAATTCCTGCAGTTTTCACAGTAAAACAGGGTTGGAACTTGTACCTACCCAAATATATGTATGGAATTGTGTTGGCAACTGAAAAGTAACTATGTGTTCCCAAAAAGCTAGGTGAAGGACAGCTTTCACACACACATATCTCTCAGAACTGAGCATGTGGAGAGACGTTCGTTCATCTAGCACAAAGGGAACGTGTTGCAGGAGAAACTTTTACTCTGGTTTCTCAGTCTCTTTCCTAGTGCCGGTTTGAATTTCCTGCAGTTTTCACTGTAAAATCGAGTTGCAGCTGGTGCCTCCCCATATATATGTATAGATTGGAGTTTGCAACCTAAAAGAATGTTTGTGATTCAAATAAGCTATGTGAAGGACGGCTTTCACACACACTTATCTCTCAGAAATCAGCATGTGGAGAGACGTTCGTTCATCTACCACAAAGGGAACTGGTTGCAGGAGAAATTTTACTCTGGTTTCTCAGTCTGTTTCCTAGTTCCTGTTAGAAGATCCTGCAGTTTTCACTGTAAAACCGAGTTGGAGCTAGTACCTCCCCATATATATGTATGGAGTCGTGTTGGCAACAGAAAAGAAACTTTGTGTTCCCAACAAGTTATGTGAAGGACGGATTTCAAACACAATTATCTATCAGAAATGAGCATGTGGAGAGACTTTCTTTCGTCAGACACAAAGGGAACGGGGAGCAAGGGAAACATTTCCTCTGGTTTCTCATTGTGTTTCCTAGTGCCGGTTTGAAGTTCCTGCAGTTTTCACTGTAAAAAACGGTTGGAGCTAGTACCTCCCCATATATATATATCGATTGAAGTTTGCAACTGATAAGAAATTTGTGTTCCCAACAAACTAGGTGAAGGAAGGATTTCACACACACTTATCTCTCAGAACTGAGCATGTGGAAGGACGTTTGTTCATCTAGCACAAAGGGAACGGGTTGCAGGAGGAATTTTCATTTTGGTTTCTCAGTCTGTTTCTAGTGCCAGTTTGAATTTCCTGCAGTTTTCACTGTAAAACCGAGTTGGAGCTGGTGCCTCCCCATATATATGTATGAAGAGGAGTTTGCAACTGAAAAGAAACTTTGTGTTCCCAACAAGATAGGTGAAGTACGGCTTTCACACACAATAATCTATCACAACTGAGCATGTGGAGAGACGTTCGTTCATCTAGCACAAAAGGAACGGGTTGCAGGAGAAACATTTACTCTGGTTTCTCAGTGTGTTTCCTAGTGCCGATTTGAAGTTCCTGCAGTTTTCATTATAAAACCGAGTTGGAGCTAGTACCTCCCCATATATATGTATGGAGTGGAGTTTGCAACTGAAAAGAAACTTTGTGTTCCCAACAAGCTAGGTGAAGGACGGCTTTCACAGTCAGTAATCTCTCAGAACTGAGCATGTGGAGAGACGTTCGTTCATCTAGCACAAAGGGAATGGGTTGCAGGAGAAATTTTACTCTGGTTTCTCAGTCTGTATCCTAGTGCCTGTATGAATTTCCTGCAGTTTTCACTGTAAAACCGAGTTGGAGCTAGTACCTCCCCATCTATATGTATGGAATGGAGTTTGAAACTGAAAAGAAACTTTGTGTTCCCAACAAGCTAGGTGAAGGACGGCTTTCACACACACTTATACCTCAGAACTGAGCATGTGGAGAGATGTTCGTTCATCTTGCCCAAAGGGAACGTGTTGCTGGAGAAATTTTACTCTGGTTTCTCAGTCTGTTTCCTTGTGCCTGTTTGAAGTTCCTGCAGTTTTCAATGTAAAACAAATTGAGGCTAGTACCTCCCCATATATATGTATGGAATGGAGTTTGCAACTGAAAAGAAACTTTTTATTCCCAACAAGCTAGGTGAAGGACGGCTTTCACACACACTTATCTCTCAGAATTGAGCATGTGGTGGGACGTTTGTGCATCTAGCACAAGCGGAACGGGTGGCAGGAGAGATTTTAATTTTTTTTTCTCATTCTGTTTCCTAGTGCCAGTTTGAAGTTCCTGCAGTTTTCACTGTAAACCGAGTTGGGGCTAGTACCTCCCCATATATATATATTTAGTGGAGTTGGCAACTGAAAAGAAACTTTGTGTTCTGAACAAGTTAGGTGAAGGACGTCTTTCACACACAATAATCTCTCAGACATTAGCATGTGGAGAGACGTTCTTACATCTACCACAAAGGGAACAGGTTGCAGGAGATACATTTCCTCTGGTTTCTCAGTCTGTTTCCTAGTGACGGTTTGAATTTCCTGCAGATTTCTCAGTAAAAACCGGTTGGAGCTTGTACCTCCCCATATATATATATGGATTGAAGTTTGCAACTGATAAAATATTTGTGTTCCCAACATACTAGGTGATGGAAGGCTTTCACACACACTTATCTCTCAGAACTAAGCATGTGGAGGGACGTTTGTTCATGTAGCACAAAGGGAACGGGTTGCAGGAAAAATTTAATTTTGGTTTCTCATTCTGTTTCCTAGTGCCAGTTTGAAGTTCCTATATTTTTCACTGTAAACCGAGTTGGAGCTAGTACCTCCCCATATATATGTATGGAGTGGAGTTGGCAACAGAAAAGAAACTTTGTGTTCCAAACAACATATGTGAAGGACCGCTTTCACACACACATCTCCCTGAGAACTGAGCATGTGGAGAGACGTTCGTTCATCTAGCACAAATGGAACGGCTTGCAGAACAAACTTTTACTCTGGACTCTCGGTCTGTTTCCTAGTGCCGGTTTGAATTTCCTGCAGTTTTCACTGTAAAACCGAGTTGGAACATGTACCTCCCCAAATATATGTATGGAGTGGAGTTGGCAACTGAAAAGAAACTTTGTGTTCCCAACAAGCGAGGTTAAGGACGGCTTTCACACACATATATCTCAGAAATTAGCATGTGGAGAGACGTTCGCTCATCTACCAATAAGGGATAGGATTGCAGGAGAAACTTTTCCTCTGGTTTCTCAGTCTGTTTCCTAGTGCCGGTGTGAAGTTCCTGCAGTTTTCACTGTAAAACCGAGTTGGAGCTTGTACCTCCCCACATATATGTATGGAGTGGAGATTGCAACTGAAAAGAAACTTTGTGTTCCCATCAAGCTAGATGAAGGACGGCTTTCACACACACATATCTCTCAGAAATGACCATGTGGATAGACGTTCGTTCATCTACCACAAAAACGGGTAGCAGGAGAAACTTTTACTCTGGTTTCTCAGTCTTTTTCCTAGTGCCGGTTTGAATTTCCTACAGTTTTCACTGTAAATACGTGTTGGAGAGGGTACCTCCCCATATATATGTATTGATTGAGTTTGCAACTTAAAAAAACTTTGTGTTCCACACAATCTATGTGAAGGACGGCTTTCACACACAATTGTCTCTCACAACTGAGCATGTGGAGAGACGTTCATTCATCTAGCAAAAAAGGAACGATTTGCAGGAGAAATTTTTACTCTGGTTTCTCAGTGTGTTTCCTAGTGCCGGTTTGAAGTTCCTGCAGTTTTCACTATAAAACCGAGTTGGAGCTAGTACCACCCCATATATATGTATGGAGTGGAGTTTGCAACTGAAAAGAAACTTGGTGTTCCCAACCATCTAAGTGAAGGACGGCTTTCACACACACTTCTCCCTGAGAACTGAGCATGTGGAGAGACATTCTTTCATCTACCAGAAAGGGAACGGGTTGCATGAGAAACATTTCCTCTGGTTTCTCAGTCTGTTTCCTAGTGCCGGTTTGAAATTCCTGCAGTTTTCACAGTAAAACAGGGTTGGAACTTGTACCTACCCAAATATATGTATGGAATTGTGTTGGCAACTGAAAAGTAACTATGTGTTCCCAAAAAGCTAGGTGAAGGACAGCTTTCACACACACATATCTCTCAGAACTGAGCATGTGGAGAGACGTTCGTTCATCTAGCACAAAGGGAACGTGTTGCAGGAGAAACTTTTACTCTGGTTTCTCAGTCTCTTTCCTAGTGCCGGTTTGAATTTCCTGCAGTTTTCACTGTAAAATCGAGTTGCAGCTGGTGCCTCCCCATATATATGTATAGATTGGAGTTTGCAACCTAAAAGAATGTTTGTGATTCAAATAAGCTATGTGAAGGACGGCTTTCACACACACTTATCTCTCAGAAATCAGCATGTGGAGAGACGTTCGTTCATCTACCACAAAGGGAACTGGTTGCAGGAGAAATTTTACTCTGGTTTCTCAGTCTGTTTCCTAGTTCCTGTTAGAAGATCCTGCAGTTTTCACTGTAAAACCGAGTTGGAGCTAGTACCTCCCCATATATATGTATGGAGTCGTGTTGGCAACAGAAAAGAAACTTTGTGTTCCCAACAAGTTATGTGAAGGACGGATTTCAAACACAATTATCTATCAGAAATGAGCATGTGGAGAGACTTTCTTTCGTCAGACACAAAGGGAACGGGGAGCAAGGGAAACATTTCCTCTGGTTTCTCATTGTGTTTCCTAGTGCCGGTTTGAAGTTCCTGCAGTTTTCACTGTAAAAAACGGTTGGAGCTAGTACCTCCCCATATATATATATTGATTGAAGTTTGCAACTGATAAGAAATTTGTGTTCCCAACAAACTAGGTGAAGGAAGGATTTCACACACACTTATCTCTCAGAACTGAGCATGTGGAAGGACGTTTGTTCATCTAGCACAAAGGGAACGGGTTGCAGGAGGAATTTTCATTTTGGTTTCTCAGTCTGTTTCTAGTGCCAGTTTGAATTTCCTGCAGTTTTCACTGTAAAACCGAGTTGGAGCTGGTGCCTCCCCATATATATGTATGAAGAGGAGTTTGCAACTGAAAAGAAACTTTGTGTTCCCAACAAGATAGGTGAAGTACGGCTTTCACACACAATAATCTATCACAACTGAGCATGTGGAGAGACATTCGTTCATCTAGCACAAAGGGAATGGGTTGCAGGAGAAATTTTAGTCTGGTTTCTCAGTCTGTATCCTAGTGCCTGTATGAATTTCCTGCAGTTTTCACTGTAAAACCGAGTTGGAGCTAGTACCTCCCCATCTATATGTATGGAATGGAGTTTGAAACTGAAAAGAAACTTTGTGTTCCCAACAAGCTAGGTGAAGGACGGCTTTCACACACAATAATCTATCACAACTGAGCATGTGGAGAGACGTTCGTTCATCTAGCACAAAAGGAACGGGTTGCAGGAGAAACATTTACTCTGGTTTCTCAGTGTGTTTCCTAGTGCCGATTTGAAGTTCCTGCAGTTTTCATTATAAAACCGAGTTGGAGCTAGTACCTCCCCATATATATGTATGGAGTGGAGTTTGCAACTGAAAAGAAACTTTGTGTTCCCAACAAGCTAGGTGAAGGACGGCTTTCACAGTCAGTAATCTCTCAGAACTGAGCATGTGGAGAGACGTTCGTTCATCTAGCACAAAGGGAATGGTTTGCAGGAGAAATTTTACTCTGGTTTCTCAGTCTGTATCCTAGTGCCTGTATGAATTTCCTGCAGTTTTCACTGTAAAACCGAGTTGGAGCTAGTACCTCCCCATCTATATGTATGGAATGGAGTTTGAAACTGAAAAGAAACTTTGTGTTCCCAACAAGCTAGGTGAAGGACGGCTTTCACACACACTTATACCTCAGAACTGAGCATGTGGAGAGATGTTCGTTCATCTTGCCCAAAGGGAACGTGTTGCTGGAGAAATTTTACTCTGGTTTCTCAGTCTGTTTCCTTGTGCCTGTTTGAAGTTCCTGCAGTTTTCAATGTAAAACAAATTGAGGCTAGTACCTCCCCATATATATGTATGGAATGGAGTTTGCAACTGAAAAGAAACTTTTTGTTCCCAACAAGCTAGGTGAAGGACGGCTTTCACACACACTTATCTCTCAGAATTGAGCATGTGGAGGGACGTTTGTGCATCTAGCACAAGCGGAACGGGTGGCAGGAGAGATTTTAATTTTTTTTTCTCATTCTGTTTCCTAGTGCCAGTTTGAAGTTCCTGCAGTTTTCACTGTAAACCGAGTTGGGGCTAGTACCTCCCCATATATATATATTTAGTGGAGTTGGCAACTGAAAAGAAACTTTGTGTTCTGAACAAGTTAGGTGAAGGACGTCTTTCACACACAATAATCTCTCAGACATTAGCATGTGGAGAGACGTTCTTACATCTACCACAAAGGGAACAGGTTGCAGGAGATACATTTCCTCTGGTTTCTCAGTCTGTTTCCTAGTGACGGTTTGAATTTCCTGCAGATTTCTCAGTAAAAACCGGTTGGAGCTTGTACCTCCCCATATATATATATGGATTGAAGTTTGCAACTGATAAAAAATTTGTGTTCCCAACATACTAGGTGATGGAAGGCTTTCACACACACTTATCTCTCAGAACTAAGCATGTGGAGGGACGTTTGTTCATGTAGCACAAAGGGAACGGGTTGCAGGAAAAATTTAATTTTGGTTTCTCATTCTGTTTCCTAGTGCCAGTTTGAAGTTCCTATATTTTTCACTGTAAACCGAGTTGGAGCTAGTACCTCCCCATATATATGTATGGAGTGGAGTTGGCAACAGAAAAGAAACTTTGTGTTCCAAACAACATATGTGAAGGACCGCTTTCACACACACATCTCCCTGAGAACTGAGCATGTGGAGAGACGTTCGTTCATCTAGCACAAATGGAACGGCTTGCAGAACAAACTTTTACTCTGGACTCTCGGTCTGTTTCCTAGTGCCGGTTTGAATTTCCTGCAGTTTTCACTGTAAAACCGAGTTGGAACATGTACCTCCCCAAATATATGTATGGAGTGGAGTTGGCAACTGAAAAGAAACTTTGTGTTCCCAACAAGCGAGGTTAAGGACGGCTTTCACACACATATATCTCAGAAATTAGCATGTGGAGAGACGTTCGCTCATCTACCAAAAAGGGATAGGATTGCAGGAGAAACTTTTCCTCTGGTTTCTCAGTCTGTTTCCTAGTGCCGGTGTGAAGTTCCTGCAGTTTTCACTGTAAAACCGAGTTGGAGCTTGTACCTCCCCACATATATGTATGGAGTGGAGATTGCAACTGAAAAGAAACTTTGTGTTCCCATCAAGCTAGATGAAGGACGGCTTTCACACACACATATCTCTCAGAAATGACCATGTGGATAGACGTTCGTTCATCTACCACAAAAACGGGTAGCAGGAGAAACTTTTACTCTGGTTTCTCAGTCTTTTTCCTAGTGCCGGTTTGAATTTCCTACAGTTTTCACTGTAAATACGTGTTGGAGAGGGTACCTCCCCATATATATGTATTGATTGAGTTTGCAACTTAAAAAAACTTTGTGTTCCACACAATCTATGTGAAGGACGGCTTTCACACACAATTGTCTCTCACAACTGAGCATGTGGAGAGACGTTCATTCATCTAGCAAAAAAGGAACGATTTGCAGGAGAAATTTTTACTCTGGTTTCTCAGTGTGTTTCCTAGTGCCGGTTTGAAGTTCCTGCAGTTTTCACTATAAAACCGAGTTGGAGCTAGTACCACCCCATATATATGTATGGAGTGGAGTTTGCAACTGAAAAGAAACTTGGTGTTCCCAACCATCTAAGTGAAGGACGGCTTTCACACACACTTCTCCCTGAGAACTGAGCATGTGGAGAGACATTCTTTCATCTACCAGAAAGGGAACGGGTTGCATGAGAAACATTTCCTCTGGTTTCTCAGTCTGTTTCCTAGTGCCGGTTTGAAATTCCTGCAGTTTTCACAGTAAAACAGGGTTGGAACTTGTACCTACCCAAATATATGTATGGAATTGTGTTGGCAACTGAAAAGTAACTATGTGTTCCCAAAAAGCTAGGTGAAGGACAGCTTTCACACACACATATCTCTCAGAACTGAGCATGTGGAGAGACGTTCGTTCATCTAGCACAAAGGGAACGTGTTGCAGGAGAAACTTTTACTCTGGTTTCTCAGTCTCTTTCCTAGTGCCGGTTTGAATTTCCTGCAGTTTTCACTGTAAAATCGAGTTGCAGCTGGTGCCTCCCCATATATATGTATAGATTGGAGTTTGCAACCTAAAAGAATGTTTGTGATTCAAATAAGCTATGTGAAGGACGGCTTTCACACACACTTATCTCTCAGAAATCAGCATGTGGAGAGACGTTCGTTCATCTACCACAAAGGGAACTGGTTGCAGGAGAAATTTTACTCTGGTTTCTCAGTCTGTTTCCTAGTTCCTGTTAGAAGATCCTGCAGTTTTCACTGTAAAACCGAGTTGGAGCTAGTACCTCCCCATATATATGTATGGAGTCGTGTTGGCAACAGAAAAGAAACTTTGTGTTCCCAACAAGTTATGTGAAGGACGGATTTCAAACACAATTATCTATCAGAAATGAGCATGTGGAGAGACTTTCTTTCGTCAGACACAAAGGGAACGGGGAGCAAGGGAAACATTTCCTCTGGTTTCTCATTGTGTTTCCTAGTGCCGGTTTGAAGTTCCTGCAGTTTTCACTGTAAAAAACGGTTGGAGCTAGTACCTCCCCATATATATATATCGATTGAAGTTTGCAACTGATAAGAAATTTGTGTTCCCAACAAACTAGGTGAAGGAAGGATTTCACACACACTTATCTCTCAGAACTGAGCATGTGGAAGGACGTTTGTTCATCTAGCACAAAGGGAACGGGTTGCAGGAGGAATTTTCATTTTGGTTTCTCAGTCTGTTTCTAGTGCCAGTTTGAATTTCCTGCAGTTTTCACTGTAAAACCGAGTTGGAGCTGGTGCCTCCCCATATATATGTATGAAGAGGAGTTTGCAACTGAAAAGAAACTTTGTGTTCCCAACAAGATAGGTGAAGTACGGCTTTCACACACAATAATCTATCACAACTGAGCATGTGGAGAGACGTTCGTTCATCTAGCACAAAAGGAACGGGTTGCAGGAGAAACATTTACTCTGGTTTCTCAGTGTGTTTCCTAGTGCCGATTTGAAGTTCCTGCAGTTTTCATTATAAAACCGAGTTGGAGCTAGTACCTCCCCATATATATGTATGGAGTGGAGTTTGCAACTGAAAAGAAACTTTGTGTTCCCAACAAGCTAGGTGAAGGACGGCTTTCACAGTCAGTAATCTCTCAGAACTGAGCATGTGGAGAGACGTTCGTTCATCTAGCACAAAGGGAATGGTTTGCAGGAGAGATTTTACTCTGGTTTCTCAGTCTGTATCCTAGTGCCTGTATGAATTTCCTGCAGTTTTCACTGTAAAACCGAGTTGGAGCTAGTACCTCCCCATCTATATGTATGGAATGGAGTTTGAAACTGAAAAGAAACTTTGTGTTCCCAACAAGCTAGGTGAAGGACGGCTTTCACACACACTTATACCTCAGAACTGAGCATGTGGAGAGATGTTCGTTCATCTTGCCCAAAGGGAACGTGTTGCTGGAGAAATTTTACTCTGGTTTCTCAGTCTGTTTCCTTGTGCCTGTTTGAAGTTCCTGCAGTTTTCAATGTAAAACAAATTGAGGCTAGTACCTCCCCATATATATGTATGGAATGGAGTTTGCAACTGAAAAGAAACTTTTTGTTCCCAACAAGCTAGGTGAAGGACGGCTTTCACACACACTTATCTCTCAGAATTGAGCATGTGGAGGGACGTTTGTGCATCTAGCACAAGCGGAACGGGTGGCAGGAGAGATTTTAATTTTTTTTTCTCATTCTGTTTCCTAGTGCCAGTTTGAAGTTCCTGCAGTTTTCACTGTAAACCGAGTTGGGGCTAGTACCTCCCCATATATATATATTTAGTGGAGTTGGCAACTGAAAAGAAACTTTGTGTTCTGAACAAGTTAGGTGAAGGACGTCTTTCACACACAATAATCTCTCAGACATTAGCATGTGGAGAGACGTTCTTACATCTACCACAAAGGGAACAGGTTGCAGGAGATACATTTCCTCTGGTTTCTCAGTCTGTTTCCTAGTGACGGTTTGAATTTCCTGCAGATTTCTCAGTAAAAACCGGTTGGAGCTTGTACCTCCCCATATATATATATGGATTGAAGTTTGCAACTGATAAAAAATTTGTGTTCCCAACATACTAGGTGATGGAAGGCTTTCACACACACTTATCTCTCAGAACTAAGCATGTGGAGGGACGTTTGTTCATGTAGCACAAAGGGAACGGGTTGCAGGAAAAATTTAATTTTGGTTTCTCATTCTGTTTCCTAGTGCCAGTTTGAAGTTCCTATATTTTTCACTGTAAACCGAGTTGGAGCTAGTACCTCCCCATATATATGTATGGAGTGGAGTTGGCAACAGAAAAGAAACTTTGTGTTCCAAACAACATATGTGAAGGACCGCTTTCACACACACATCTCCCTGAGAACTGAGCATGTGGAGAGACGTTCGTTCATCTAGCACAAATGGAACGGCTTGCAGAACAAACTTTTACTCTGGACTCTCGGTCTGTTTCCTAGTGCCGGTTTGAATTTCCTGCAGTTTTCACTGTAAAACCGAGTTGGAACATGTACCTCCCCAAATATATGTATGGAGTGGAGTTGGCAACTGAAAAGAAACTTTGTGTTCCCAACAAGCGAGGTTAAGGACGGCTTTCACACACATATATCTCAGAAATTAGCATGTGGAGAGACGTTCGCTCATCTACCAAAAAGGGATAGGATTGCAGGAGAAACTTTTCCTCTGGTTTCTCAGTCTGTTTCCTAGTGCCGGTGTGAAGTTCCTGCAGTTTTCACTGTAAAACCGAGTTGGAGCTTGTACCTCCCCACATATATGTATGGAGTGGAGATTGCAACTGAAAAGAAACTTTGTGTTCCCATCAAGCTAGATGAAGGACGGCTTTCACACACACATATCTCTCAGAAATGACCATGTGGATAGACGTTCGTTCATCTACCACAAAAACGGGTAGCAGGAGAAACTTTTACTCTGGTTTCTCAGTCTTTTTCCTAGTGCCGGTTTGAATTTCCTACAGTTTTCACTGTAAATACGTGTTGGAGATGGTACCTCCCCATATATATGTATTGATTGAGTTTGCAACTTAAAAAAACTTTGTGTTCCACACAATCTATGTGAAGGACGGCTTTCACACACAATTGTCTCTCACAACTGAGCATGTGGAGAGACGTTCATTCATCTAGCAAAAAAGGAACGATTTGCAGGAGAAATTTTTACTCTGGTTTCTCAGTGTGTTTCCTAGTGCCGGTTTGAAGTTCCTGCAGTTTTCACTATAAAACCGAGTTGGAGCTAGTACCACCCCATATATATGTATGGAGTGGAGTTTGCAACTGAAAAGAAACTTGGTGTTCCCAACCATCTAAGTGAAGGACGGCTTTCACACACACTTCTCCCTGAGAACTGAGCATGTGGAGAGACATTCTTTCATCTACCAGAAAGGGAACGGGTTGCATGAGAAACATTTCCTCTGGTTTCTCAGTCTGTTTCCTAGTGCCGGTTTGAAATTCCTGCAGTTTTCACAGTAAAACAGGGTTGGAACTTGTACCTACCCAAATATATGTATGGAATTGTGTTGGCAACTGAAAAGTAACTATGTGTTCCCAAAAAGCTAGGTGAAGGACAGCTTTCACACACACATATCTCTCAGAACTGAGCATGTGGAGAGACGTTCGTTCATCTAGCACAAAGGGAACGTGTTGCAGGAGAAACTTTTACTCTGGTTTCTCAGTCTCTTTCCTAGTGCCGGTTTGAATTTCCTGCAGTTTTCACTGTAAAATCGAGTTGCAGCTGGTGCCTCCCCATATATATGTATAGATTGGAGTTTGCAACCTAAAAGAATGTTTGTGATTCAAATAAGCTATGTGAAGGACGGCTTTCACACACACTTATCTCTCAGAAATCAGCATGTGGAGAGACGTTCGTTCATCTACCACAAAGGGAACTGGTTGCAGGAGAAATTTTACTCTGGTTTCTCAGTCTGTTTCCTAGTTCCTGTTAGAAGATCCTGCAGTTTTCACTGTAAAACCGAGTTGGAGCTAGTACCTCCCCATATATATGTATGGAGTCGTGTTGGCAACAGAAAAGAAACTTTGTGTTCCCAACAAGTTATGTGAAGGACGGATTTCAAACACAATTATCTATCAGAAATGAGCATGGGGAGAGACTTTCTTTCGTCAGACACAAAGGGAACGGGGAGCAAGGGAAACATTTCCTCTGGTTTCTCATTGTGTTTCCTAGTGCCGGTTTGAAGTTCCTGCAGTTTTCACTGTAAAAAACGGTTGGAGCTAGTACCTCCCCATATATATATATCGATTGAAGTTTGCAACTGATAAGAAATTTGTGTTCCCAACAAACTAGGTGAAGGAAGGATTTCACACACACTTATCTCTCAGAACTGAGCATGTGGAAGGACGTTTGTTCATCTAGCACAAAGGGAACGGGTTGCAGGAGGAATTTTCATTTTGGTTTCTCAGTCTGTTTCTAGTGCCAGTTTGAATTTCCTGCAGTTTTCACTGTAAAACCGAGTTGGAGCTGGTGCCTCCCCATATATATGTATGAAGAGGAGTTTGCAACTGAAAAGAAACTTTGTGTTCCCAACAAGATAGGTGAAGTACGGCTTTCACACACAATAATCTATCACAACTGAGCATGTGGAGAGACGTTCGTTCATCTAGCACAAAAGGAACGGGTTGCAGGAGAAACATTTACTCTGGTTTCTCAGTGTGTTTCCTAGTGCCGATTTGAAGTTCCTGCAGTTTTCATTATAAAACCGAGTTGGAGCTAGTACCTCCCCATATATATGTATGGAGTGAAGTTTGCAACTGAAAAGAAACTTTGTGTTCCCAACAAGCTAGGTGAAGGACGGCTTTCACAGTCAGTAATCTCTCAGAACTGAGCATGTGGAGAGACGTTCGTTCATCTAGCACAAAGGGAATGGTTTGCAGGAGAAATTTTACTCTGGTTTCTCAGTCTGTATCCTAGTGCCTGTATGAATTTCCTGCAGTTTTCACTGTAAAACCGAGTTGGAGCTAGTACCTCCCCATCTATATGTATGGAATGGAGTTTGAAACTGAAAAGAAACTTTGTGTTCCCAACAAGCTAGGTGAAGGACGGCTTTCACACACACTTATACCTCAGAACTGAGCATGTGGAGAGATGTTCGTTCATCTTGCCCAAAGGGAACGTGTTGCTGGAGAAATTTTACTCTGGTTTCTCAGTCTGTTTCCTTGTGCCTGTTTGAAGTTCCTGCAGTTTTCAATGTAAAACAAATTGAGGCTAGTACCTCCCCATATATATGTATGGAATGGAGTTTGCAACTGAAAAGAAACTTTTTGTTCCCAACAAGCTAGGTGAAGGACGGCTTTCACACACACTTATCTCTCAGAATTGAGCATGTGGAGGGACGTTTGTGCATCTAGCACAAGCGGAACGGGTGGCAGGAGAGATTTTAATTTTTTTTTCTCATTCTGTTTCCTAGTGCCAGTTTGAAGTTCCTGCAGTTTTCACTGTAAACCGAGTTGGGGCTAGTACCTCCCCATATATATATATTTAGTGGTGTTGGCAACTGAAAAGAAACTTTGTGTTCTGAACAAGTTAGGTGAAGGACGTCTTTCACACACAATAATCTCTCAGACATTAGCATGTGGAGAGACGTTCTTACATCTACCACAAAGGGAACAGGTTGCAGGAGATACATTTCCTCTGGTTTCTCAGTCTGTTTCCTAGTGACGGTTTGAATTTCCTGCAGATTTCTCAGTAAAAACCGGTTGGAGCTTGTACCTCCCCATATATATATATGGATTGAAGTTTGCAACTGATAAAAAATTTGTGTTCCCAACATACTAGGTGATGGAAGGCTTTCACACACACTTATCTCTCAGAACTAAGCATGTGGAGGGACGTTTGTTCATGTAGCACAAAGGGAACGGGTTGCAGGAAAAATTTAATTTTGGTTTCTCATTCTGTTTCCTAGTGCCAGTTTGAAGTTCCTATATTTTTCACTGTAAACCGAGTTGGAGCTAGTACCTCCCCATATATATGTATGGAGTGGAGTTGGCAACAGAAAAGAAACTTTGTGTTCCAAACAACATATGTGAAGGACCGCTTTCACACACACATCTCCCTGAGAACTGAGCATGTGGAGAGACGTTCGTTCATCTAGCACAAATGGAACGGCTTGCAGAACAAACTTTTACTCTGGACTCTCGGTCTGTTTCCTAGTGCCGGTTTGAATTTCCTGCAGTTTTCACTGTAAAACCGAGTTGGAACATGTACCTCCCCAAATATATGTATGGAGTGGAGTTGGCAACTGAAAAGAAACTTTGTGTTCCCAACAAGCGAGGTTAAGGACGGCTTTCACACACATATATCTCAGAAATTAGCATGTGGAGAGACGTTCGCTCATCTACCAAAAAGGGATAGGATTGCAGGAGAAACTTTTCCTCTGGTTTCTCAGTCTGTTTCCTAGTGCCGGTGTGAAGTTCCTGCAGTTTTCACTGTAAAACCGAGTTGGAGCTTGTACCTCCCCACATATATGTATGGAGTGGAGATTGCAACTGAAAAGAAACTTTGTGTTCCCATCAAGCTAGATGAAGGACGGCTTTCACACACACATATCTCTCAGAAATGACCATGTGGATAGACGTTCGTTCATCTACCACAAAAACGGGTAGCAGGAGAAACTTTTACTCTGGTTTCTCAGTCTTTTTCCTAGTGCCGGTTTGAATTTCCTACAGTTTTCACTGTAAATACGTGTTGGAGAGGGTACCTCCCCATATATATGTATTGATTGAGTTTGCAACTTAAAAAAACTTTGTGTTCCACACAATCTATGTGAAGGACGGCTTTCACACACAATTGTCTCTCACAACTGAGCATGTGGAGAGACGTTCATTCATCTAGCAAAAAAGGAACGATTTGCAGGAGAAATTTTTACTCTGGTTTCTCAGTGTGTTTCCTAGTGCCGGTTTGAAGTTCCTGCAGTTTTCACTATAAAACCGAGTTGGAGCTAGTACCACCCCATATATATGTATGGAGTGGAGTTTGCAACTGAAAAGAAACTTGGTGTTCCCAACCATCTAAGTGAAGGACGGCTTTCACACACACTTCTCCCTGAGAACTGAGCATGTGGAGAGACATTCTTTCATCTACCAGAAAGGGAACGGGTTGCATGAGAAACATTTCCTCTGGTTTCTCAGTCTGTTTCCTAGTGCCGGTTTGAAATTCCTGCAGTTTTCACAGTAAAACAGGGTTGGAACTTGTACCTACCCAAATATATGTATGGAATTGTGTTGGCAACTGAAAAGTAACTATGTGTTCCCAAAAAGCTAGGTGAAGGACAGCTTTCACACACACATATCTCTCAGAACTGAGCATGTGGAGAGACGTTCGTTCATCTAGCACAAAGGGAACGTGTTGCAGGAGAAACTTTTACTCTGGTTTCTCAGTCTCTTTCCTAGTGCCGGTTTGAATTTCCTGCAGTTTTCACTGTAAAATCGAGTTGCAGCTGGTGCCTCCCCATATATATGTATAGATTGGAGTTTGCAACCTAAAAGAATGTTTGTGATTCAAATAAGCTATGTGAAGGACGGCTTTCACACACACTTATCTCTCAGAAATCAGCATGTGGAGAGACGTTCGTTCATCTACCACAAAGGGAACTGGTTGCAGGAGAAATTTTACTCTGGTTTCTCAGTCTGTTTCCTAGTTCCTGTTAGAAGATCCTGCAGTTTTCACTGTAAAACCGAGTTGGAGCTAGTACCTCCCCATATATATGTATGGAGTCGTGTTGGCAACAGAAAAGAAACTTTGTGTTCCCAACAAGTTATGTGAAGGACGGATTTCAAACACAATTATCTATCAGAAATGAGCATGTGGAGAGACTTTCTTTCGTCAGACACAAAGGGAACGGGGAGCAAGGGAAACATTTCCTCTGGTTTCTCATTGTGTTTCCTAGTGCCGGTTTGAAGTTCCTGCAGTTTTCACTGTAAAAAACGGTTGGAGCTAGTACCTCCCCATATATATATATCGATTGAAGTTTGCAACTGATAAGAAATTTGTGTTCCCAACAAACTAGGTGAAGGAAGGATTTCACACACACTTATCTCTCAGAACTGAGCATGTGGAAGGACGTTTGTTCATCTAGCACAAAGGGAACGGGTTGCAGGAGGAATTTTCATTTTGGTTTCTCAGTCTGTTTCTAGTGCCAGTTTGAATTTCCTGCAGTTTTCACTGTAAAACCGAGTTGGAGCTGGTGCCTCCCCATATATATGTATGAAGAGGAGTTTGCAACTGAAAAGAAACTTTGTGTTCCCAACAAGATAGGTGAAGTACGGCTTTCACACACAATAATCTATCACAACTGAGCATGTGGAGAGACGTTCGTTCATCTAGCACAAAAGGAACGGGTTGCAGGAGAAACATTTACTCTGGTTTCTCAGTGTGTTTCCTAGTGCCGATTTGAAGTTCCTGCAGTTTTCATTATAAAACCGAGTTGGAGCTAGTACCTCCCCATATATATGTATGGAGTGGAGTTTGCAACTGAAAAGAAACTTTGTGTTCCCAACAAGCTAGGTGAAGGACGGCTTTCACAGTCAGTAATCTCTCAGAACTGAGCATGTGGAGAGACGTTCGTTCATCTAGCACAAAGGGAATGGGTTGCAGGAGAAATTTTACTCTGGTTTCTCAGTCTGTATCCTAGTGCCTGTATGAATTTCCTGCAGTTTTCACTGTAAAACCGAGTTGGAGCTAGTACCTCCCCATCTATATGTATGGAATGGAGTTTGAAACTGAAAAGAAACTTTGTGTTCCCAACAAGCTAGGTGAAGGACGGCTTTCACACACACTTATACCTCAGAACTGAGCATGTGGAGAGATGTTCGTTCATCTTGCCCAAAGGGAACGTGTTGCTGGAGAAATTTTACTCTGGTTTCTCAGTCTGTTTCCTTGTGCCTGTTTGAAGTTCCTGCAGTTTTCAATGTAAAACAAATTGAGGCTAGTACCTCCCCATATATATGTATGGAATGGAGTTTGCAACTGAAAAGAAACTTTTTGTTCCCAACAAGCTAGGTGAAGGACGGCTTTCACACACACTTATCTCTCAGAATTGAGCATGTGGAGGGACGTTTGTGCATCTAGCACAAGCGGAACGGGTGGCAGGAGAGATTTTAATTTTTTTTTCTCATTCTGTTTCCTAGTGCCAGTTTGAAGTTCCTGCAGTTTTCACTGTAAACCGAGTTGGGGCTAGTACCTCCCCATATATATATATTTAGTGGAGTTGGCAACTGAAAAGAAACTTTGTGTTCTGAACAAGTTAGGTGAAGGACGTCTTTCACACACAATAATCTCTCAGACATTAGCATGTGGAGAGACGTTCTTACATCTACCACAAAGGGAACAGGTTGCAGGAGATACATTTCCTCTGGTTTCTCAGTCTGTTTCCTAGTGACGGTTTGAATTTCCTGCAGATTTCTCAGTAAAAACCGGTTGGAGCTTGTACCTCCCCATATATATATATGGATTGAAGTTTGCAACTGATAAAAAATTTGTGTTCCCAACATACTAGGTGATGGAAGGCTTTCACACACACTTATCTCTCAGAACTAAGCATGTGGAGGGACGTTTGTTCATGTAGCACAAAGGGAACGGGTTGCAGGAAAAATTTAATTTTGGTTTCTCATTCTGTTTCCTAGTGCCAGTTTGAAGTTCCTATATTTTTCACTGTAAACCGAGTTGGAGCTAGTACCTCCCCATATATATGTATGGAGTGGAGTTGGCAACAGAAAAGAAACTTTGTGTTCCAAACAACATATGTGAAGGACCGCTTTCACACACACATCTCCCTGAGAACTGAGCATGTGGAGAGACGTTCGTTCATCTAGCACAAATGGAACGGCTTGCAGAACAAACTTTTACTCTGGACTCTCGGTCTGTTTCCTAGTGCCGGTTTGAATTTCCTGCAGTTTTCACTGTAAAACCGAGTTGGAACATGTACCTCCCCAAATATATGTATGGAGTGGAGTTGGCAACTGAAAAGAAACTTTGTGTTCCCAACAAGCGAGGTTAAGGACGGCTTTCACACACATATATCTCAGAAATTAGCATGTGGAGAGACGTTCGCTCATCTACCAAAAAGGGATAGGATTGCAGGAGAAACTTTTCCTCTGGTTTCTCAGTCTGTTTCCTAGTGCCGGTGTGAAGTTCCTGCAGTTTTCACTGTAAAACCGAGTTGGAGCTTGTACCTCCCCACATATATGTATGGAGTGGAGATTGCAACTGAAAAGAAACTTTGTGTTCCCATCAAGCTAGATGAAGGACGGCTTTCACACACACATATCTCTCAGAAATGACCATGTGGATAGACGTTCGTTCATCTACCACAAAAACGGGTAGCAGGAGAAACTTTTACTCTGGTTTCTCAGTCTTTTTCCTAGTGCCGGTTTGAATTTCCTACAGTTTTCACTGTAAATACGTGTTGGAGAGGGTACCTCCCCATATATATGTATTGATTGAGTTTGCAACTTAAAAAAACTTTGTGTTCCACACAATCTATGTGAAGGACGGCTTTCACACACAATTGTCTCTCACAACTGAGCATGTGGAGAGACGTTCATTCATCTAGCAAAAAAGGAACGATTTGCAGGAGAAATTTTTACTCTGGTTTCTCAGTGTGTTTCCTAGTGCCGGTTTGAAGTTCCTGCAGTTTTCACTATAAAACCGAGTTGGAGCTAGTACCACCCCATATATATGTATGGAGTGGAGTTTGCAACTGAAAAGAAACTTGGTGTTCCCAACCATCTAAGTGAAGGACGGCTTTCACACACACTTCTCCCTGAGAACTGAGCATGTGGAGAGACATTCTTTCATCTACCAGAAAGGGAACGGGTTGCATGAGAAACATTTCCTCTGGTTTCTCAGTCTGTTTCCTAGTGCCGGTTTGAAATTCCTGCAGTTTTCACAGTAAAACAGGGTTGGAACTTGTACCTACCCAAATATATGTATGGAATTGTGTTGGCAACTGAAAAGTAACTATGTGTTCCCAAAAAGCTAGGTGAAGGACAGCTTTCACACACACATATCTCTCAGAACTGAGCATGTGGAGAGACGTTCGTTCATCTAGCACAAAGGGAACGTGTTGCAGGAGAAACTTTTACTCTGGTTTCTCAGTCTCTTTCCTAGTGCCGGTTTGAATTTCCTGCAGTTTTCACTGTAAAATCGAGTTGCAGCTGGTGCCTCCCCATATATATGTATAGATTGGAGTTTGCAACCTAAAAGAATGTTTGTGATTCAAATAAGCTATGTGAAGGACGGCTTTCACACACACTTATCTCTCAGAAATCAGCATGTGGAGAGACGTTCGTTCATCTACCACAAAGGGAACTGGTTGCAGGAGAAATTTTACTCTGGTTTCTCAGTCTGTTTCCTAGTTCCTGTTAGAAGATCCTGCAGTTTTCACTGTAAAACCGAGTTGGAGCTAGTACCTCCCCATATATATGTATGGAGTCGTGTTGGCAACAGAAAAGAAACTTTGTGTTCCCAACAAGTTATGTGAAGGACGGATTTCAAACACAATTATCTATCAGAAATGAGCATGTGGAGAGACTTTCTTTCGTCAGACACAAAGGGAACGGGGAGCAAGGGAAACATTTCCTCTGGTTTCTCATTGTGTTTCCTAGTGCCGGTTTGAAGTTCCTGCAGTTTTCACTGTAAAAAACGGTTGGAGCTAGTACCTCCCCATATATATATATCGATTGAAGTTTGCAACTGATAAGAAATTTGTGTTCCCAACAAACTAGGTGAAGGAAGGATTTCACACACACTTATCTCTCAGAACTGAGCATGTGGAAGGACGTTTGTTCATCTAGCACAAAGGGAACGGGTTGCAGGAGGAATTTTCATTTTGGTTTCTCAGTCTGTTTCTAGTGCCAGTTTGAATTTCCTGCAGTTTTCACTGTAAAACCGAGTTGGAGCTGGTGCCTCCCCATATATATGTATGAAGAGGAGTTTGCAACTGAAAAGAAACTTTGTGTTCCCAACAAGATAGGTGAAGTACGGCTTTCACACACAATAATCTATCACAACTGAGCATGTGGAGAGACGTTCGTTCATCTAGCACAAAAGGAACGGGTTGCAGGAGAAACATTTACTCTGGTTTCTCAGTGTGTTTCCTAGTGCCGATTTGAAGTTCCTGCAGTTTTCATTATAAAACCGAGTTGGAGCTAGTACCTCCCCATATATATGTATGGAGTGGAGTTTGCAACTGAAAAGAAACTTTGTGTTCCCAACAAGCTAGGTGAAGGACGGCTTTCACAGTCAGTAATCTCTCAGAACTGAGCATGTGGAGAGACGTTCGTTCATCTAGCACAAAGGGAATGGGTTGCAGGAGAAATTTTACTCTGGTTTCTCAGTCTGTATCCTAGTGCCTGTATGAATTTCCTGCAGTTTTCACTGTAAAACCGAGTTGGAGCTAGTACCTCCCCATCTATATGTATGGAATGGAGTTTGAAACTGAAAAGAAACTTTGTGTTCCCAACAAGCTAGGTGAAGGACGGCTTTCACACACACTTATACCTCAGAACTGAGCATGTGGAGAGATGTTCGTTCATCTTGCCCAAAGGGAACGTGTTGCTGGAGAAATTTTACTCTGGTTTCTCAGTCTGTTTCCTTGTGCCTGTTTGAAGTTCCTGCAGTTTTCAAAGTAAAACAAATTGAGGCTAGTACCTCCCCATATATATGTATGGAATGGAGTTTGCAACTGAAAAGAAACTTTTTGTTCCCAACAAGCTAGGTGAAGGACGGCTTTCACACACACTTATCTCTCAGAATTGAGCATGTGGAGGGACGTTTGTGCATCTAGCACAAGCGGAACGGGTGGCAGGAGAGATTTTAATTTTTTTTTCTCATTCTGTTTCCTAGTGCCAGTTTGAAGTTCCTGCAGTTTTCACTGTAAACCGAGTTGGGGCTAGTACCTCCCCATATATATATATTTAGTGGAGTTGGCAACTGAAAAGAAACTTTGTGTTCTGAACAAGTTAGGTGAAGGACGTCTTTCACACACAATAATCTCTCAGACATTAGCATGTGGAGAGACGTTCTTACATCTACCACAAAGGGAACAGGTTGCAGGAGATACATTTCCTCTGGTTTCTCAGTCTGTTTCCTAGTGACGGTTTGAATTTCCTGCAGATTTCTCAGTAAAAACCGGTTGGAGCTTGTACCTCCCCATATATATATATGGATTGAAGTTTGCAACTGATAAAAAATTTGTGTTCCCAACATACTAGGTGATGGAAGGCTTTCACACACACTTATCTCTCAGAACTAAGCATGTGGAGGGACGTTTGTTCATGTAGCACAAAGGGAACGGGTTGCAGGAAAAATTTAATTTTGGTTTCTCATTCTGTTTCCTAGTGCCAGTTTGAAGTTCCTATATTTTTCACTGTAAACCGAGTTGGAGCTAGTACCTCCCCATATATATGTATGGAGTGGAGTTGGCAACAGAAAAGAAACTTTGTGTTCCAAACAACATATGTGAAGGACCGCTTTCACACACACATCTCCCTGAGAACTGAGCATGTGGAGAGACTTTCGTTCATCTAGCACAAATGGAACGGCTTGCAGAACAAACTTTTACTCTGGACTCTCGGTCTGTTTCCTAGTGCCGGTTTGAATTTCCTGCAGTTTTCACTGTAAAACCGAGTTGGAACATGTACCTCCCCAAATATATGTATGGAGTGGAGTTGGCAACTGAAAAGAAACTTTGTGTTCCCAACAAGCGAGGTTAAGGACGGCTTTCACACACATATATCTCAGAAATTAGCATGTGGAGAGACGTTCGCTCATCTACCAAAAAGGGATAGGATTGCAGGAGAAACTTTTCCTCTGGTTTCTCAGTCTGTTTCCTAGTGCCGGTGTGAAGTTCCTGCAGTTTTCACTGTAAAACCGAGTTGGAGCTTGTACCTCCCCACATATATGTATGGAGTGGAGATTGCAACTGAAAAGAAACATTGTGTTCCCATCAAGCTAGATGAAGGACGGCTTTCACACACACATATCTCTCAGAAATGACCATGTGGATAGACGTTCGTTCATCTACCACAAAAACGGGTAGCAGGAGAAACTTTTACTCTGGTTTCTCAGTCTTTTTCCAAGTGCCGGTTTGAATTTCCTACAGTTTTCACTGTAAATACGTGTTGGAGAGGGTACCTCCCCATATATATGTATTGATTGAGTTTGCAACTTAAAAAACTTTGTGTTCCACACAATCTATGTGAAGGACGGCTTTCACACACAATTGTCTCTCACAACTGAGCATGTGGAGAGACGTTCATTCATCTAGCAAAAAAGGAACGATTTGCAGGAGAAATTTTTACTCTGGTTTCTCAGTGTGTTTCCTAGTGCCGGTTTGAAGTTCCTGCAGTTTTCACTATAAAACCGAGTTGGAGCTAGTACCACCCCATATATATGTATGGAGTGGAGTTTGCAACTGAAAAGAAACTTGGTGTTCCCAACCATCTAAGTGAAGGACGGCTTTCACACACACTTCTCCCTGAGAACTGAGCATGTGGAGAGACATTCTTTCATCTACCAGAAAGGGAACGGTTTGCATGAGAAACATTTCCTCTGGTTTCTCAGTCTGTTTCCTAGTGCCGGTTTGAAATTCCTGCAGTTTTCACAGTAAAACAGGGTTGGAACTTGTACCTACCCAAATATATGTATGGAATTGTGTTGGCAACTGAAAAGTAACTATGTGTTCCCAAAAAGCTAGGTGAAGGACAGCTTTCACACACACATATCTCTCAGAACTGAGCATGTGGAGAGACGTTCGTTCATCTAGCACAAAGGGAACGTGTTGCAGGAGAAACTTTTACTCTGGTTTCTCAGTCTCTTTCCTAGTGCCGGTTTGAATTTCCTGCAGTTTTCACTGTAAAACCGAGTTGGAGCTGGTGCCTCCCCATATATATGTATGGATTGGAGTTTGCAACCTAAAAGAATGTTTCTGATTCAAACAAGCTATGTGAAGGACGGCTTTCACACACACTTATCTCTCACAAATCAGCATGTGGAGAGACGTTCGTTCATCTATCACAAAGGGAACTGGTTGCAGGAGAAAATTTTCCTCTGGATTCTCAGTCTGTTTCCTAGTGCCGTTTTGATGATTCTGCAGTTATCACTGTAAAACCGAGTTGGAGCTAATACATCCCCATATATATGTATGGAGTTGAGTTTGCAACTTAAAAGAAACTTTGTGTTCCCAACAAGCTAGGTGAAGGACGGCTTTCACACACACTTATCTCTCAGAACTCAGCATGTGGAGGGACGTTTGTTTATCTATCACAAAGGGAACCGGTTGCCGGAGAAACTTTAATTTTGGTTTCACAGTCTGTTTCCTAGTGCCAGGTTGAAGTTCCTGCAGTTTTCACTGTAAACCGAGTTGGAGCTAGTACCTCCCCATATATATGTATTTAGTGGAGTTGGCCTCTGAAAAGAAACTTTGTGTTCCCAACAACCTAGGTGAAGGACGTCTTTCACACACAATTATCTCTCAGACATTAGCCTGTGGAGAGACGTTCTTTCATCTACAACAAAGGGAACGGGTTGCAGGAGAAACTTTTACTCTAGTTTCTCAGTCTCTTTCCTAGTGCCGGTTTGAATTTCCTGCAGTTTTCACTGTAAAATCGAGTTGGAGCTGGTGCCTCCCCATATATATGTATGGATTGGAGTTTGCAACCTAAAAGAATGTTTGTGATTCAAATAAGCTATGTGAAGGACGGCTTTCACACACACTTATCTCTCAGAAATCAGCATGTGGAGAGACGTTCGTACATCTAGCACAAAGGGAACGGGTTGCAGGAGAAATTTTTCCTCTGGATTCTCAGTATGTTTCCTGTTGCCTGTTTGAAGTTCCTGAATTTTTCACTGTAAAACCGAGTTGGAGCTAGTACCTCCCCATATATATGTATGGAGTGGAGTTTGCAACTGAAAAGAAACTTTCTGTTCCCAACAATCTAGGTGAAGGACGGCTTTCACAAACACTTCTCCCTGAGAACTGAGCATGTGGAGAGACGTTCTTTCATCTACCACAAAGGGAACGGGTTGCAGGAGAAACATTACCTCTGGTATCTCAGTATGTTTCCTAGTGCCGGTTTGAAATTCCTGCATTTTTCACAGTAAAACAGAGTTGGAACTACTACCTCCCCAAATATATGTATGGAATGGAGTTGGCAACTGAAAAGTAACTAAGTGTTCCTAAAAAGCTTGCTGAAGGACAGCTTTCACACACACATATCTCTCAGAACTTATCATGTGGAGAGCCGTTCGTTCGTCTAGCACAAAGGCAACGTGTTGCAGGAGAAACTTTTACTCTAGTTTCTCAGTCTCTTTCCTAGTGCCGGTTTGAATTTCCTGCAGTTTTCACTGTAAAATCGAGTTGCAGCTGGTGCCTCCTCATATATATGTATGGAGTGGAGTTGGCAACTGAAAAGAAACTTTGTGTTCCCAGCAAGCTAGGTGAATGACGGCTTTCACACACACTTCTCCCTGAGAACTGAGCATGTGGAGAGACGTTCGTTCATCTAGCACAAATGGAACGGCTTGCAGAATAAGCTTTTACTCTGGACTCTCGGTCTTTTTCCTAGTGCCGGTGTGAATTTCCTGCAGTTTTCACTGTAAAACCGAGTTGAAACAAGTACCTACCCAAATATATGTATGGAGTGGAGTTTGCTACTGAAAAGATACTTTGTGTTCCCAACAAGCTAGGTGAAGGACGGCTTTCACACACACTTATCTCTCAGAACTGAGCATGTGGAGGGACGTTTGTTCATCTAGCACAAGGGGAACGGGTGGCAGGATATATTTTAATTTTTTTTCTCATTCTGTTTCCTAGAGCCAGTTTGAAGTTCCTGCAGTTTTCACTGTAAACAGAGTTGGAGCTTGTACCTCCCCATATATATGTATTTATTGGAGTTGGCAACTGAAAAGAAACTTTGTGTTCCGAACAAGTTAGGTGAAGGACGTCTTTCACACACAATTATCTCTCAGATTTTAGCATGTGGAGAGACGTTCTTACATCCACCACAAAGGGAACAGGTTGCAGGAGAAACATTTCCTCTGGTTTCTCAGTCTGTTTCCTAGTGACGGTTTGAATTTCCTGCAGATTTCACAGTAAAAACCGGTTGGAGCTTGAACCTCCCCATATATATATATGGATTGAAGTTTGCAACTGATAAAAAATTTGTGTTCCCAACAAACTAGGTGAAGGAAGGCTTTCACACACACTTATCTCTCAGAACTAAGCATGTGGAGGGACGTTTGTTCATCTAGCACAAAGGGAACGGGTTGCAGGAAAAATTTTAATTTTGGTTTCTCATTCTCTTTCCTAGTGCCAGTTTGAAGTTCCTATATTTTTCACTGTAAACCGATTTGGAGCTAGTACCTCCCCATATATATGTATGGAGTGGAGTTGGCAACAGAAAAGAAACTTTGTGTTCCCAACAACATATGTGAAGGACCGCTTTCACACACACATCTCCCTGAGAACTGAGCATGTGGAGAGACGTTCGTTCATCTAGCACAATTGGAACGGCTTGCAGAACAAACTTTTACTCTGGACTCTCGGTCTTTTTCCTAGTGCCGGTGTGAATTTCCTGCAGCTTTCACTGTAAAACCGAGTTGAAACAAGTACCTACCCAAATATATGTATGGAGTGGAGTTTGCTACTGAAAAGATACTTTGAGTTTCCAACAAAGTTAGGTGAAGGACGGCTTACACACACACTTCTCCCTCAGAACAGAGCATGTGGAGAAACTTTCGTTCATCTAGCACAAAGGGAACGGTTTCCAGGAAAACCTTAACTCTGGTTTCTCAGGCAGTTTCCTAGTGCCGTTTTGAAGTTCCTGCAGTTTTCACTGTAAAACCGAGTTGGAGCTAGTACCTCCCCAATATATGTATGGAGTCGTGTTGGCAACAGAAAAGAAACTTTGTGTTCCCAACAAGTTATGTGAAGGACGGATTTCAAACACAATTATCTCTCAGAAATGAGCATGTGGAGAGACTTTCTTTCGTCAAACTCAAAGGGAACGGGGAGCAAGGGAAACATTTCCTCTGGTTTCTCATTGTGTTTCCTAGTGCCGGTTTGAAGTTCCTGCAGTTTTCACTGTAAAAAACTGTTGGAGCTAGTACCTCCCCATATATATATATGGATTGAAGTTTGCAACTGATAAGAAAATTGTGTTCCCAACTAACTAGGTGAAGGAAGGATTTCACACACACTTATCTCTCAGAACTGAGCATGTGGAAGGACGTTTCTTCATCTAGCACAAAGGGAAAGGGATGCAGGAGAAATTTTCATTTTGGTTTCTCAGTCTGTTTCTAGTGCCAGTTTGAATTTCCTGCAGTTTTCACTGTAAAACCGAGTTGGAGTTGGTGACTCCCATATATATGTATGGAGAGGAGTTTGCAACTGAAAAGAAACTTTGTGTTCCAAACAAGCTAGGTGAAGTACGGCTTTCACACACAATAATCTATCACAACTGAGCATGTGGAGAGACGTTCGTTTATCTAGCACAAAAGGAACGGGTTGCAGGAGAAACATTTACTCTGGTTTCTCAGTGTGTTTCCTAGTGCCGATTTGAAGTTCCTGCAGTTTTCATTATAAAACCGAGTTGGAGCTAGTACCTCCCCATATATATGTATGGAGTGGAGTTTGCAACTGAAAAGAAACTTTGTGTTCCCAACAAGCTAGGTGAAGGACGGCATTCACAGTCAGTAATCACTCAGAACTGAGCATGTGGAGAGTCGTTCGTTCATCTAGCACAAAGGGAACGGGTTGCAGGAAAAATTTTACTCTGGTTTCTCAGTCTTTATCCTAGTGCCTGTATGAATTTAATGCAGTTTTCACTGTAAAACCGAGTTGGAGCTAGTACCTCCCCATATATATGTATGGAGTGGAGTTTGCAACTGAAAAGAAACTTTGTGTTCCCAACAAGCTAGGTGAAGGACGGCATTCACAGTCAGTAATCACTCAGAACTGAGCATGTGGAGAGATGATCGTTCATCTTGCACAAATGGAACGGGTTGCAGGAGAAATTTTACTCTGGTTTCTCAGTCTGTTTCCTTGTGCCTGTTTGAAGTTCCTGCAGTTTTCAATGTAAAACAAATTGAGGCTAATAACTCCCCATATATATGTATGGAATGGAGTTTGCAACTGAAAAGATACTTTGTGTTCCCAACAAGCTAGGTGAAGGACGGTTTTCACACACACTTATCTCTCAGAACTGAGCATGTGGAGGGACGTTTGTTCATCTAGCACAAGGGGAACGGGTGGCAGGATAGATTTTAATTTTTTTTCTCATTCTGTTTCCTAGAGCCATTTTGAAGTTCCTGCAGTTTTCACTGTAAACCGAGTTGGAGCTTGTACCTCCCCATATATATGTATATAGTGGAGTTGGTAACTGAAAAGAAACTTTGTGTTCCGAACAAGTTAGGTGAAGGACGTCTTTCACACACAATTATCTCTCAGATTTTAGCATGTGGAGAGACGTTCTTACATCCACCACAAAGGGAACAGGTTGCAGGAGAAACATTTCCTCTGGTTTCTCAGTCTGTTTCCTAGTGACGGTTTGAATTTCCTGCAGATTTCACAGTAAAAACCGGTTGGAGCTTGAACCTCCCCATATATATATATGGATTGAAGTTTGCAACTGATAAAAAATTTGTGTTCCCAACAAACTAGGTGAAGGAAGGCTTTCACACACACTTATCTCTCAGAACTAAGCATGTGGAGGGACGTTTGTTCATCTAGCACAAAGGGAACGGGTTGCAGGAAAAATTTTAATTTTGGTTTCTCATTCTGTTTCCTAGTGCCAGTTTGAAGTTCCTATATTTTTCACTGTAAACCGAGTTGGAGCTAGTACCTCCCCATATATATGTAGGGAGTGGAGTTTGCAACAGAAAAGAAACTTTGTGTTCCCAACAACATATGTGAAGGACCGCTTTCACACACACATATCCCTGAGAACTAAGCATGTGGAGAGACGTTCGTTCATCTAGCACAATTGGAACGGCTTGCAGAACAAACTTTTACTCTGGACTCTCGGTCTGTTTCCTAGTGCCGGTTTGAATTTCCTGCAGTTTTCACTGTAAAACCGAGTTGGAACATGTACCTCCCCAAATATATGTATGGAGTGGAGTTTGCTACTGAAAAGATACTTTGTGTTTCCAACAAAGCTAGGTGAAGGACGGCTTTCACACTTACTTATATCTCACAACAGAACATGTGGAGAGACTTTCGTTCATCTAGCACAAAGTGAACGGGTTGCAGGAAAAACCTTTACTCTGCTTTCTCAGGCTGTTTCCTAGTGCCGTTTTGATGTTCCTGCATTTTTCACTGTAAAACAGAGTTGGAGCTAGTACCTCCCCATATATATGTATGGATTGGAGTTGGCACCTGAAAAGAAACTTTGTGTTCCCAACAAGTTATATGGAGGACAGATTTCAAACACAATTATCTCTCAGAAATGAGCATGTGGAGAGACTTTCGTTCATCTAACCCAAAGGGAACGGGGAGCAGTGGAAACTTTTACTCTGGACTCTCGGTCTGTTTCCTAGTGCCGGTTTGAAGTTCCTGCAGTTTTCACTGTAAAAACGAGTTGGAGCTAATACCTCCCCATATATATGTATGGAGTGGGGTTGGCTATTGAAAAGAAACTTTGTGTTCCCAACAACCTAGTTGAAGGACGGCTTTCACACACAATAATCTCTCAGATATTAACATGTGGAGAGAAGTTTTTTCATCTACCACAAAGGGAAAGGGTTGCAGGAGAAACTTTTCCTCTGGTTTCTCAGTCTGTTTCCTAGTGCTGGTTTGAATTTCCTGCAGTTTTCACTGTAAAAACTGGTTGGAGCTAGTACCTACCCATATATATTTATGGATTGAAGTATGCAACTGATAAGAAATTTGTGTTCCCAACAAACTAGTGGAAGGAAGGCTTTCACACACACTTATCTTTCAGAACTGAGCATGTGGAGGGACGTATGCTCATCTAGCACAAAGGAACGGGTTGCAGGAGAAATTTTAATTCTGGTTTCTCAGTCTGTTTCCTAGTGCCAGTTTGAAGTTCCTGCTGTTTTCACTGTAAACCGAGTTCCAGCTAGAACCTCCCCATATATATTTATGGAGTGGAGTTGGCAACTGAAAAGAAACTTTGTGTTCCCAACAAGCGAGGTTATGGACGGCTTTCACACACACATATATCTCAGAAATGAGCATGTGGAGAGACGTTCGCTCATCTACCAAAAAGGGATAGGATTGCAGGAGAAATTTTTCCTCTGGTTTCTCAGTCTGTTTCCTAGTGCCGGTGTGAAGTTCCTGCAGTTTTCACTGTAAAACCGAGTTGGAGCTTGTACCTCCCCATATATATGTATGGAGTGGAGATTGCAACTGAAAAGAAACTTTGTGTTCCCATCAAGCTAGATGAAGGATGGCTTTCACACACACATATCTCTCAGAAATGACCATGTGGATAGACGTTCGTTCATCTACCACAAAAATGGTTGCAGGAGAAACTTTTACTCTGGTTTCTCAGTCTTTTTCCTAGTGCCGGTTTGAATTTCCTACAGTTTTCACTGTAAATCCGTGTTGGAGAGAGTACCTCCCCATATATATGTATTGATTGAGTTTGCAACTTAAAAAAACTTTGTGTTCCACACAATCAATGTGAAGGACGGGTTTCACACACAATTGTCTCTCACAGCTGAGCATTTGGAGAGACGTTCGTTCATCTAGCACAAAAGGAACGATTTGCAGGAGAAATTTTTACTCTTGTTTCTCAGTGTGTTTCCTAGTGCCGGTTTGAAGTTCCTGCAGTTTTCACTATAAAACAGAGTTGGAGCTAGTACCACCCCATATATATATATGGAGTGGAGTTTGCAACTGAAAAGGAACTTGGTGTTCCCAACCATCAAAGTGAAGGACGGCTTTCACACACACTTCTCCCTGAGAACTGAGCATGTGGAGAGACATTCTTTCATCTACCAGAAAGGGAACTGGTTGCATGAGAAACATTTCCTCTGGTTTCTCAGTCTGTTTCCTAATGCCGGTTTGAAATTCCTGCAGTTTTCACAGTAAAACAGAGTTGGAACTTGTACCTCCCCAAATATATGTATGGAATCGTGTTGGCAACTGAAAAGTAACTATGTGTTCCCAAAAAGCTAGGTGAAGGACAGCTTTCACACACACATATCTCTCAGAAATGAGCATGTGGAGAGACGTTCGTTCATCTAGCACAAAGGGAACGTGTTGCAGGGAAACTTTTACTCTGGATTCTCAGTCTTTTTCCTAGTGCCGGTTTGAAATTCCTGCAGTTTTCACTTTAAAACCGAGTTGGAGCTAGAACCTCATCATATATATGTATGGAGAGGAGTTTGCAACTGAAAAGAAACATTGTGTTCCCAACAAGCTAGGTGAAGGGCGGCTTTCACACACAATTCTCCCTGAGAACTGAGCATGTGGAGAGACGTTCTTTCATCTACCACAAATGGAACGGGTTGCAGGAGAAACATTTCCTCTGGTTTCTCAGTCTGTTTCCTAATGCCGGTTTGAAATTCCTGCAGTTTTCACAATAAAACAGAGTTGGAACTAGTACCTCCCCAAATATATGTATGGAGTGGAGTTTGCAACTGAAAAGAAACTTTGTGTTCCCATCAAGCTATATGAAGGACGGCTTTCACACACACATATCTCTCAGAAATGAGCATGTGGAGAGACTTTCGTTCATCTAACACAAAGAACGGGTTGCAGGAGAAATTTTAACTCTGGTTTCTCAGTCTTTTTCCTAGTGCCGTTTTGAAGTTCCTACAGTTTTCACTATAAATCCGTTTTGGAGATAGTACCTCCCCATATATATGTATTGATTGAGTTTGCAACTTAAAAAAACTTTGTGTTCCCAACAATCTATGTGAAGGACGGCTTTCACACACAAAAGTCTCTCACAACTCAGTATGTGGAGAGACGAGCGTTCATCTAGCACAAAAGGAACGGGTTGCAGGAGAAATTTTAATTTTGGTTTCTCAGTCTGTTTCCTAGTGCCAGTTTGAATTTCCTGCAGTTTTCACTGTAAACCGAGTTGGAGCTCGTACCTCCCCTTATATATGTATGGAGTGGATTTGGCAATTGAAAAGAAACTTTTTGTTCCCAACAAGCGAGATTAAGGACGTCTTTCACACTCAATTATCTCTGAGAAATGAACATGTGGAGAGACGTTCGTTCATCTACCACAAAGGGATCGGATTGCAGGAGAAACCTTTCCTCTGGATTCTCAGTCTGTTTCCTAGTGCAGCTTTGAATTTCCTACAGTTTTCACTGTAAATCCGTGTTGGATATAGTACCTCCCCATATATATGTATTTATTGAGTTTGCAACTTAAAAAAACTTTGTGTTCCCAACAAGCTAGGTGAAGGACGGCTTGCACACACAATACTCTCTCACAACTGAGCATGTGGAGAGATGTTCGTTCATCTAGCACAAATGGAACGGCTTGCAGAACAAACTATTACTCTGGACTCTCGGTCTCTTTCCTAGTGCCGGTTTGAATTTCCTACAGTTTTCACTGTAAAACCGAGTTGGAACAAGTACCTCCCCAAATATATGTATGGAGTGGAGTTTGCAACTGAAAAGTAACTTTGTGTTTCCAACAAAGCTAGGTTAAGGACGGCTTTCACACATACTTATATCTCAGAACAGAGCATGTGGAGAGACTTTCGTTCATCTAACACAAAGGGAAAGGGGAGCAGGGGAAACTTTTACTCTGGTTTCTCAGTCTGTTTCCTAGTGCTGGTTTAAAGTTCCTGCAGTTTTCACTGTAAAACCGAGTTGGAGCTGGTGCCTCCCCATATATATGTATGGATTGGAGTTTGTAACCTAAAAGAATGTTTGTGATTCAAACAAGATATATGAAGGACGGCTTTCACACACACTTATCTCTCAGAACTCAGCATGTGGAGGGACGTTTGTTCATCTAGCACAAAGGAACCGGTTGCCGGAGAAATTTTAATTTTGGTTTCACAGTCTGTTTCCTAGTGACAGTTTGAAGTTCCTGCAGTTTTCACTGTAAACCGATTTGGAGCTAGTACCTCCCCATATATATGTATTTAGTGGAGTTGGCAAATGAAAAGAAACTTTGTGTTCCCAACAAGCTAGGTGAAGGACGTCTTTCACACACAATTATCTCTCAGATATTAGCATGTGGAGAGACGTTCTTTCATCTACCACAAAGGGAACGGGTTGAAGGAGAAACGTTTCCTCTGGTTTCTCAGTCTGTTTCCTAGTGCCGGTTTGAATTTCCTGCAGTTTTCACTGTAAAACCGAGTTGGAGCTAATACCTCCCCATATATATGTATGGATTGGAGTTTGCAATGGAAAAGAAACTTTGTGTTCCCATCAAGCTAGATGAAGGACGGCTTTCACACACACATATCTCTCAGAAATGAGCATGTGGAGAGACTTTCGTTCATCTACCACAAAGAACGGGTTGCAGGAGAAACTTTTACTTTGGTTTCTCAGTCTTTTTCCTAGTGCCGTTTTGAAGTTCCTACAGTTTTCACTGTAAATCCGTTTTGGAGATAGTACCTCCCCATATATATGTATTGATTGAGTCTGCAACTTAAAAAAACTTTTTTTTCCCAACAATCTATGTGAAGGACGGCTTTCACACACAAAAGTCTCTCACAACTCAGTATGTGGAGAGACGAGCGTTCATCTAGCACAAAAGGAACGGGTTGCAGGAGAAATTTTAATTTTGGTTTCTCAGTCTGTTTCCTAGTGCCATTTTGAATTTCCTGCAGTTTTCACTGTAAACCGAGTTGGAGCTAGTACCTCCCCATATATATGTATGGAGTGGAGTTGGCAATTGAAAAGAAACTTTTTGTTCCCAACAAGCGAGGTTAAGGACGTCTTTCACACTCAATTATCTCTCAGAAATGAGCATGTGGAGAGACGTTCGTTCATCTACCACAAAGGGATCAGATTGCAGGAGAAACCTTTCCTCTGGTTTCTCAGTCTGTTTCCTAGTGCCCCTTTGAAGTTCCTACAGTTTTCACTGTAAATCCGTGTTGGAGAGAGTACCTCCCCATATATATGTATTGATTGAATTTGCAACTTAAAAAAACTTTGTGTTCCCAACAAGCTAGGTGAAGGACGGCTTTCACACACAATACTCTCTCACAACTGAGCATGTGGAGAGATGTTCGTTCATCTAGCACAAAAGGAACGGGTTGCAGGAGAAATTTTTACTCTGGTTTCTCAGTGTGTTTCCTAGTGCCTGTTTAAGTTCCTGCAGTTTTCACTATAAAACCGAGTTGGAGCTAGTAACCCCCATATATATATATGGAGTGGAGTTTGCAACTGAAAAGAAACTTTGTGTTCCCAACAACCTAGGTGAAGGACGGCTTTCACACACAATTCTCCCTGAGAACTGAGCATGTCGAGAGACATTCGTTCATCTAGCACATATGGAACTGCTTGCAGAACAAACTATTACTCTGGACTCTCGGTCTATTTCCTAGTGCTGGTTTGAATTTCCTACAGTTTTCACTGTAAAACCGAGTTGGAACAAGTACCTCCCCAAATATATGTATGGAGTGGAGTTTGCAACTGAAAACTAACTTTGTGTTTCCAACAAAGCTAGGTGAAGGACGGCTTTCACACACACTTATATGTCAGAACAGAGCATGTGGAGAGACTTTCGTTCATCTAACACAAAGGGAACGGGGAGCAGGGGAAACTTTTACTCAAGTTTCTCAGTCTGTTTCCTAGTGCCTGTTTGAAGTTCCTGCAGTTTTCACTGTAAAATCGAGTTGGAGCTGGTGCCTCCCCATATATATGTATGGATTGGAGTTTGCAACCTAAAAGAATGTTTGTGATTCAAATAAGCTATGTGAAGGACGGCTTTCACACACACTTATCTCTCAGAAATCAGCATGTGGAGACAGGTTCGTACATCTAGCACAAAGGGAACGGGTTGCAGGAGAAATTTTTCCTCTGGATTCTCAGTATGTTTCCTGGTGCCTGTTTGAATTTCCTGAATTTTTCACTGTAAAACCGAGTTGGAGCTAGTACCTCCCCATATATATGTATGGATTGGAGTTTGCAACTGAAAAGAAACTTTCTGTTCCCAACAATCTAGGTGAAGGACGGCTTTCACAAACACTTCTCCCTGAGAACTGAGCATGTGGAGAGACGTTCTTTCATCTACCACAAAGGGAACGGGTTGCAGGAGAAACATTTCCTCTGGTTTCTCAGTATGTTTCCTAGTGCCGGTTTGAAATTCCTGCATTTTTCACAGTAAAATAGAGTTGGAACTAGTACCTCCCCAAATATATGTATGGAATGGAGTTGGCAACTGAAAAGTAACTAAGTGTTCCCAAAAAGCTAGGTGAAGGACAGCTTTCACACACACATATCTCTCAGAACTTAGCATGTGGAGAGCCGTTCGTTCATCTAGCACAAAGGGAACGTGTTGCAGGAGAAACTTTTACTCTAGTTTCTCAGTCTCTTTCCTAGTGCCTGTTTGAAGTTAATGCAGTTTTCACTGTAAAAACGAGTTGGAACTACTACCTCCCCATATATATTTATGGAGTGGATTTGTCAACTGAAAAGAAACTTTGTGTTCCCAACAAGCTAGGTGAAGGACGTCTTTCACACACAATTATCTCTCAGATATTATCATGTGGAGAGTCGTTCGTTCATCTAGCACAAAGGGAACGGGTTGCCGGAGAAACTTTTCCTCTGGTTTCTCAGTCTGTTTCCTAGTGCTGGTTTGAATTTCCTGCAGTTTTCACTGTAAAAACAGGTTGGAGCTAGTACCTCACCATATATATATATGGATTGAAGTATGCAAATGATAAGAAATTTGTGTTCCCAACAAACTAGTTGAAGGAAGGCTTTCACACACACTTATCTCTCAGAACTGAGCATGTGGAGGGACGTTTGTTCATCTAGCACAAATGGAACGGGTTGCAGGAGAAATTTTAATTTTGGTTTCTCAGTCTGTTTCCTAGTGCCGGTTTGAAATTCCTGCAGTTTTCACAGTAAAACAGGGTTGGAACTAGTAACTCCCCAAATATATGTATGGAATGGAGTTGGTAACTGAAAAATAACTATGTTTTCCAAAAAAGCTAGGTGAAGGACAGCTTTCACACACACATATCTCTCAGAACTGAGCATGTGGAGAGACGTTCGTTCATCTAGCACAAAAGGAGCGTGTTGCAGGAGAAACTTTTACTCTGGGTTCTCTGTCTCTTTCCTAGTGCCGGTTTGAATTTCCTGCAGTTTTCACAGTAAAACCGAGTTGGAGCTGGTGCCTCCCCATATATATGTATGGATTGGGCTTTGCAACCTAAAAGAATGTTTGTGATTCAAAAAAGCTATATGAAGGACGGCTTTCACACACAATTATCTCTCAGAAATCAGCATGTGGAGAGACGTTCGTTCATCTAACACAAAGGGAAAGGGTTGCAGGAGAAATTTTAATTTTGGTTTCTCAGTCTGTTTCCTAGTGCCAGTTTGAAGTTCCTGCAGTTTTCACTGTAAAACCGAGTTGGAGCTAATACCTTCCCATATTTATGTATGGATTGGAGTTTGCAACTGAAAAGAAACTTTGTATTCCCATCAAGATACATGAAGGACTGCTTTCAAACACACATATCTCTCAGAAATGAGCATGTGGAGAGACTTTCGTTCATCTAGCACAATGGGAACGGGATGCAGTGGACACTTTTACTCTGGTTTCTCAGTCTATTTCCTAGTGCCGGTTTGAATTTCCTGCAGTTTTCACTGTAAAAACAGGTTGGAGCTAGTACATCCCCATATATATATATGGATTGAAGTTTGCAACTGATAAGAATTTTGTGTTCCCAACAAACTAGGTGAAGGAAGGCTTTCACACACACTTATCTCTCAGAACTGAGCATGTGGAGGGACGTGTGTTCATCTAGCACAAAAGGAACGGGTTGCAGGAGAAATTTTTACTCTGGTTTCTCAGTGTGTTTCCTAGTGCCGGTTTGAAATTCCTGCAGTTTTCACTTTAAAGCCGAGTTGGAGCTAGTATATCCCCATATATATGTATGGAGTGGAGTTTGCAACTGAAAAGAAACTTGGTGTTCCCAACAAGCTAGTTGAAGGACGGCTTTCACACACAATTCTCCCTGAGAACTGAGCATGTGAAGAGACGTTCTTTCATCTACCACAAAGGGAACGGGTTGCAGGGAAACATTTCCTCTGGTTTCTCAGTTTGTTTCTAGTGCCGGTTTGAAATTCCTGCATTTTTCACAGTAAAATAGAGTTGGAACTAGTACCTCCCCAAATATATGTATGGAATGGATTTGGCAACATAAAAGTAATTATGTGTTCCCAAAAAGTTAGGTGAAGGACAGCTTTCACACACACATATCTCTCAGAACTGAGCTTGTGGAGAGACGTTCGTTCATCTAGCACAAAGGGAACGGGTTGCAGGAGAAATTTTAATTTTGGTTTCTCAGTTTGTTTCCTAGTGCCAGTTTGAAGTTCCTGCAGTTTTCACTGTAAAACCGAGTTGGAGCTAATACCTCCCGATATATATGTATGGATTGGAGTTTGCAACTGAAAAGAAACTTTGTGTTCCCATCAAGCTACATGAAGGACGGCATTCACACACACATATCTCTCAGAAATGAGCATGTGGAGAGACATTCGTTCATCTACCACAAAGAACGGGTTGCAGGAGTAACTTTTACTCTGGTTTCTCAGTCTTTATCCCATTGCTGGTTTGAAGTTCCTAAAGTTTTCACTGTAAATCCATGTTGGAGATAGTCCCTCCCAATATATATGTATTGATTGAGTTTGCAAATTAAAAAAACTTTGTGTTCCCAACAATCTATGTGAAGGACGGCTTTCACACACAGTAGTCTCTCACACCTGAGCATGTGGAGAGAATTTCGTTCATCTATCACAAAAGGAACAGTTTGCAGGAGAAATTTTAATTTTGGTTTCACAGTCTGTTTCCTAGTGCCAGTTTGAAATTCCTACAGTTTTCACTATAAAACCGAGTTGGAGCTAGTACCTCCCCATATATATGTATGGAGTGGTGATGGCAATTGAAAAGAAACTTTGTGTTCCCAACAAGCTAGGTGAAGGACGTCTTTCACACACAATTATCTCTCAGACATTAGCCTGTGGAGAGACGTTCTTTCATCTACCACAAAGGGAACGGGTTGCAGGAGAAACTTTTACTCTACTTTCTCAGTCTCTTTCCTAGTGCCGGTTTGAATTTCCTGCAGTTTTCACTGTAAAATCGAGTTGGAGCTGGTGCCTCCCCATATATATGTATGGATTGGAGTTTGCAACCTAAAAGAATGTTTGTGATTCAAATAAGATATGTGAAGGACGGCTTTCACACACACTTATCTCTCAGAAATCAGCATGTGGAGACAGGTTTGTACATCTAGCACAAAGGGAACGGATTGAAGGAGAAATTTTTCCTCTGGATTCTCAGTATGTTTCCTGGTGCCTGTTTGAATTTCCTGAATTTTTCACTGTAAAACCGAGTTGGAGCTAGTACCTCCCCATATATATGTATGGAGTGGAGTTTGCAACTGAAAAGAAACTTTCTGTTCCCAACAATCTAGGTGAAGGACGGCTTTCACAAACACTTCTCCCTGAGAACTGAGCATGTGGAGAGACGTTCTTTCATCTAGCACAAAGGGAACGTGTTGCAGGAGAAACTTTTACTCTAGTTTCTCAGTCTCTTTCCTAGTGCCGGTTTGAATTTCCTGCAGTTTTCACTGTAAAATCGAGTTGCAGCTGGTGCCTCCCCATATATATGTATAGATTGGAGTTTGCAATCTAAAAGAATGTTTGTGATTCAAATAAGCTATGTGAAAGACGGCTTTCACACACACTTATCTCTCAGAAATCAGCATGTGGAGAGACGTTCGTTCATCTTTCACAAAGGGAACTGGTTGCAGGAGAAACATTTCCTCTGGATTCTCAGTCTGTTTCCTAGTGCCGGTTTGAAGTTTCTGAAGTTTTCACAGTAAAATATAGTTGGAGCTAGTACCTCCCCATATATATGTATGGAGTGGAGTTGGCAACTGAAAAGAAACTTTGTGTTCCCAGCAAGCTAGGTGAATGACGGCTTTCACACACACTTCTCCCTCAGAACTGAGCATGTGGAGAGACGTTCGTTCATCTAGCACAAATGGAACGGCTTGCAGAATAAAATTTTACTCTGGACTCTCAGTCTTTTTCCTAGTGCCGGTGTGAATTTCCTGCAGTTTTCACTGTAAAACCGAGTTGAAACAAGAACCTACCCAAATATATGTATGGAGTGGAGTTTGCTTCTGAAAAGATACTTTGAGTTTCCAACAAAGTTAGGTGAAGGACGGCTTACACACACACTTCTCCCTCAGAACAGAGCATGTGGAGAAACTTTCGTTCATCTAGCACAAAGGGAACGGTTTCCAGGAAAACCTTAACTCTGGTTTCTCAGGCAGTTTCCTAGTGCCGTTATGAAGTTCCTGCAGTTTTCACTGTAAAACCGAGTTGGAGCTAGTACCTCCCCAATATATGTATGGGGTCGTGTTGGCAACAGAAAAGAAAATTTGTGTTCCCAACAAGTTATGTGAAGGACGGATTTCAAACACAATTATATCACAGAAATGAGCATGTGGAGAGACTTTCTTTCGTCAAACACAAAGGGAACCGGGAGCAAGGGAAACATTTCCTCTGGTTTCTCATTGTGTTTCCTAGTGCCGGTTTGAAGTTCCTGCAGTTTTCACTGTAAAAAACGGTTGGAGCTAGTACCTCCCCATATAGATATATGTATTGAAGTTTGCAACTGATAAGAAATTTGTGTTCCCAACAAACTAGGTGAAGGAAGGATTTCACACACACTTATCTCTCAGAACTGAGCATGTGGAGAGACGTTCGTTCATCTAGCACAAAGGGAACGGTTTGCAGGAGAAATTTTCATTTTGGTTTCTCAGTCTGTTTCTAGTGCCTGTTTGAATTTCCTGCAGTTTTCACTGTAAAACCGAGTTGGAGTTGGTGCCTCCCCATATATATGTATGGAGAGGAGTTTGCAACTGAAAAGAAACTTTGTGTTCCAAACAAGCTAGGTGAAGGACGGCTTTCACACACAATAATCTATCACAACTGAGCATGTGGAGAGACGTTCGTTCATCTAGCACAAAAGGAACGGGTTGCAGGAGAAACATTTAATCTGGTTTCTCAGTGTGTTTCCTAGTGCCGATTTGAAGTTCCTGCAGTTTTCATTATAAAACCGAGTTGGAGCTAGTACCTCCCCATATATATGTATGGAGTGGAGTTTGCAACTGAAAAGAAACTTTGTGTTCCCAACAAGCTAGGTGAAGGACGGCATTCACAGTCAGTAATCACTCAGAAATGAGCATGTGGAGAGTCGTTCGTTCATCTAGCACAAAGGGAACGGGTTGCAGGAGAAATTTTACTCTGGTTTCTCAGTCTTTATCCTAGTGCCTGTATGAATTTCCTGCAGTTTTCACTGTAAAACCGAGTTGGAGCTAGTACCTCCCCATCTATATGTATGGAATGGTTTTTGAAACTGAAAAGAAACTTTGTGTTTCCAACAAGCTAGGTGAAGGACGGCTTTCAAACACACTTATCCCTCAGAACTGAGCATGTGGAGAGATGTTCGTTCATCTTGCACAAAGGGAACAGGTTGCAGGAGAAATTTTACTCTGGTTTCTCAGTCTGTTTCCTTGTGCCTGTTTTAAGTTCCTGCAGTTTTCAATGTAAAACAAATTGAGGCTAATACCTCCCCATATATATGTATGGAATGGAGTATGAAACTGAAAAGAAACTTTGTGTTCCTAACAAGCTAGGTGAAGGACGGCTTTCACACACACTTATCTCTCAGAACTGAGCATGTGGAGGGAAGTTTGTTCATCTAGCACAAAGGGAACGGGTTGCAGGAAAAATTTTAATTTTGGTTTCTCATTCTGTTTCCTAGTGCCAGATTGAAGTTCCTATATTTTTCACTGTAAACCGAGTTGGAGCTAGTAGATCCCCATATATATGTATGGAGTGGAGTTGGCAACAGAAAAGAAACTTTGTGTTCCCAACAACATATGTGAAGGACCACTTTCACACACACATCTCCCTGAGAACTGAGCATGTGGAGAGACGTTCGTTCATCTAGCACAATTGAAACGGCTTGCAGAACAAACTTTTACTCTGGAATCTCGGTCTGTTTCCTACTGCCGGTTTGAATTTTCTCCAGTTTTCACTGTAAAACCGAGTTGGAACATGTACCTCCCCAAATATATGTATGGAGTGGAGTTTGCTACTAAAAAGATACTTTGTGTTTCCAACAAAGATAGGTGAAGGACGGCTTTCACACATACTTCTATCTCAGAACAGAGCATGTGGAGAGACGTTCGTTCATCTAGCACAAAGGGAACGTGTTGCAGGAGAAACTTTTACTCTGGTTTCTCAGTCTCTTTCCTAGTGCCGGTTTGAATTTCCTGCAGTTTTCACTGTAAAACCGAGTTGGAGCTGGTGCCTCCCCATATATATGTATGGATTGGAGTTTGCAACCTAAAAGAATGTTTGTGATTCAAACAAGCTATGTGAAGGACGGCTTTCACACACACTTATCTCTCACAAATCAGCATGTGGAGAGACGTTCGTTCATCTATCACATAGGGAACTGGTTCCAGGAGAAACTTTTCCTCTGGATTCTCAGTCTGTTTCCTAGTGCCGGTTTGAAGAATCTGCAGTTATCACTGTAAAACCGAGTTGGAGCTAATACATCCCCATATATATGTATGGAGTTGAGTTTGCAACTTAAAAGAAACTTTGTGTTCCCAACAATCTATGTGAAGGACTGCTTTCACACACAATAGTCTGTCACAACTGTGCATGTGGAGAGACTTTCGTTCATCTAAAACAAATGAACGTGTTGCAGGAGAAACTTTTACTCTGGTTTCTCAGTCTGTTTCCTAGTGCCGTTTTGAAGTTCCTGCAGTTTTCACTGTAAAAACGAGTTGGAGCTAGTACCTCCCAATATATATGTATGGAGTGGAGTTGGCAACTGAAAAGAAACTTTGTGTTCCCTACAAGCTAGTTGAAGGACGTCTTTCACACACAATTATCTCTCAGATATTAGCATGTGGAGAGACGTTTTTTCATCTACCACAAAGGGAACGGGTTGCAGGAGAAACTTTTCCTCTGGTTTCTCAGTCTGTTTCCTAGTGCTGGTTTGAATTTCCTGCAGTTTTCACTGTAAATACAGGTTGGAGCTAGTACCTCCCCATATATATATATGGATTGAAAAATGCAACTTATAAGAAATTTGTGTTCCCAACAAACAAGTTGAAGGAAGGCTTTCACACACACTTATCTTTCAGAACTTAGCATGTGGAGGGACTTTTGTTCATCTAGCACAAAGGGAACGGGTTGCAGGAGAAATTTTAATTTTGGTTTCTCATTCTGTTTCCTAGTGCCAGTTTGAAGTTCCTGCAGTTTTCACTGTAAACCGAGTTGGAGCTAGTACCTCCCCATATATATGTATGGAGTGGAGTTTGCAACTGAAAAGAAACTTTGTGTTCCCAACAAGTTATATGGAGGACAGAATTCAAACACAATTATCTCTCAGAAGTGAGCATGTGGAGAGACTTTCGTTTATCTAACACAAAGGGAACGGGGAGCAGGGGAAACTTTTACTCGGGTTTCTCAGTCTGTTTCCTACTGCCGGTTTGAAGTTCCTGCAGTTTTCACTGTAAAAACGAGTTGGAGCTAATACCTCCCCATATATATGTATGGAGTGGAGTTGGCTACTGAAAAGAAACTTTGTGTTCCCAACAAGCTAGGTGAAGGACGGGTTTCACACACAATTATCTCTCAGATATTAGCATGTGGAGAGACGTTTTTTCATCTACCACAAAGGGAAAGGTTTGCAGGAGAAACTTTTCCTCTGGTTTCTCAGTCTGTTTCCTAGTGCTGGTTTGAATTTCCTGCAGTTTTCACTGTAAAAACAGGTTGGAGCTAGTACCTACCCATATATATTTATGGATTGAAGTATGCAACTGATAAGAAATTTGTGTTCCCAACAAACTAGTTGAAGGAAGGCTTTCACACACACTTATCTTTCAGAACTGAGCATGTGGAGGGACGTATGCTCATCTAGCACAAAGGAACGGGTTGCAGGAGAAATTTTAATTCTGGTTTCTCAGTCTGTTTCCTAGTGCCAGTTTGAAGTTCCTGCAGTTTTCACTGTAAACCGAGTTGGAGCTAGAACCTCCCCATATATATTTATGGAGGGGAGTTGGCAACTGAAAAGAAACTTTGTGTTCCCAACAAGCGAGGTTAAGGACGGCTTTCACACACACATATATCTCAGAAATGAGCATGTGGAGAGACGTTCGCTTATCTACCACAAAAACGGGTTGCAGGAGAAACTTTTACTCTGGTTTCTCAGTCTTTTTCCTAGTGCCGGTTTGAATTTCCTACAGTTTTCACTGTAAATCCGTGTTGGAGATAGTACCTCCCCATATATATGTATTGATTGAGTTTGCAACTTAAAAAAACTTTGTGTTCCACACAATCTATGTGAAGGACGGGTTTCACACACAATTGTCTCTCACAACTGAGCATGTGGAGAGACGTTCGTTCATCTAGCAAAAAAGGAACGATTTGCAGGAGAAATTTTTACTCTGGATCCTCAGTGTGTTTCCTAGTGCCGGTTTGAAGTTCCTGCAGTTTTCACTATAAAACAGAGTTGGAGCTAGTACCACCCCATATATATGTATGGAGTGGAGTTTGCAACTGAAAAGAAACTTGGTGTTCCCAACCATCTAAGTGAAGGATGGCTTTCACACACACTTCTCCCTGAGAACTGAGCATGTGGAGAGACATTCTTTCATCTACCAGAAAGGGAACTGGTTGCATGAGAAATATTTCCTCTGGTTTCTCAGTCTGTTTCCTAATGCCGGTTTGAAATTCCTGCAGTTTTCACAGTAAAACAGAGTTGGATCTTGTACCTACCCAAATATATGTATGGAATCGTGTTGGCAACTGAAAAGTAACTATGTGTTCCCAAAAAGCTAGGTGAAGGACAGCTTTCACACACACATATCTCTCAGAAATGAGCATGTGGAGAGACGTTCGTTCATCTAGCACAAAGGGAACGTGTTGCAGGAGAAACTTTTACTCTGGTTTCTCAGTCTCTTTCCTAGTGCCGGTTTGAATTTCCTGCAGTTTTCACTGTAAAACCGAGTTGGAGCTGGTGCCTCCCCATATATATGTATGGATTGGAGTTTGCAACCTAAAAGAATGTTTGTGATTCAAACAAGCTATGTGAAGGACGGCTTTCACACACACTTATCTCTCACAAATCAGCATGTGGAGAGACGTTCGTTCATCTATCACATAGGGAACTGGTTCCAGGAGAAACTTTCCTCTGGATTCTCAGTCTGTTTCCTAGTGCCGGTTTGAAGAATCTGCAGTTATCACTGTAAAACCGAGTTGGAGCTAATACATCCCCATATATATGTATGGAGTTGAGTTTGCAACTTAAAAGAAACTTTGTGTTCCCAACAATCTATGTGAAGGACTGCTTTCACACACAATAGTCTGTCACAACTGTGCATGTGGAGAGACTTTCGTTCATCTAAAACAAATGAACGTGTTGCAGGAGAAACTTTTACTCTGGTTTCTCAGTCTGTTTCCTAGTGCCGTTTTGAAGTTCCTGCAGTTTTCACTGTAAAAACGAGTTGGAGCTAGTACCTCCCAATATATATGTATGGAGTGGAGTTGGCAACTGAAAAGAAACTTTGTGTTCCCTACAAGCTAGTTGAAGGACGTCTTTCACACACAATTATCTCTCAGATATTAGCATGTGGAGAGACGTTTTTTCATCTACCACAAAGGGAACGGGTTGCAGGAGAAACTTTTCCTCTGGTTTCTCAGTCTGTTTCCTAGTGCTGGTTTGAATTTCCTGCAGTTTTCACTGTAAATACAGGTTGGAGCTAGTACCTCCCCATATATATATATGGATTGAAAAATGCAACTTATAAGAAATTTGTGTTCCCAACAAACAAGTTGAAGGAAGGCTTTCACACACACTTATCTTTCAGAACTTAGCATGTGGAGGGACTTTTGTTCATCTAGCACAAAGGGAACGGGTTGCAGGAGAAATTTTAATTTTGGTTTCTCATTCTGTTTCCTAGTGCCAGTTTGAAGTTCCTGCAGTTTTCACTGTAAACCGAGTTGGAGCTAGTACCTCCCCATATATATGTATGGAGTGGAGTTTGCAACTGAAAAGAAACTTTGTGTTCCCAAAAACATAGATGAAGGACGGCTTTCACACACACATATCCCTCAGAAATGAGCATGTGGAGAGACGTTCGTTCATCTATCACAAAGGGAACTGGTTGCAAGAGAAACTTTTCCTCTGCAATCTCAGTCTGTTTCCTAGTGCCGGTTTGATATTTCTGCAGTTATCACTGTAAAACGGAGTTGGAGATAGTACCTCCCCATATGTATGTATTGATTGAGTTTGCAACTTAAAAAAACTTTGTGTTCCCAACAATCTATGTAAAGGACGGCTTTCACACACAATAATCTGTCACAAATGTGCATGTGGAGAGACGTTCGTTCATCTAGCACAAAAGGAACGTGTTGCAGGAGAAACATTTACTCTGGTTTCTCAGTGTTTTTCCTGGTGCCGGTTTGAAGTTCCTGCAGTTTTCACTATAAAACCGAGTTGGAGCTAGTAACCCCCATATATATATATGGATTGGAGTTTGCAACTGAAAAGAAACTTTGTGTTCCCAACAAGCTAGGTGAAAGACGGCTTTCACACACACTTATCTCTCATAACTAATCATGTGGAAAGACGTTCGTTCATCTAGCCCAAAGGGAACGGGTTGCAGGATAAATTTTACTCTGGTTTCTCTGACTGTTTCCTAGTGCCTATTTGAAGTTCCTGCAGTTTTCACTGTAAAACAAAGTTGGAGCTTGTACCTCCCCATATATATATATGGCTTGAAGTTTGCAACTGATAAGAAATTTGTGTTCCCAACAAACTAGGTGAAGGAAGGCTTTCACACACACTTATCTCTCAGAACTGAGCATGTGGAGGGACGTTTGTTCATCTAGCACAAAGGGAACGGGTTGCAGGAGAAATTTTTACTCTGGTTTCTCAGTGTGTTTCCTAGTGCCGGTTTGAAATTCCTGCAGTTTTCACTTTAAAACCGAGTTGGAGCTAGAACCTCATCATATATATGTATGGAGTGGAGTTTGCAACTGAAAAGAAACATTGTGTTCCCAACAAGCTAGGTGAAGGGCGGCTTTCACACACAATTCTCCCTGAGAACTGAGCATGTGGAGAGACGTTCTTTCATCTACCACAAATGGAACGGGTTGCAGGAGAAACATTTCCTCTGGTTTCTCAGTCTGTTTCCTACTACCGGTTTGAAATTCCTGCAGTTTTCACAGTAAAACAGAGTTGGAACTAGTACCTCCCCAAATATATGTATGGAGTGGAGTTTGCAACTGAAATAAATTTGTGTTCCCATCAAGCTAGATGAAGGACGGCTTTCACACACACATATCTCTCAGAAATGAGCATGTGGAGAGACTTTCGTTCATCTAACACAAAGAACGGGTTGCAGGAGAAACTTTAACTCTGGTTTCTCAGTCTTTTTCCAAGTGCCGTTTTGAAGTTCCTACAGTTTTCACTGTAAATCCGTTTTGGAGATAGTACCTCCCCATATGTATGTATTGATTGAGTCTGCAACTTAAAAAAACTTTGTGTTCCCAACAATCTATGTGAAGGACGGCTTTCACACACAAAAGTCTCTCACAACTCAGTATGTGGAGAGACGAGCGTTCATCTAGCACAAAAGGAACGGGTTGCAGGAGAAATTTTAATTTTGGTTTCTCAGTCTGTTTCCTAGTGCCAGTTTGAATTTCCTGCAGTTTTCACTGTAAACCGAGTTGGAGCTCGTACCTCCCCATATATATGTATGGAGTGGATTTGGCAATTGAAAAGAAACTTTTTGTTCCCAACAAGCGAGATTAAGGACGTCTTTCACACTCAATTATCTCTCAGAAATGAGCATGTGGAGAGACGTTCGTTCATCTAAAAAAAGGGATCGGATTGCAGGAGAAACCTTTCCTCTGGATTCTCAGTCTGTTTCCTAGTGCCCCTTTGAAATTCCTACAGTTTTCACTGTAAATCCGTGTTGGATATAGTACCTCCCCATATATATGTATTTATTGAGTTTGCAACTTAAAAAAACTTTGTGTTCCCAACAAGCTAGGTGAAGGACGGCTTTCACACACAATACTCTCTCACAACTGAGCATGTGGAGAGATGTTCGTTCATCTATCACAAAAGGAACGGGTTGCAGGGGAAATTTTTACTCTGGTTTCTCAGTGTGTTTCCTAGTGCCTGATTTAAGTTCCTGCAGTTTTCACTATAAAACCGAGTTGGAGCTAGTAACCCCCATATATATATATGTAGTGGAGTTTGCAACTGAAAAGAAACTTTGTGTTTCCAACAACCTAGGTGAAGGACGGCTTTCACACACAATTCTCCCAGAGAACTGAGCATGTGGAGAGACGTTCGTTCATCTAGCACAAATGGAACGGCTTGCAGAACAAACTATTACTCTGGACTGTCGGTCTGTTTCCTAGTGCCGGTTTGAATTTCCTACAGTTTTCACTGTAAAACCGAGTTGGAACAAGTACCTCCCCAAATATATGTATGGAGTGGAGTTTGCAACTGAAAAGTAACTTTGTGTTTCCAACAAAGCTAGGTTAAGGACGGCTTTCACACATACTTATATCTCAGAACAGAGCATGTGGAGAGACTTTCGTTCATCTAACACAAAGGGAACGGGGAGCAGGGGAAACTTTTACTCTGGTTTCTCAGTCTGTTTCCTAGTGCTGGTTTGAAGTTCCTGCAGTTTTCACTGTAAAACCGAGTTGGAGCTGTTACCTCCCCATATATATGTATGGATTTGAGTTTGTAATCTAAAAGAATGTTTGTGATTCAAACAAGCTATGTGAAGGACGGCTTTCACACACACTTATCTCTCAGAACTCAGCATGTGGAGGGACGTTTGTTTATCTAGCACAAAGGAACCGTTTGCCGGAGAAATTTTAATTTTGGTTTCACAGTCTGTTTCCTAGTGACAGTTTGAAGTTCCTGCAGTTTTCACTGTAAACCGATTTGGAGCTAGTACCTCCCCATATATATGTATTTAGTGGAGTTGGCAACTGAAAAGAAACTTTGTGTTCCCAACAAGCTAGGTGAAGGACGTCTTTCACACACAATTATCTCTCAGATATTAGCATGTGTAGAGACGTTCTTTCATCTACCACAAAGGGAACGGGTTGCAGGAGAAACTTTTCCTCTGGTTTCTCAGTCTGTTTCCTAGTGCCGGTTTGAATTTCCTGCAGTTTTCACTGTAAAACCTAGTTGGAGCTAATACCTCCCCATATATATGTATGGATTGGAGTTTGCAACTGAAAAGAAACTTTGTGTTCCCATCAAGCTAGATGAAGGACGGCTTTCACACACACATATCTCTCAGAAATGAGCATGTGGAGAGACTTTCGTTCATCTACCACAAAGAACGGGTTGCAGGAGAAACTTTTACTATGGGTTCTCAGTCTTTTTCCTAGTGCCGTTTTGAAGTTCCTACAGTTTTCACTGTAAATCCGTTTTGGAGATAGTACCTCCCCATATATATGTATTGATTGAGTCTGCAAATTAAAAAAACTTTGTTTTCCCAACAATCTATGTGAAGGACGGCTTTCACACACAAAAGTCTCTCACAACTCAGTATGTAGAGAGACGAGCGTTCATCTAGCACAAAAGGAACGGGTTGCAGGAGAAATTTTAATTTTGGTTTCTCAGTCTGTTTCCTAGTGCCAGTTTGAATTTCCTGCAGTTTTCACTGTAAACCGAGTTGGAGCTAGTACCTCCCCATATATATGTATGGAGTGGAGTTGGTAATTGAAAAGAAACTTTTTGTTCCCAACAAGCGAAGTTAAGGACGTCTTTCACACTCAATTATCTCTCAGAAATGAGCATGTGGAGAGACGTTCGTTCATCTACCACAAAGGGATCGGATTGCAGGAGAAACCTTTCCTCTGGTTTCTCAGTCTGTTTCCTAGTGCCCCTTTGAAGTTCCTACAGTTTTCACTGTAAATCCGTGTTGGAGAGAGTACCTCCCCATATATATGTATTGATAGAGTTTGCAACTTAAAAAAACTTTGTGTTCCCAACAAGCTAGGTGAAGGACGGCTTTCACACACAATACTCTCTCACAACTGAGCATGTGGAGAGATGTTCGTTCATCTAGCACAAAAGGAACGGGTTGCAGGAGAAATTTTTACTCTGGTTTCTCAGTGTGTTTCCTAGTGCCTGTTTTAAGTTCCTGCAGTTTTCACTATAAAACCGAGTTGGAGCTAGTAACCCCCATATATATATATGGATTGGAGTTTGCAACTGAAAAGAAACTTTGTGTTCCCAACAACCTAGGTGAAGGACGGCTTTCACACACAATTCTCCCTGAGAACTGAGCATGTGGAGAGACGTTCGTTCATCTAGCACAAATGGAACTGCTTGCAGAACAAACTATTACTCTGGACTCTCGGTCTATTTCCTAGTGCTGGTTTGAATTTCCTACATTTTTCACGGTAAAACCGAGTTGGAACAAGTACCTCCCCAAATATATGTATGGAGTGGAGTTTGCAAATGAAAAGAAACTTTGTGTTTCCAACAAACTGGTGAAGGACGGCTTTCACACACACTTATATGTCAGAACAGAGCATGTGGAGAGACTTTCGTTAATCTAACACAAAGGGAACGGGGAGCAGGTGAAACTTTTACTCTGGTTTCTCAGTCTGTTTCCTACTGCCGGTTTGAAGTTCCTGCAGTTTTCACTGTAAAAACGAGTTGGAGCTAATACCTCCCCATATATATGTATGGAGTGGAGTTGGCTACTGAAAAGAAACTTTGTGTTCCCAACAAGCTAGGTGAAGGACGGCTTTCACACACAATTATCTCTCAGATATTAGCATGTGGAGAGACGTTTTTTCATCTACCACAAAGGGAAAGGTTTGCAGGAGAAACTTTTCCTCTGGTTTCTCAGTCTGTTTCCTAGTGCTGGTTTGAATTTCCTGCAGTTTTCACTGTAAAAACAGGTTGGAGCTAGTACCTACCCATATATATTTATGGATTGAAGTATGCAACTGATAAGAAATTTGTGTTCCCAACAAACTAGTTGAAGGAAGGCTTTCACACACACTTATCTTTCAGAACTGAGCATGTGGAGGGACGTATGCTCTTCTAGCACAAAGGAACGGGTTGCAGGAGAAATTTTAATTTTGGTTTCTCAGTCTGTTTCCTAGTGCCAGTTTGAAGTTCCTGCAGTTTTCACTGTAAACCGAGTTGGAGCTAGAACCTCCCCATATATATTTATGGAGTGGAGTTGGCAACTGAAAAGAAACTTTGTGTTCCCAACAAGCGAGGTTAAGGACGGCTTTCACACACAAATATATCTCAGAAATGAGCATGTGGAGAGACGTTCGCTCATCTACCACAAAAACGGGTTGCAGGAGAAACTTTTACTCTGGTTTCTCAGTCTTTTTCCTAGTGCCGGTTTGAATTTCCTACAGTTTTCACTGTAAATCCGTGTTGGAGAGAGTACCTCCCCATATATATGTATTGATTGAGTTTGCAACTTAAAAAAACTTTGTGTTCCACACAATCTATGTGAAGGACGGGTTTCACACACAATTGTCTCTCACAACTGAGCATGTGGAGAGACGTTCATTCATCTAGCAAAAAAGGAACGATTTGCAGGAGAAATTTTTACTCTGGATTCTCAGTGTGTTTCCTAGTGCCGGTTTGAAGTTCCTGCAGTTTTCACTATAAAACCGAGTTGGAGCTAGTACCACCCCATATATATGTATGGAGTGGAGTTTGCAACTGAAAAGAAACTTGGTGTTCCCAACCATCTAAGTGAAGGACGGCTTTCACACACACTTCTCCCTGAGAACTGAGCATGTGGAGAGACATTCTTTCATCTACCAGAAAGGGAACTGGTTGCATGAGAAATATTTCCTCTGGTTTCTCAGTCTGTTTCCTAATGCCGGTTTGAAATTCCTGCAGTTTTCACAGTAAAACAGAGTTGGAACTTGTACCTCCCCAAATATATGTATGGAATCGTGTTGGCAACTGAAAAGTAACTATGTGTTCCCAAAAAGCTAGGTGAAGGACAGCTTTCACACACACATATCTCTCAGAAATGAGCATGTGGAGAGACGTTCGTTCATCTAGCACAAAGGGAACGTGTTGCAGGGAAACTTTTACTCTGGTTTCTCAGTCTCTTTCCTAGTGCCGGTTTGAATTTCCTGCAGTTTTCACTGTAAAACCGAGTTGGAGCTGGTGCCTCCCCATATATATGTATGGATTGGAGTTTGCAACCTAAAAGAATGTTTGTGATTCAAACAAGCTATGTGAAGGACGGCTTTCACACACACTTATCTCTCACAAATCAGCATGTGGAGAGACGTTCGTTCATCTATCACATAGGGAACTGGTTGCAGGAGAAACTTTTCCTCTGGATTCTCAGTCTGTTTCCTAGTGCCGGTTTGAAGATTCTGCAGTTATCACTGTAAAACCGAGTTGGAGCTAATACATCCCCATATATATGTATGGAGTTGAGTTTGCAACTTAAAAGAAACTTTGTGTTCCCAACAAGCTAGGTGAAGGACGGCTTTCACACACACTTATCTCTCAGAATTCAGCATGTGGAGGGACGTTTGTTCATCTATCACAAAGGGAACCGGTTGCCGGAGAATTTTTAATTTTGGTTTCACAGTCTGTTTCCTAGTGCCAGTTTGAAGTTCCTGCAGTTTTCACTGTAAAAACGAGTTGGAACTACTACCTCCCCATATATATTTATGGTGTGGAGTTGGCAACTGAAAAGAAACTTTGTGTTCCCAACAAGCTAGGTGAAGGACGTCTTTCACACACAATTATCTCTCAGATATTATCATGTGGAGAGACGTTTTTTCATCTACCACAAAGGGAACGGTGTGCCGGAGAAACTTTTCCTGTGGTTTCTCAGTCTGTTTCCTAGTGCTGGTTTGAATTTCCTGCAGTTATCACTGTAAAAACAGGTTGGAGCTAGTACCTCCCCATATATATATATGTATTGAAGTATGCAACTGATAAGAAATTTGTGTTCCCAACAAACTAGTTGAAGGAAGGCTTTCACACACACTTATCTCTCAGAACTGAGCATGTGGAGAGACGTTCGTTCATTTAGCACAAAGGGAATGGTTTGCAGGAGAAATTTTAATTTTGGTTTCTCAGTCTGTTTCCTAGTGCCGGTTTGAAATTCCTGCAGTTTTCACAATAAAACAGGTTTGGAACTAGTAACTCCCCAAATATATGTATGGAATGGAGTTGGCAACTGAAAAATAACTATGTTTTCCCAAAAAGCTAGGTGAAGGACAGCTTTCACACACACATATCTCTCAGAACTGAGCATGTGGAGAGACGTTCGTTCATCTAGCATAAAAGGAGGGTGTTGCAGGAGAAACTTTTACTCTGGGTTCTCTGTCTCTTTCCTAGTGCCAGTTTGAATTTCCTGCAGTTTTCACTGTAAAACCGAGTTGGAGCTGGTGCCTCCCCATATATATGTATGGATAGGAGTTTGCAACCTAAAAGAATGTTTGTGATTCAAAAAAGCTATATGAAGGACGGCTTTCACACACAATTATCTCTCAGAAATCAGCATGTGGAGAGACGTTCTTTCATCTAACAAAAAGGGAGCGGGTTGCAGGAGAAATTTTAATTTTGGTTTCTCAGTCTGTTTCCTAGTGCCAGTTTGAAATTCCTGCAGTTTTCACTGTAAAACCGAGTTGGAGCTAATACCTTCCCATATATATGTAAGGATTGGAGTTTGCAACTGAAAAGAAACTTTGTGTTCCTTCAAGCTACATGAAGGACTGCTTTCAAACACACATATCTCTCAGAAATGAGCATGTGGAGAGACTTTCGTTCATCTAGCACAATGGGAACGGGTTGCAGGGGACACTTTTACTGTGGTTTCTCAGTCTGTTTCCTAGTGCAGGTTTGAATTTCCTGCAGTTTTCACTGTAAAAACAGGTTGGAGCTAGTACATCCCCATATATATATATGGATTGAAGTTTGCAACTGATAAGAAATTTATGTTCCCAACAAACTAGGTGAAGGAAGGCTTTCACACACACTTATCTCTCAGAACTGAGCATGTGGAGGGACGTATGTTCATCTAGCACAAAGGGAACGGGTTGCAGGAGAAATTTTAATTTTGGTTTCTCAGTTTGTTTCCTAGTGCCAGTTTGAAGTTCCTTCAGTTTTCACTGTAAAACCGAGTTGGAGCTAATACCTCCCGATATATATGTATGGATTGGAGTTTGCAACTGAAAAGAAACTATGTGTTCCCATCAAGCTACATGAAGGACGGCATTCACACACACATATCTCTCAGATATGAGCATGTGGAGAGACATTCGTTCATCTACCACAAAGAACGGGTTGTAGGAGAAACTTTTACTCTGGTTTCTCAGTCTTTATTCTAGTGCCGGTTTGAAGTTCCTAGAGTTTTCACTGTAAATCCGTGTTGGAGATAGTTCCTCCCAATATATATGTACTGATTGAGTTTGCAAATTAAAAAAAAATTGTGTTCCCAACAATCTATGTGAAGGACGGCTTTCACACACAATAGTCTCACACAACTCAGCATGTGGAGAGAATTTCGTTCATCTAGCACAAAAGGAACGGGTTGCAGGAGAAATTTTAATTTTGGTTTCACAGTCTGTTTCCTAGTGCCAGTTTGAAATTCCTACAGTTTTCACTATAAAACCGAGTTGGAGCTAGTACCTCCCCATATATATGTATGGAGTGGTGATGGCAATTGAAAAGAAACTTTGTGTTCCCAACAATCGAGTTTAAGGACGTATTTCATACTCAAATATCTCTCAGAAATAAGCATGTGGAGAGACGTTCGTTCATCTACCACAAAGGGATCAGATTGCAGGAGAAAACTTTCCTCTGGTTTCTCAGTCTTTTTCCTAGTGCCGGTTTGAAATTCCTGCAATTTTCACTGTAAATCCGTGTTGGAGATAGTACCTCCCCATATATATGTACTGATTGAGTTTGCAACTTAAAAAAACTTTGTGTTCCCAACAATCTATGTGAAGGACTGCTTTCACACACAATAGTCTGTCACAACTGTGCATGTGGAGAGACTTTCGTTCATCTAAAACAAATGAACGTGTTGCAGGAGAAACTTTTACTCTGGTTTCTCAGTCTGTTTCCTAGTGCCGTTTTGAAGTTCCTGCAGTTTTCACTGTAAAAACGAGTTGGAGCTAGTACCTCCCAATATATATGTATGGAGTGGAGTTGGCAACTGAAAAGAAACTTTGTGTTCCCTACAAGCTAGTTGAAGGACGTCTTTCACACACAATTATCTCTCAGATATTAGCATGTGGAGAGACGTTTTTTCATCTACCACAAAGGGAACGGTTTGCAGGAGAAACTTTTCCTCTGGTTTCTCAGTCTGTTTCCTAGTGCTGGTTTGAATTTCCTGCAGTTTTCACTGTAAATACAGGTTGGAGCTAGTACCTCCCCATATATATATATGGATTGAAAAATGTAACTTATAAGAAATTTGTGTTCCCAACAAACAAGTTGAAGGAAGGCTTTCACACACACTTATCTTTCAGAACTTAGCATGTGGAGGGACTTTTGTTCATCTAGCACAAAGGGAACGGGTTGCAGGAGAAATTTTAATTTTGGTTTCTCATTCTGTTTCCTAGTGCCAGTTTGAAGTTCCTGCAGTTTTCACTGTAAACCGAGTTGGAGCTAGTACCTCCCCATATATATGTATGGAGTGGAGTTTGCAACTGAAAAGAAACTTTGTGTTCCCAAAAACATAGATGAAGGACGGCTTTCACACACACATATCCCTCAGAAATGAGCATGTGGAGAGACGTTCGTTCATCTATCACAAAGGGAACTGGTTGCAAGAGAAACTTTTCCTCTGCAATCTCAGTCTGTTTCCTAGTGCCGGTTTGATATTTCTGCAGTTATCACTGTAAAACGGAGTTGGAGATAGTACCTCCCCATATGTATGTATTGATTGAGTTTGCAACTTAAAAAAATTTTGTGTTCCCAACAATCTATGTAAAGGACGGCTTTCACACACAATAATCTGTCACAAATATGCATGTGGAGAGACGTTCGTTCATCTAGCACAAAAGGAACGTGTTGCAGGAGAAACATTTACTCTGGTTTCTCAGTGTTTTTCCTGGTGCCGGTTTGAAGTTCCTGCAGTTTTCACTATAAAAACGAGTTGGCGGTAATACCTCCCCATATATATGTATGGAGTGGAGTTTGCAACTGAAAAGAAACTTTGTGTTCCCAACAAGCTAGGTGAAAGACGGCTTTCACACACACTTATCTCTCATAACTAATCATGTGGAAAGACATTCGTTCATTTAGCCCAAAGGGAACGGGTTGCAGGATAAATTTTACTCTGGTTTCTCTGACTGTTTCCTAGTGCCTATTTGAAGTTCCTGCAGTTTTCACTGTAAAACAAAGTTGGAGCTAGTACCTCCCCATATATATATATGGCTTGAAGTTTGCAACTGATAAGAAATTTGTGTTCCCAACAAACTAGGTGAAGGAAGGCTTTCACACACACTTATCTCTCAGAACTGAGCATGTGGAGGGACGTTTGTTCATCTAGCACAAAGGGAACGGGTTGCAGGAGAAATTTTTACTCTGGTTTCTCAGTGTGTTTCCTAGTGCCGGTTTGAAATTCCTGCAGTTTTCACTTTAAAACCGAGTTGGAGCTAGAACCTCATCATATATATGTATGGAGTGGAGTTTGCAACTGAAAAGAAACATTGAGTTCCCAACAAGCTAGGTGAAGGGCGGCTTTCACACACAATTCTCCCTGAGAACTGAGCATGTGGAGAGACGTTCTTTCATCTACCACAAATGGAACGGGTTGCAGGAGAAACATTTCCTCTGGTTTCTCAGTCTGTTTCCTACTACCGGTGTGAAATTCCTGCAGTTTTCACAGTAAAACAGAGTTGGAACTAGTACCTCCCCAAATATATGTATGGAGTGGAGTTTGCAACTGAAATAAATTTGTGTTCCCATCAAGCTAGATGAAGGACGGCTTTCACACACACATATCTCTCAGAAATGAGCATGTGAAGAGACTTTCGTTCATCTAACACAAAGAACGGGTTGCAGGAGAAACTTTAACTCTGGTTTCTCAGTCTTTTTCCAAGTGCCGTTTTGAAGTTCCTACAGTTTTCACTGTAAATCCGTTTTGGAGATAGTACCTCCCCATATATATGTATTGATTGAGTCTGCAACTTAAAAAAACTTTGTGTTCCCAACAATCTATGTGAAGGACGGCTTTCACACACAAAAGTCTCTCACAACTCAGTATGTGGAGAGACGAGCGTTCATCTAGCACAAAAGGAACGGGTTGCAGGAGAAATTTTAATTTTGGTTTCTCAGTCTGTTTCCTAGTGCCAGTTTGAATTTCCTGCAGTTTTCACTGTAAAACCGAGTTGGAGCTGTTGCCTCCCCATATATATGTATGGATTGGAGTTTGTAATCTAAAAGAATGTTTGTGATTCAAACAAGCTATGTGAAGGACGGCTTTCACACACACTTATCTCTCAGAACTCAGCATGTGGAGGGACGTTTGTTTATCTAGCACAAAGGAACCGGTTGCCGGAGAAATTTTAATTTTGGTTTCACAGTCTGTTTCCTAGTGACAGTTTGAAGTTCCTGCAGTTTTCACTGTAAACCGATTTGGAGCTAGTACCTCCCCATATATATGTATTTAGTGGAGTTGGCATATGAAAAGAAACTTTGTGTTCCCAACAAGCGAGTATAAGGACGTATTTCATACTCAATTAACTCTCAGAAATGAGCATGTGTAGAGACGATCGTTCATCTACCACAAAGGGATCGGATTGCAGGAGAAACCTTTCCTCTGGTTTCTCAGTCTGTTTCCTAGTGCCGGTTTGAAATTCCTGCAATTTTCACTGTAAATCCGTGTTGGAGATAGTACCTCCCCATATATATGTACTGATTGAGTTTGCAACTTAAAAAAACTTTGTGTTCCCAACAATGTATGTGAAGGACTGCTTTCACACACAATAGTCTGTAACAACAGTGCATGTGGAGAGACGTTCGTTCATCTAGCACAAAAGGAACGGGTTGCAGGAGAAATTTTTACTCTGGTTTCTCAGTGTGTTTCCTAGTGCCAGTTTTAAGTTCCTGCAGTTTTCACTATAAAACCGAGTTGGAGCTAGTACCTCCCCATATATATGTATGGAGTGGAGTTTGCAACTGAAAAGAAACTATGTGTTCCCAACAACCTAGTTGAAGGACGGCTTTCACACACACTTATATATCAGAACAGAGCATGTGGAGAGACTTTCGTTCTTCTAGACCAAAGGGAACGGGTTGCAGGAAAAACCTTTACTCTGGTTTCTCAGGCTGTTTCCTAGTGCCGGTTTGAAGTTCCTGCAGTTTTCACTGTAAAACCGAGTTGGAGCTAGTACCTCCCCATATATATGTATGGAGTGGAGTTGGCAACTGAAAAGAAACTTTGTGTTCCCAAAAAGTTATATGAAGGACATATTTCAAACACCATTATCTCTCAGAAATCAGCATGTGGAGAGACTTTCGTTCATCTAAAACCAATGAACGTGTTGCATGAGAAACTTTTACTCTGATTTCTCAGTCTGTTTCCTTTTGCTGGTTTGAAGTTCCTGCAGTTTTCACTGTAAAAACAGGTTGGAGCTAGTACCTCCCCATATATATATATGGATTGAAGAATGCAACTTATAAGAAATTTGTGTTCCCAACAAACAAGTTGAAGGAAGGCTTTCACACACACTTATCTCTCAGAACTTAGCATGTGGAGGGACTTTTGTTCATCTAGCACAAAGGTAACGGGTTGCAGGAGAAATTTTAATTTTGGTTTCTCAGTCTGTTTCCTAGTGCCAGTTTGAAGTTCCTGCAGTTTTCACTATAAACCGAGTTGGAGCTAGTACCTCCCCATATATATGTATGGAGTGGAGTTTGCAACTGAAAAGAAACTTTGTGTTCCCATCAACCTAGATGAAGGACGGCTCTCACACACACATATCTCTCAGAAATGAGCATGTGGAGAGATGTTCGTTCATCTATCACAAAGGGAACTGGTTGCAAGAGAAACTTTTCCTCTGCATTCTCAGTCTGTTTCCTAGTGCCGGTTTGATATTTCTGCAGTTATCACTGTAAAACCGAGTTGGAGATAGTATCTCCCCATATATATGTATTGATTGAGATTGCAACTTAAAAAAACTTTGTGTTCCCAACAATCTATGTGAAGGACGGCTTTCACACACAATAATCTGTCACAAATGTGCATGTGGAGAGACGTTCGTTCATCTAGCACAAAAGGAACGTGTTGCAGGAGAAACATTTACTCTGGTTTCTCAGTGTTTTTCCTGGTGCCGGTTTGAAGTTCCTGCAGTTTTCACTTTAAAGCCGAGTTGGAGCTAGTATATCCCCATATATATGTATGGAGTGGAGTTTGCAACTGAAAAGAAACTTGGTGTTCCCAACAAGCTATTTGAAGGACGGCTTTCACACACAATTCTCCCTGAGAACTGAGCATGTGAAGAGACGTTCTTTCATCTACCACAAAGGGAACGGGTTGCAGGGAAACATTTCCTATGGTTTCTCAGTTTTATTTCTTAGTGCCGGTTTGAAATTCCTGCATTTATCACAGTAAAACAGAGTTGGAACTAGTCCCTCCCCAAATATATGTATGGAATGGAGTTGGCAACATAAAAGTAATTATTGTTCCCAAAAAGTTAGGTGAAGGACAGCTTTCACACACACTTATCTCTCAGAACCGAGCATGTGGAGGGACGTTGGTTCATCAAGCACAAAGGGAACGGGTTGCAGGAGAAAATTTAATTTTGGTTTCTCAGTCTGTTTCCTAGTGCCAGTTTGAAGTTCCAGCAGTTTTCAATGTAAACCGAGTTGCAGCTTGTACCTCCCCATATACATGTATGGAGTGGAGTTGGCAACTGAAAAGAAACTTTGTGTTCCCAAAAAGCGAGATTAAGGACGCCTTTCACACTCAAATATCTCTCAGAAATGAGCATGTGGAGAGACGTTCGTTCATCTACCACAATGGGATCGGATTGCAGGAGAAAACTTTCCTCTGGTTTCTCAGTCTGTTTCCTAGTGCCGGTTTGAAGTTCCTGCAGTTTTCACTGTAAAACCGAGTTGGAGCTAATACCTCCCCATATATATGTATGTAGTGGACTTTGCAACTGAAAAGAAACTTTGTGTTCACTTCAAGCTGGATGAAGGACGGCTTTCACACACACATATCTCTCAGAAATAAGCAGGTGGAGAGACTTTCTTTCATCTACCACAAAGAACGGGTTGCATTAGAAACTTTAACTCTGGTTTCTCAGTCTTTTTCCTAGTGCCGGTTTGAAGTTCCTACAGTTTTCACTGTAAATCCGTGTTGGAGATACTACCTCCCCATATATATGTATTGATTGAGTTTGCAACTTAAAAAACTTTGTGTTCCCAACCATCTATGTGAAGGACGGCTTTCACACACAATATTCTCTCACACCTGAGCATGTGGAGAGAATTTCGTTCATCTATCACAAAAGGAACGGGTTGCAGGAGAAATTTTAATTTTGGTTTCTCAGTCTGTTTCCTAGTGCCAGTTTGAAATTCCTACAGTTTTCACTATAAAACCGAGTTGGAGCTAGTACCTCCCCATATATATGTATGGAGTGGTGATGGCAATTGAAAAGAATCTTTGTGTTCCCAACAAGCGAGTTTAAGGACGTATTTCATACTCAATTAACTCTCAGAAATGAGCATGTGTAGAGACGATCGTTCATCTACCACAAAGGGATCGGATTGCAGGAGAAACCTTTCCTCTGGTTTCTCAGTCTGTTTCCTATTGCCGGTTTGAAATTCCTGCAATTTTCACTGTAAATCCGTGTTGGAGATAGTACCTCCCCATATATATGTAGTGATTGAGTTTGCAACTTAAAAAAACTTTGTGTTCCCAACAATCTATGTGAAGGACTGCTTTCACACACAATAGTCTGTAACAACAGTGCATGTGGAGAGACGTTCGTTCATCTAGCACAAAAGGAACGGGTTGCAGGAGAAATTTTTACTCTGGTTTCTCAGTGTGTTTCCTAGTGCCAGTTTTAAGTTCCTGCAGTTTTCACTATAAAACCGAGTTGGAGCTAGTACCTCCCCATATATATGTATGGAGTGGAGTTTGCAACTGAAAAGAAACTATGTGTTCCGAACAACCTAGTTGAAGGACGGCTTTCACACACACTTATATATCAGAACAGAGCATGTGGAGAGACTTTCGTTCATCTAGACCAAAGGGAACGGGTTGCAGGAAAAACCTTTACTCTGGTTTCTCAGGCTGTTTCCTAGTGCCGGTTTGAAGTTCCTGCAGTTTTCACTATAAAACCGAGTTGGAGCTAGTACCTCCCCATATATATGTATGGAGTGGAGTTTGCAACTGAAAAGAAACTATGTGTTCCCAACAACCTAGTTGAAGGACGGCTTTCACACACACTTATATATCAGAACAGAGCATGTGGAGAGACTTTCGTTCATCTAGACCAAAGGGAACGGGTTGCAGGAAAAACCTTTACTCTGGTTTCTCAGGCTGTTTCCTAGTGCCGGTTTGAAGTTCCTGCAGTTTTCACTGTAAAACCGAGTTGGAGCTAGTACCTCCCCATATATATGTATGGAGTGGAGTTGGCAACTGAAAAGAAACTTTGTGTTCCCAAAAAGTTATATGAAGGACATATTTCAAACACCATTATCTCTCAGAAATCAGCATGTGGAGAGACTTTCGTTCATCTAAAACCAATGAACGTGTTGCATGAGAAACTTTTACTCTGATTTCTCAGTCTGTTTCCTAGTGCTGGTTTGAAGTTCCTGCAGTTTTCACTGTAAAAACAGGTTGGAGCTAGTACCTCCCCATATATATATATGGATTGAAGAATGCAACTTATAAGAAATTTGTGTTCCCAACAAACAAGTTGAAGGAAGGCTTTCACACACACTTATCTCTCAGAACTTAGCATGTGGAGGGACTTTTGTTCATCTAGCACAAAGGGAACGGGTTGCAGGAGAAATTTTAATTTTGGTTTCTCAGTCTGTTTCCTAGTGCCAGTTTGAAGTTCCTGCAGTTTTCACTGTAAACCGAGTTGGAGCTAGTACCTCCCCATATATATGTATGGAGTGGAGTTTGCAACTGAAAAGAAACTTTGTGTTCCCATCAACCTAGATGAAGGACGGCTTTCACACACATAAATCTCTCAGAAATGAGCATGTGGAGAGATGTTCGTTCATTTATCACAAAGGGAACTGGTTGCAAGAGAAACTTTTCCTCTGCATTCTCAGTCTGTTTCCTAGTGCCGGTTTGATATTTCTGCAGTTATCACTGTAAAACCGAGTTGGAGATAGTATCTCCCCATATATATGTATTGATTGAGTTTGCAACTTAAAAAAACTTTGTGTTCCCAACAATCTATGTGAAGGACTGCTTTCACACACAATAGTCTGTAACAACAGTGCATGTGGAGAGACGTTCGTTCATCTAGCACAAAAGGAACGGGTTGCAGGAGAAATTTTTACTCTGGTTTCTCAGTGTGTTTCCTAGTGCCAGTTTTAAGTTCCTGCAGTTTTCACTATAAAACCGAGTTGGAGCTAGTACCTCCCCATATATATGTATGGAGTGGAGTTTGCAACTGAAAAGAAACTATGTGTTCCCAACAACCTAGTTGAAGGACGGCTTTCACACACACTTATATATCAGAACAGAGCATGTGGAGAGACTTTCGTTCATCTAGACCAAAGGGAACGGGTTGCAGGAAAAACCTTTACTCTGGTTTCTCAGGCTGTTTCCTAGTGCCGGTTTGAAGTTCCTGCAGTTTTCACTGTAAAACCGAGTTGGAGCTAGTACCTCCCCATATATATGTATGGAGTGGAGTTGGCAACTGAAAAGAAACTTTGTGTTCCCAAAAAGTTATATGAAGGACATATTTCAAACACCATTATCTCTCAGAAATCAGCATGTGGAGAGACTTTCGTTCATCTAAAACCAATGAACGTGTTGCATGAGAAACTTTTACTCTGATTTCTCAGTCTGTTTCCTAGTGCTGGTTTGAAGTTCCTGCAGTTTTCACTGTAAAAACAGGTTGGAGCTAGTACCTCCCCATATATATATATGGATTGAAGAATGCAACTTATAAGAAATTTGTGTTCCCAACAAACAAGTTGAAGGAAGGCTTTCACACACACTTATCTCTCAGAACTTAGCATGTGGAGGGACTTTTGTTCATCTAGCACAAAGGTAACGGGTTGCAGGGGAAATTTTAATTTTGGTTTCTCAGTCTGTTTCCTAGTGCCAGTTTGAAGTTCCTGCAGTTTTCACTGTAAACCGAGTTGGAGCTAGTACCTCCCCATATATATGTATGGAGTGGAGTTTGCAACTGAAAAGAAACTTTGTGTTCCCATCAACCTAGATGAAGGACGGCTTTCACACACATATATCTCTCAGAAATGAGCATGTGGAGAGATGTTCGTTCATTTATCACAAATGGAACTGGTTGCAAGAGAAACTTTTCCTCTGCATTCTCAGTCTGTTTCCTAGTGCCGGTTTGATATTTCTGCAGTTATCACTGTAAAACCGAGTTGGAGATAGTATCTCCCCATATATATGTATTGATTGAGTTTGCAACTTAAAAAAACTTTGTGTTCCCAACAATCTATGTGAAGGACGGCTTTCACACACAATAATCTATCACAAATGTGCATGTGGAGAGACGTTCGTTCATCTAGCACAAAAGGAACGTGTTGCAGGAGAACATTTACTCTGGTTTCTCAGTGTTTTTCCTGGTGCCGGTTTGAAGTTCCTGCAGTTTTCACTGTAAAACAAAGTTGGAGCTAGTACCTCCAGATATATATATATGGATTGAAGTTTGCAAGTGATAAGAAATTTGTGTTCCCAACAAACTAGGTGAAGGACGGCTTTCACACACACTTATCTCTCAGAACCGAGCATGTGGAGGGACGTTGGTTCATCAAGCACAAAGGGAACGGGTTGCAGGAGAAAATTTAATTTTGGTTTCTCAGTCTGTTTCCTAGTGCCAGTTTGAAGTTCCAGCAGTTTTCAATGTAAACCGAGTTGCAGCTTGTACCTCCCCATATACATGTATGGAGTGGAGTTGGCAACTGAAAAGAAACTTTGTGTTCCCAAAAAGCGAGATTAAGGACGCCTTTCACACTCAGATATCTCTCAGAAATGAGCATGTGGAGAGACGTTCGTTCATCTACCACAATGGGATCGGATTGCAGGAGAAAACTTTCCTCTGGTTTCTCAGTCTGTTTCCTAGTGCCGGTTTGAAGTTCCTGCAGTTTTCACTGTAAAACCGAGTTGGAGCTAATACCTCCCCATATATATGTATGTAGTGGACTTTGCAACTGAAAAGAAACTTTGTGTTCACTTCAAGCTAGATGAAGGACGGCTTTCACACACACATATCTCTCAGAAATAAGCAGGTGAAGAGACTTTCTTTCATCTACCACAAAGAACGGGTTGCATTAGAAACTTTAACTCTGGTTTCTCAGTCTTTTTCCTAGTGCCGGTTTGAAGTTCCTACAGTTTTCACTGTAAATCCGTGTTGGAGATAGTACCTCCCCATATATATGTATTGATTGAGTTTGCAACTTAAAAAACTTTGTGTTCCCAACCATCTATGTGAAGGACGGCTTTCACACACAATATTCTCTCACATCTGAGCATATGGAGAGACGTTCGTTCATCTAGCACAAAAGGAACGGGTTGCAGGAGAAATTTTTACTCTGGTTTCTCAGTGTGTTTCCTAGTGCTGGTTTGAAGTTCTGCAGTTTTCACTGTAAAACCGAGTAGGTGCTAGTACCTCCCCATATATATGTATGGAGTGGAGTTTGCAACTGAAAGAAACTTTGTGTTCCCAACAAGCTAGGTGAAGGACGGCTTTCACACACACTTCTCCCTGAGAACTGAGCATGTGGAGAGACGTTATTTCATCTACCACAAAGGGAACAGGTTGCAGGAGAAACATTTCCTCTTGTTTCTCAATCGGTTTCCTAGTGCCGGTTTGAAATTCCTGCAGTTTTCACAGTAAAATAGAGTTGGAACTAGAACCTCCCCAAATATATGTATGGAATGGTGTTGGCAACTGAAAAGTAACTATGTGTTCCCAAAAAGATAGGTGAAGGACAGCTTTCACACACACATATCTCTCAGAACTGAGCATGTGGAGAGACGTTCGTTCATCTAGCACAAAGGGAATGTGTTGCAGGAGAAACATTTACTCTGTTTTCTCAGTCTCTTTCCTAGTGCCGGTTTGAATTTCCTGCAGTTTTCACTGTAAAACCGAGTTGGAGCTTGTGCCTCCCCATATATATGTATGGATTGGAGTTTGCAACCTAAAAGAATGTTTGTGTTTGAAACAAGCTATGTGAAGGACGGCTTTCACAACACTTATCTCTCAGAAATCAGCATGTGGAGAGACGTTCGTTCATCTATCACAAAGGGAACTGGTTGCAGGAGAAACTTTTCCTCTGGATTCTCAGTCTGTTTCCTAGTGCCGGTTTCAAGTTTCTTCAGTTTTCACTGTAAAACCGAGTTGGAGATAATACCTCCCAATATATATGTATTGATTTAGTATGCAACTTAAAAAAACTTTGTGTTCCCAACAATCTATGTGAAGGATGGCTTTCACACACAATAATCTATCACAACTGAGCATGTGGAGAAACGTTCATTCTTCTAGCACAAAAGAACGGATTGCAGGAGAAACATTTACTCTGGTTTCTCAGTGTGTTTCCTAGTGCCGGTTTGAAGTTCCTGCAGTTTTCACTATAAAACCGAGTTTGAACAAGTACCTCCCCAAATATATGTATGGAGTGGAGTTTGCAACTGAAAAGAATCTTTGTTTTTCCAACAAAGCTAGGTGAAGGACGGCTTTCACACACACTTATATCTCAGAACTGAGCATGTGGAGAGAATTTCGTTCATCTAGCACAAAGGGAACGGGTTGCACGAAAAACCTTTACTCTGGTTTCTCAGTCTGTTTCCTAGTGCCGTTTTGAAGTTCCTGCAGTTTTCACTGTAAAACCGAGTTGGAGCTAGTACCTCCCCATAAATATGTATGGAGTGGAGTTGGCAACTGAAAAGAAACTAAGTGTTCCCAACAAGCGAGGTGAACGAAGTTTTTCACACACAATTATCTCTCAGAAATTAGCATGGGGAGAGACGTTCTTTCATCTACCACAAAGGGAACGGGTTGCAGGAGAAACATTTCCTCTGGATTCTCAGTCTGTTTCCTAGTCCCGGTTTGAAATTCCTGCAGTTTTCACAGTAAAACCGAGATGGAGCTAGTACCTCCCCTTATATATGTATGGAGTGGTGTTGGCAACTGAAAAGTATCTATGTGTTCCCAACCAGATAAGTGAAGGACAGCTTTCACACACACATATCTCTCAGAACTGAGCATGTGGAGAGATGTTCGTTCATCTAACACAAATGGAACGTGTTGCAGGAGAAACATTTACTCTGGTTTCTCATTCTGTTTCCTAGTACCGGTTGGAATTTCCTGCAGTTTTCAATGTAAAACCGAGTAGCAGCTGGTGCCTCCCCATTTATATGTATGGATTGGAGTTTGCAAACTAAAAGAAAGTTTGTGTTCCAAACAGCTAGGTGAAGTACGGCTTTCGCACACACTTATCTCTCAGAACTGGGCATGTGGAGAGACGTTCCTTCATCTAGCATAAGGGAACGGGTTGCAAGGGAAACTTTTACTTGGATTCTCAGTGTGTTTCCTAGTGCCGTTTTGAAGTTCCTGCAGTTTTCATTGTAAAATCGAGTTGGAGCTTCTACCTCCCCATTTATATGTATGCAGTTCAGTTTGGATCTGAAAAGAAATTTTGTGTTCCCAACAAGCTACTTGAAGGACGGCTTTCACTCACACTTATCTCTCAGAAGTGAGCATGTGGAGAGAAGTTCGTTCATCTACCACAAAGGGAACGGATTGCAGGAGAAACTTTTCCTCAGGTTTCTCAGTCTGTTTCCTAGTGCCTGTTTGAATTTCCTGCAGTTTTCACTGTAAAACCGAGTTGGAAAAAGAACTTCCAATATATATGTATAGAGTGGAGTTTGCAACTGAAAAGAAACTTGGTGTTCCCAACAAGCTAGGTGAAGTACGGCTTTCACACACACTTATCCCTGAGAACTGAGCATGTGGAGAGACGTTCGTTCATCTAGCACAAATGGAACGGCTTGCAGAACAAACTTTTACTCTGGACTCTCGGTCTGTTTCCTAGTGCCCGTTTGAATTTCCTGCATTTTTCACTGTAAAACCGAGTTGGAACTACTACCTCCCAAATATATGTATGGAGTGGATTTGGCAACTGAAAAGTAACTTTGTGTTCCCAAAAAGCGAGGTTAAGGACGCCTTTCACACTCAAATATCTCTCAGAAATGAGCATGTGGAGAGACGTTCGTTCATCTACCACAATGGGATCGGATTGCAGGAGAAAACTTTCCTCTGGTTTCTCAGTCTGTTTCCTAGTGCCGGTTTGAAGTTCCTGCAGTTTTCACTGTAAAACCGAGTTGGAGCTAATACCTCCCCATATATATGTATGTAGTGGACTTTGCAACTGAAAAGAAACTTTGTGTTAACTTCAAGCTAGATGAAGGACGGCTTTCACACACACATATCTCTCAGAAATAAGCAGGTGGAGAGACTTTCTTTCATCTACCACAAAGAACGGGTTGCATTAGAAACTTTAACTCTGGTTTCTCAGTCTTTTTCCTAGTGCCGGTTTGAAGTTCCTACAGTTTTCACTGTAAATCCGTGTTGGAGATAGTACCTCCCCATATATATGTATTCATTGAGTTTGCAACTTAAAAAACTTTGTGTTCCCAACCATCTATGTGAAGGACGGCTTTCACACACAATATTCTCTCACATCTGAGCATATGGAGAGACGTTCGTTCATCTAGCACAAAAGGAACGGGTTGCAGGAGAAATTTTTACTCTGGTTTCTCAGTGTGTTTCCTAGTGCTGGTTTGAAGTTCTGCAGTTTTCACAGTAAAACCGAGTAGGTGCTAGTACCTCCCCATATATATGTATGGAGTGGAGTTTGCAACTGAAAGAAACTTTGTGTTCCCAACAAGCTAGGTGAAGGACGGCTTTCACACACACTTCTCCCTGAGAACTGAGCATGTGGAGAGACGTTATTTCATCTACCACAAAGGGAACAGGTTGCAGGAGAAACATTTCCTCTTGTTTCTCAATCGGTTTCCTAGTGCCGGTTTGAAATTCCTGCAGTTTTCACAGTAAAATAGAGTTGGAACTAGAACCTCCCCAAATATATGTATGGAATGGTGTTGGCAACTGAAAAGTAACTATGTGTTCCCAAAAAGATAGGTGAAGGACAGCTTTCACACACACATATCTCTCAGAACTGAGCATGTGGAGAGACGTTCGTTCATCTAGCACAAAGGGAATGTGTTGCAGGAGAAACATTTACTCTGTTTTCTCAGTCTCTTTCCTAGTGCCGGTTTGAATTTCCTGCAGTTTTCACTGTAAAACCGAGTTGGAGCTGGTGCCTCCCCATATATATGTATGGATTGGAGTTTGCAACCTAAAAGAATGTTTGTGTTTGAAACAAGCTATGTGAAGGGCGGCTTTCACACACACTTATCTCTCAGAAATCAGCATGTGGAGAGACGTTCGTTCATCTATCACAAAGGGAACTGGTTGCAGGAGAAACTTTTCCTCTGGATTCTCAGTCTGTTTCCTAGTGCCGGTTTCAAGTTTCTTCAGTTTTCACTGTAAAACCGAGTTGGAGATAATACCTCCCAATATATATGTATTGATTGAGTATGCAACTTAAAAAAACTTTGTGTTCCCAACAATCTATGTGAACGATGGCTTTCACACACAATAATCTATCACAACTGAGCATGTGGAGAAACGTTCGTTCTTCTAGCACAAAAGAACGGATTGCAGGAGAAACATTTACTCTGGTTTCTCAGTGTGTTTCCTAGTGCCGGTTTGAAGTTCCTGCAGTTTTCACTATAAAACCGAGTTAGAACAAGTACCTCCCCAAATATATGTATGGAGTGGAGTTTGCAACTGAAAAGAATCTTTGTGTTTCCAACAAAGCTAGGTGAAGGACGGCTTTCACACACACTTATATCTCAGAACTGAGCATGTGGAGAGAATTTCGTTCATCTAGCACAAAGGGAACGGGTTGCACGAAAAAAATTTACTCTGGTTTCTCAGTCTGTTTCCTAGTGCCGTTTTGAAGTTCCTGCAGTTTTCACTGTAAAACCGAGTTGGAGCTAGTACCTCCCCATAAATATGTATGGATTGGAGTTGGCAACTGAAAAGAAACTTAGTGTTCCCAACAAGCGAGGTGAAGGAAGTTTTTCACACACAATTATATCTCAGGAATGAGCATGTGGAGGGACTTTCGTTCATCTGTCTCAAGGGGAACGGGGAACATTGGAAACTTTTACTCTGGTGTCTCAGTGTTTCCTAGTGCCGGTTTGAAGTTCCTGCAGTTTTCACTGTAAAACCGAGTTGGAGCTAGTACCAACCCATATATATGTATGGAGTGGATTTTGCAACTGAAAAGAAACTTTGTGTTCCCAACAAGCTAGGTGAAGGATGGCTTTCAAACACACTTATCTCTCAGAACTGAGCATGTGGAGAGAAGTTCGATCAGCTAGCAAAAATGGAACGGGTTGCAGGAGAAACATTTACACTGGTTTCTCAGTCTGTTTCCTAGTGCCGTTTTGAAGTTCCTGCAGTTTTCACTGTAAAACCGATTTGGAGTTTGTACTTTCCCATATATATATATGGAGTGGAGTTTGTAAATGAAAAGAAACTTTGTGTTCCCAACAAGCTAAGTTAAGGACGTCTTTCACACTCTAATATCTCTCAGAAATGAGCTTTTGGAGAGACGTTCGTTCATCTAACACAAAGGGATCGGATTGCAGGAAAAACATTTCCTCTGGTTTCTCAGTCTGTTTCCTAGTCCCTGTTTGATGTTCCTGCAGTTTTCACTGTAAAACAGAGTTGGAGCTAGTACCTCCCCATATATATGTATGAATTGGTGTTTGCAACTGAAAAGAAACTTTGTGTTCCCAACAAGCTACGTGAAGTACGGCTTTCACACACACATATACCTGAGAACTGAGCATGTGGACAGACTTTCGTTCATCTAGCATAAAGGGAAAGGGTTGCAGGAAATACCTTTACTCTGGTTTCTCAGTCTGTTTCCTAGTGCCGGTTTGAAGTTCCTGCAGTTTTCACTGTAAAACCGAGTTGGAGCTAGTACTTCCCCATATATATGTATGCAGTGGAGTTTGCAACAGAAAAGAAACTTTGAGTTCCCAACAAGCTAAGTGAAGGACGAATTTCACACACAATTATCTCTTAGAAATTAGCATGTGGAGAGAAGTTCGTTCATCTACCACAAAGGGAACGGGTTGCAGGTGAAACTATTCCTCTGGTTTCTCAGTCTGTTTCCTAGTGCCGGTTTGAAATTCCTGCAGTTTTCACAGTACAACAGATTTGGAGCTAGTACCTAACAAAATATATGTATGGAGTGGATTTGGCAAATTAAAAGTATCTATGTGTTCCCAACAACCTAGGTGAAGGACAGTTTCACACACACATATCTCTCATAACTGAGCATGTGGAGAGACGTTCGTTCATCTAGCACAAAGGAACGTGTTGCACGAGAAACCTTTACTCTGGTTTCTCAGTCTGCTTCCTAGTGCCGTTTTGAAGTTCCTGCAGTTTTCACAGTAAAATATAGTTGGAGCTAGTACCTCCCATTATAAACGTATGGAGTGGAGTTTTCAATTGAAAAGAAACTTTTTGTTCCCAACAAGCTAGGTGAAGTTCGGCTTTCACAAACAATTATCTCTCAGGAATGAGCATGTGGAGAGACTTTCGTTCATCTAGCACAAAGGGAACGGGGAGCAGGGGAAACTTTTCCTCTGGTTTCTCAGTCTGTTTCCTAGTGCCGGTTTGAAATTCCTGCAGTTTCCACAGTAAAAGAGAGTTGGGGCTAGTACCTCCCCAAATATATGTATGGAGTGGAGTTGGAAAATGAAAAGTAACTACGTGTTCCCAACAAGCTAGGTGAAGGACGGCTTTCACACACACTTATCTCTCAGAAATGAGCATTTGGAGAGAAGTTCCTTCATCTAGCACAAAGGAACGGGTTGCAAGGGAAACTTTTACTCTGGTTTCTCAGTCTGTTTCCTAGTGCCGTTTTGAAGTTCCTGCAGTTTTCACTGTAAAACCTAGATGGAGATAGTACCTCCCCTTATATATTTATGGAGTGGTGTTGGCAACTGAAAAGTAACTATTTGTTCCCAAAAAGCTAGGTGAAGGACAGCTTTCACACACACACATCTCTCAGAACTGAGCATGTGGAGAGACGTTCCTTCATCTAGCACAAAGGAACGGGTTGCAAGGGAAACTTTTACTCTGGTTTCTCAGTCTGTTTCCTAGTGCCGTTTTGAAGTTCCTGCAGTTTTCACTGTAAAACCGAGTTGGAGCTTCTACCTCCCCATTTATATGTATGCAGATGAGTTAGCAACTGAAAAGAAATTTTGTGTTCCCAACAAGTTAGGTGAAGGACGGCTTTCACAACAATTATCTCTCAGAAATGAGCATGTGGAGAGAAGTTCTTTCATCTAGCAAAAATGGACCGGTTTGCAGAAGAAATTATTCCTCTGGTTTCTCAGTCTGTTTCCTAGTGCCGGTGGGAAGTTCCTGCAATTTTCACTGTAAAAACCAGTTGGAGCTATTACCTACCCATTTATATATATGGATTGGAGTTTGTAACTTAAAAGAAACTTTGTGTTCCCAACAAGCTAGGTGAAGGACAGCTTTCACACACACATATCTCTCAGAACTGAGCATGTGGAGAGACTATCGTTCATCTAGCACAAAGGGAACGTGTTGCAGGAGTAACTTTTACTCTGGTTTCTCAGTCTTTTTCCTAGTGCCGGTTTGAATTTCCTGCAGTTTTCACTGTAAAACCGAGTTGGAGCTGGTGCCTCCCCTTATATATGTAAGGATAGGTGTTTGCAACCTTAAAGAAATTTGCTTTCCAAACATGCTAGTTGAAGGACGGCTTTCACACACACTTATCTCTCAGAAATTAGCATGTGGAGAGATGTTCCTTCATCTATAAAAAAGGGAACGGGTTGCAGGTGAAACTTTTACTCTGGTTTCTCAGTCTGTTTCCTAGTGCCGGTTTGAGTATCCTGCAGTTTTCACTGTAAAACCGATTTGGTGCTAGTACCTCCCCATATATATATATGGAGTTGAGTATGCAACTGAAACGAAAGTTTGTGTTCCCAACAAGCTATGTGAAGGACGGCTTTCACACACATTTATCCCTGAGAATTGAGCATGTGGAGAGACTTTCGTTCATCTATCACAAAGGGAACGGGTTGCAGGAGAAAATTTTACTCTGGTTTCTCAGTCTGTTTCCTAGTGCCGGATTGAAGTTCCTGCAGTTTTCACTGTACAAACAGGTTGGAGCTAGTACCTCCCCTTATATATATATGGATTGAAGTTTGTAACTGATAAGAAATTTGTGTTCCCAACAAGCTAGTTGAAGGATGGTTTTCACACACACTAATCTCTCAGAAATGAGCATGTGGAGAGACTTTCGTTCATCTAGCACAAAGGGAACGCTTTGCAGGAAAAACTTTTACTCTGGTTTCTCTGTCTGTTTCCTAGTGCCGGTTTGAAGTTCCTGCAGTTTTCACTGTAAAACCGAGTTGGAACAAGTACTTCCCAAATAAATGTATGGAGTGGAGTTTGCAACTGAAAAGAAACTTTGTGTTTCCAACAAGCTAGGTGAAGGACGGCTTTCACACACACTTATCTATCAGAAATGAGCATGTGGAGAGACTTTCGTTCATCTAGCACAAAGGGAACGCGTTGCAGGAAAAACTTTTACTCTGGTTTCTCATTCTGTTTCCTAGTTCCGTTTTGAAGTTCCTGCACTTTTCACTGTAAAACCGATTTGGAGTTTGTACTTCCCCATATATATGTATGGAGTGGAGTTTGTAACTGAAAAGAAACTTTGTGTTCCCAACAAGCTAAGTTAAGGACGTCTTTCACACTCTAATATCTCTCAGAAATGAGCATGTGGAGAGACGTTCGTTCATCTAACAAAAAGGGATCGGATTGCAGGAAAAACTTTACCTCTGGTTTCTCAGTCGGTTTCCTAGTGCCTGTTTGATGTTCCTGCAGTTTTCACTGTAAAACAGAGTTGGAGCTAGTACTTCCACATATATAATTATGAATTCGTGTTTGCAACTGAAAAGAAACTTTGTGTTCCCAACAAGCTACGTGAAGTACGGCTTTCACACACATTTATCCCTGAGAACTGAGCATGTTTAGAGACGTTCGTTCATCTAGCACAAATGGAACGGCTTGCAGAACAAACTTTTAATCTGGACTCTCTGTTTCCTAGTGCCCGTTTGAAGTTCCGGCATTTTTCACTGTAAAACCGAGTTGTAACAAGTACACCCCAAATATATTTATGCAGTGGAGTTTGCAACTGAAAAGAAACTTCTGTTTCCAACAAGCTAGGTGAAGGACGGCTTTCACACACACTTATCTCTCAGAAATTAGCGTGTGGAGAGACGTTCGTTCATCTACCTCAAAGGGAACGGGTTGCAGGAGAAACTATTCCTCTGGTTTCTCAGTCTGTTTTCTAGTGACGTTTTGAAATTCCTGCAGTTTTCACAGTACAACAGATTTGGAGCTAGTACCTAACAATATATATGTATGGAGTGGATTTGGCAAATGAAAAGTAACTATGTGTTCCCAACAAGCTAGGTGAAGGACAGTTTCACACACACATATCTCTCAGAACTGTGCATGTGGAGAGACGTTCGTTCATCCAGCACAAAGGAACGTGTTGCAGGAGAAACTTTTACTCTGGTTTTTCAGTCTGTTTCCTAGTGCCGGTTTGAATTTCCTGCAGTTTTCTGTGTAAAACCGTGTTGGAGCTGGTGCCTCCCCATATATATGTATGGATTGGAGTTTGCAACCTAATAGAAATTTGTGTTCCAAACAAACTATGTGAAGGAAGTCTTTCACACACACTAATCTTTCAGAAATTAGCATGTGGAGAGACGTTCCTTCATCTAGCACAAAAGGAACGGGTTGCAGGAGATACTTTTACTCTGGTTTCTCAGTCTGTTTCCTAGTGCCTGTTTGAAGTTCCTGCAGTTTTCACTGTAAAATAGAGATGGAGCTAGTACCTCCCCATATAGATGTATGGAGTTGTGTTTGCAACTGAAAAGAAAGTTTGTGTTCCCAACAAGCTAGTTGAAGGACGGCTTTCACACACACTTATCCCTGAAAACTGAGCATGTAGAGGACGTTCGTTCATCTAGCACAAATGGAACGGCTTGCAGGAGAACTTTTACTCTGATTTCTCAGTCTGTTTCCTAGTGCCTCTTTGTAGTTCCTGCAGATTTACCTCTAAAACAGAGTTGGAGCTAGTACCTCCCCATATATATTTATGGAGTGGATTTGGCAACTGAAAAGTAACTTTGTGTTCCAGCAAACTAGGTGAAGTACGGCTTTCACACTCACTTAATTCTCAGAACTGAGCATGTGGAGAGACTTTCGTTCATCTAGCACAAAAGGAACGGGTTGCTGGGGTAACTTTTAATCTGGTTTCTCAGTCTGTTTCCAAGAGCCGTTTTGAAGTTCCTGCAGTTTTCTCTGTAAACCGAGTTGGAGTTAGTACCTCCCCGTATATATGTATGGAGTGGAGTTTGCAACTGAAAAGAAATTTTGTGTTCCCTACAAGCTAGTTGAAGGACCGCTTTCACACACACTTATCTGTCAGAACTGAGCATGTGGAGAGACGTTCGTTCATCTAGTACAAATGGAACGGGTTGCAGGAGAAACTTTTACTCTGGTTCCTCAGTCTATTTCCTTGTGCCGTTTTGAAGTTCCTGCACTTTTCACGGTAAAACCGAGTTGGAGCTAGTACCTACCCATATATAATATGGAGTGGATTTTGCAACTGAAAAGAAACTTTGTTTTCCCAACAAGCTAGGTGAAGGACGGCTTTCAAACACACTTATCTTTCAGAACTGAGCATGTGGAGAGAAGTTCGATCAGCTAGCAAAAATGGAACTGGTTGCAGGAGAAACATTTACTCTGGTTTCTCAGTCTGTTTCCTAATGCCGTTTTGAAGTTCCTGCAGTTTTCACTGTAAAACCGATTTGGAGCTTGTACTTCCCCATATATATTTATGGAGTGGAGTTTGTAACTGAAAAGAAACTTTGTGTTCCCAACAAGCTAATTTAAGGACGTCTTTCACACTCTAATATCTCTCAGAAATGAGCATGTGGAGAGACGTTCGTTCATCTAGCACAAACGGAACGGCTTGCAGAACAAACTTTTAATCTGGACTCTCTGTTTCCTAGTGCCCGTTTGAAATTCCTGCAGTTTTCACAGTACAACAGATTTGGAGCTAGTACCTAACAAAATATATGTATGGAGTGGATTTGGCAAATGGAAAGTATCTATGTGTTCCCAACAAGCTAAGTGAAGGACAGTTTCACACACACATATCTCTCAGAACTGAGCATGTGGAGAGACGTTCGTTCATCTAGCACAAGGAACGTGTTGCAGGAGAAACTTTTACTCTGGTTTCTCAGTCTGTTTCCTAGTGCCGGTTTGAATTTCCTGCAGTTTTCTCTGTAAAACCGTGTTGGAGCTGGTGCCTCGCCATATATATGTATGGATTGGTGTTTGCAACCCAATAGAAATTTGTGTTCCAAACAAACTATGTGAAGGACGTCTTTCACACACACAAATTTCTCAGAAATTAGCAATTGGTGAGACGTTCCTTCATCTAGCACAAAGGGAACGGGTTGCAGGAGATACATTTACTCTGGTTTCTCAGTCTGTTTCCTAGTGCCTGTTTGAAGTTCCTGCAGTTTTCACTGTAAAATAGAGATGGAGCTAGTACCTCCCCATATAGATGTATGGAGTTGTGTTAGCAACTGAAAAGAAAGTTTGTGTTCCCAACAAGCTAGGTGAAGGACGGCTTTCAAACACACTTACCTCTCAGAACTGAGCATGTGGAGAGAAGTTCGATCAGCTAGCAAAAATGGAACGGGTTGCAGGAGAAACATTTACTCTGGTTTCTCAGTCTGTTTCCTAGTGCCGGTTTGAAGTTCCTGAGTTTTCACTGTAAAAACAGGTTGGAGCTTGTACTTCCCCTTATATATATATGGATTGAATTTAGCAAAATATAAGAAATTTGTGTTCCCAACAAGCTAGGTGAAGGTCGGCTTTCACACACACTTATCTCTAAGAACTGAGCAGGTGGAGAGACGTTCGTTCATCTAGGAAAAGTGAAAGGTTTGCAGCAGAAACTTTTCCACTGTTTCTCAGTCTGTTACCTAGTGCCGGTATAAAGTTTCCGCAGTTTTCACTGTAAAACCGAGTTGGAGCTGCTGCCTCCCCATATATATGTATGGAGTTGAGTTTGCAACTGAAAAGAAAGTTTGTGTTCCCAACAACCTATGTGAAGGACGGCTTTCACACACAATTATCCCTGAGATCTGAGCATGTGGAGAGACGTTCCTTCATCTAGCAAAAAGGGAACGGGTTGCAGGAGAAACTTTTACTCTGGTTTCTCAGTCTGTTTCCTAGTGCCGGTTTGAAGTTCCTGCATTTTACCTGTAAAACAGATTTGGAGCTAGTACCTTCCCATATATATTTATGGAGTGGAGTTGGCCACTGAAAAGAAACTTTGTGTTCCCAGCAATCTAGGTGAAGTACGGCTTTCACACACACTTATCTCTCCAAACTGAGCATGTGGAGAGACGTTCGTTCATCTATCACAAAGGGAACGGTTAGCATGAGAAACTTTTTCTCTGGTTTCTCAGTCTGTTTCCTAGTGCCGGTTTGAAGTTCCTGCAGTTTTCACTGTAAAACCGAGTTGGAGCTAGTACCTCCCCATATAAATGTATGGAGTGGAGTTTGCTATTGAAAAGATACTTTTTGTTCCCAACAAGCGAGGTGAAGGACGGCTTTCACACACACGTATCTTCCAGAACTGAGCATGTGGAGAGACGTTCGTTCATCTAGGACAAAGAACGGTTTGCAGGATAAACATTTACTCTGGTTTCTCAGTCTGTTTCCTTGTGCCGGTTTGAATTTCATGCAGTATTCACTGTAAAACCGAGTTGGAGCTTGTGCCTCCCCATATATATGTATGGATTGGAGTATGCAACCTAAAAGAATGTTTGTGTTCCAAACAAGCTATGTGAAGGACGGCTATCACATACACTTATCTCTGAGAAATTAGCATATGGAGAAACGTTCGTTCATCTAGCACAAAGGGTACGGCTTGCAGGAGAACCTTTTACCCTGGTTTCTCAGTCTGTTTCCTAGTGCCGGTTTGAAGTTCCTGCAGTTTTCACTGTAAAAACAGATGGAACTAGTACCTCCTCTTACATATATATGGATTGAAGTTTGCAAATAATAAGAAATTTGTGTTCCCAACAAGCTAGGTGAAGGATTGCTTTCACACACACTTATCTGTCAGAACTGAGCATGTGGAGAGACGTTCGTTCATCTAGCAAAAAGGGAACGGGTTGCAGGAGAAACTTTTACTCTGGTTTCTCAGTCTGTTTCCTAGGGCCTGTTTGAATTTCCTGCAGTTTTAACTGTAAAACCGATTTGGAACTAGTACTTCCCCATATATATATATGAAGTGGTGTTTGCAACTGAAAAGAAACTTTGTGTTCCTACCAAGCTAGTTGAAGTGCTGCTTTCACACACACTTATCTCTCAGAACTGAGCATGTGGAGAGACGTTCGTTCATCTAGCACACATGGAACGGGTTAGAGGAGAAAATTTACTCTGGTTTCTCAGTCTGTTTCCTAGTACCATTTTCAATTTCATGCAGTTTTCACTGTAAACTGAGTTGGAGCTAATACCTCCCCATATATATGTATGGAGTTCAGTTTGCAACTGAAAAGAAAGTTTGAGTTCCCAGCAAGCTAGTTGAAGGACGGCTTTCACATACAATTATCTCTCAGAAATGAGCATGTGGAGAGACTTTCGTTCATCTAGCACAAAATAAACGATTTGTAGGAGAAACTTTTACTCTCGTTTCCCAATCTGTTTCCTAGTTCCGTTTAAAGTTCCTGAAGTTTTCACTGTAAACCGAGTTGGAGCTAATACCTCCCCATATATATGTATGGAGTTGAGTTTGCAACTGAAAAGAAATTTTGTGTTTCCAAAAAGCTAGCTGAATGACGGATTTCACACACATTTATCTCTCAGAACATAGCACGTGTAGAGACGTTCGATCATCTAGCAAAAGGAACGATTTGCAGGAGAAATTTTACTCTCGTTTCTCAGTCTGTTTCCTAGATCCGTTTGAAGTTCCTGCAGTTTTCGCTGTAAACCGAGATGGACCTAATATCTCCCCTTATATATATATGGATTGAAGTTTGCAACTGATAAGAAATTTGTGTTCCCACCAAGCTACGTGAAGGATTGCTTTCACACAAACTTATCTGTCAGAACTGAGCATGTGGAGAGACGATCCTTCATCTAGCAAAAGGGAACGGGTTGCAGGAGAAACTTTTACTCTGGTTTCTCAGTCTGTTTCCTAGTGCCGGTTTGAAGTTCCTGCAGTTTTCACTGAAAAACCGAGTTGGAGCTACTACCTCCCCATATATATGTATGGAGTGGAGTTGGCAACTGAAAAGAAACTTTGTGTTCCCAACAAGCTAAGCGAAAGACGTCTTTCACACACAATTAACTCTCAGATATTAGCATGTGGAGAGACGTTCTTTCATCTACCACAAACGGAACGGGTTGCAGGAGAAACTTTCCTCTGGATTCTCAGTCTGTTTCCTAGTGCCTGTTTGAAGTTCCTGCAGTTTTCACTGTAAAAACAGATTGGAGCTGGTACCTCCCCAAATATATATATGGATTGAAGTTTGCAAATGATAAGAAATTTGTGTTCCCAACAACCAAGATGAAGGACGGCTTTCACACACACTTATCTCTCAGAAATGAGCATGAGGAGGGAAGTTTGTTCATCTAGCACAAAGGGAACGGGTTGCAGGAGAAATTTTAATTTTGGTTTCTCAGTCTGTTTCCTAGTGCCTGTTTGAAGTTCCTGCAGTTTTCACTGTAAACCGAGTTGGAGCTAGTACCTCCCCATATATATGTATGGAGTGGATTTGGCAACTGAAAAGAAACTTTGTGTTCCCAACAAGCGAGATTAAGGACGTCTTTCACACGCAATTATCTCTCAGAAATGAGCATGTGGAGAGACGTTTGTTCATCTACCAAAAAGGGATCGGATTGCAGGAGAAACTTTTCCTCTGTTTTCTCAGTCTGTTTCCTAGTGCCGGTTTGAATTTCCTGCAGTTTTTACTGTAAAACCAAGTTGGAGCTAATACCTCCCCATATATATGTATGGAGTGGAGTTTGCAACTGGAAAGAACTTTGTGTTTCCAACAAAGCTAGGTGAAGGATGGCTTTCACACACACATATCTCTCAGAACTGAGCATGTGGAGAGACTATCGTTCATCTAGCACAAAGGGAACGTGTTGCAGGAGTAACTTTTACTCTGGTTTCTCAGTCTTTTTCCTAGTGCCGGTTTGAATTTCCTGCAGTTTTCACTGTAAAACCGAGTTGGAGCTGGTGCCTCCCCTTATATATGTAAGGATAGGTGTTTGCAACCTTAAAGAAATTTGCTTTCCAAACATGCTAGTTGAAGGACGGCTTTCACACACACTTATCTCTCAGAAATTAGCATGTGGAGAGATGTTCCTTCATCTATAAAAAAGGGAACGGGTTGCAGGTGAAACTTTTACTCTGGTTTCTCAGTCTGTTTCCTAGTGCCGGTTTGAGTATCCTGCAGTTTTCACTGTAAAACCGATTTGGTGCTAGTACCTCCCCATATATATATATGGAGTTGAGTATGCAACTGAAACGAAAGTTTGTGTTCCCAACAAGCTATGTGAAGGACGGCTTTCACACACATTTATCCCTGAGAATTGAGCATGTGGAGAGACTTTCGTTCATCTATCACAAAGGGAACGGGTTGCAGGAGAAAATTTTACTCTGGTTTCTCAGTCTGTTTCCTAGTGCCGGATTGAAGTTCCTGCAGTTTTCACTGTACAAACAGGTTGGAGCTAGTACCTCCCCTTATATATATATGGATTGAAGTTTGTAACTGATAAGAAATTTGTGTTCCCAACAAGCTAGTTGAAGGATGGTTTTCACACACACTAATCTCTCAGAAATGAGCATGTGGAGAGACTTTCGTTCATCTAGCACAAAGGGAACGCTTTGCAGGAAAAACTTTTACTCTGGTTTCTCTGTCTGTTTCCTAGTGCCGGTTTGAAGTTCCTGCAGTTTTCACTGTAAAACCGAGTTGGAACAAGTACTTCCCAAATAAATGTATGGAGTGGAGTTTGCAACTGAAAAGAAACTTTGTGTTTCCAACAAGCTAGGTGAAGGACGGCTTTCACACACACTTATCTATCAGAAATGAGCATGTGGAGAGACTTTCGTTCATCTAGCACAAAGGGAACGCGTTGCAGGAAAAACTTTTACTCTGGTTTCTCATTCTGTTTCCTAGTTCCGTTTTGAAGTTCCTGCACTTTTCACTGTAAAACCGATTTGGAGTTTGTACTTCCCCATATATATGTATGGAGTGGAGTTTGTAACTGAAAAGAAACTTTGTGTTCCCAACAAGCTAAGTTAAGGACGTCTTTCACACTCTAATATCTCTCAGAAATGAGCATGTGGAGAGACGTTCGTTCATCTAACAAAAAGGGATCGGATTGCAGGAAAAACTTTACCTCTGGTTTCTCAGTCGGTTTCCTAGTGCCTGTTTGATGTTCCTGCAGTTTTCACTGTAAAACAGAGTTGGAGCTAGTACTTCCACATATATAATTATGAATTCGTGTTTGCAACTGAAAAGAAACTTTGTGTTCCCAACAAGCTACGTGAAGTACGGCTTTCACACACATTTATCCCTGAGAACTGAGCATGTTTAGAGACGTTCGTTCATCTAGCACAAATGGAACGGCTTGCAGAACAAACTTTTAATCTGGACTCTCTGTTTCCTAGTGCCCGTTTGAAGTTCCTGCATTTTTCACTGTAAAACCGAGTTGTAACAAGTACACCCCAAATATATTTATGCAGTGGAGTTTGCAACTGAAAAGAAACTTCTGTTTCCAACAAGCTAGGTGAAGGACGGCTTTCACACACACTTATCTCTCAGAACTGAGCATGTGGACAGACTTTCGTTCATCTAGCACAAAGGGAACGGGTTGCAGGAAAAACTTTACTCTGGTTTCTCAGTCTGTTTCCTAGTGCCGGTTTGAAGTTCCTGCAGTTTTCACTGTAAAACCGAGTTGGAGCTAGTACTTCCCCATATATATGTATGCAGTGGAGTTTGCAACTGAAAAGAAACTTTGTGTTCCCAACAACCTAAGTGAAGGACAAATTTCACACACAATTTTCTCTAAGAAATTAGCATGTGGATAGACGTTCGTTCATCTACCACAAAGGGAACGGGTTGCAGGAGAAACTATTCCTCTGGTTTCTCAGTCTGTTTCCAAGTGCCGTATTGAAGTTCCTGCAGTTTTCTCTGTAAACCGAGTTGGAGCTAGTACTTCCCCGTATATATGTACGGAGTGGAGTTTGCAACTGAAAAGAAACTTTGTGTTCCCAACAAGCTAGATGAATGACCGCTTTCACACACACTTATCTGTCAGAACTGAGCATGTGGAGAGACGTTCGTTCATCTAGTACAAATGGAACGGTTTGCAGGAGAAACTTTTACTCTGGTTCCTCAGTCTATTTCCTTGTGCCGTTTTGAAGTTCCTGTACTTTACACGGTAAAACCGAGTTGGAGCTAGTACCTACCCATATATAATATGGAGTGGATTTTGCAACTGAAAACAAACTTTGTGTTCCCAACAAGCTAGGTGAAGGACGGCTTTCAAACACACTTATCTCTCAGAACTGAGCATGTGGAGAGAAGTTCAATCAGCTAGCAGAAATGGAACGGGTTGCAGGAGAAACATTTACTCTGGTTTCTCAGTCTGATTCCTAGTGCCGTTTTGAAGTTCCTGCAGTTTTCACTGTAAAACAGATTTGGAGCTAGTACCTCCCCATTTATATGTATGACTTGGTGTTTGCAACTGAAAAGAAACTTTGTGTTCCCAACAAGCTATGTGAAGGACAGTTTCACACACACATATCTCTCAGAACTGAGCATGTGGAGAGACGTTCGTTCATCTAGCACAAAGGGAACGGGGAGCAGGGGAAACTTTTCCTCTGGTTTCTCAGTCTGTTTCCTAGTGCCTGTTACTAGTTCCTGCAGTTTTACCTGTAAAACCGAGTTGGAGTTAGTACCTCCACTTATATATTTATGGTGTGGACTTGGCAACTGAAAAGAAACTTTGTGTTCCCAACAAGCTATGTGAAGGACAGTTTCACACACACTTATCTCTCAGAACTAAGCATGTGGAGAGAATTTCGTTCATCTAGCACAAAGGGAACGGGGAGCAGGGGAAACTTTTCCTCTGGTTTCTCAGTCTGTTTCCTAGTGCCGGTTTGAAATTCCTGCAGTTTTCACAGTACAACAGATTTGGAGCTAGTACCTAACAAAATATATGTATGGAGTGGATTTGGCAAATGGAAAGTATCTATGTGTTCCCAACAAACTAGGTGAAGGACAGTTTCACACACACATATCTCTCAGAACTGAGCATGTGGAGAGACGTTCGTTCATCTAGCACAAAGGAACGTGTTGCAGGAGAAACTTTTACTCTGGTTTCTCAGTCTGTTTCCTAGTGCCGGTTTGAATTTCCTGCAGTTTTCTCTGTAAAACCGTGTTGGAGCTGGTGCCTCGCCATATATATGTATGGATTGGAGTTTGCAACCTAATAGAATTTTGTGTTCCAAACAAACTATGTGAAGGACGTCTTTCACACACACTAATCTCTCAGAAATTAGCATGTGGAGAGACGTTCCTTCATCTAGCACAAAGGGAACGGGTTGCAGGAGAAACTTTTACTCTGGTTTCTCAGTCTGTTTCCTAGTGCCTGTTTGAAGTTCCTGCAGTTTTCACTGTAAAACAGATTTGGAGCTAGTACCTCCCCATTTATATGTATGAATTGGTGTTTGCAACTGAAAAGAAACTTTGTGTTCCCAACAAGCTATGTGAAGGACAGTTTCACACACACATATCTCTCAGAACTGAGCATGTGGAGAGACGTTCGTTCATCTAGCACAAAGGGAACGGGGAGCAGGGGAAACTTTTCCTCTGGTTTCTCAGTCTGTTTCCTAGTGCCTGTTACTAGTTCCTGCAGTTTTACCTGTAAAACCGAGTTGGAGTTAGTACCTCCACTTATATATTTATGGTGTGGACTTGGCAACTGAAAAGAAACTTTGTGTTCCCAACAAGCTATGTGAAGGACAGTTTCACACACACTTATCTCTCAGAACTAAGCATGTGGAGAGAATTTCGTTCATCTAGCACAAAGGGAACGGGGAGCAGGGGAAACTTTTCCTCTGGTTTCTCAGTCTGTTTCCTAGTGCCGGTTTGAAATTCCTGCAGTTTTCACAGTACAACAGATTTGGAGCTAGTACCTAACAAAATATATGTATGGAGTGGATTTGGCAAATGGAAAGTATCTATGTGTTCCCAACAAACTAGGTGAAGGACAGTTTCACACACACATATCTCTCAGAACTGAGCATGTGGAGAGACGTTCGTTCATCTAGCACAAAGGAACGTGTTGCAGGAGAAACTTTTACTCTGGTTTCTCAGTCTGTTTCCTAGTGCCGGTTTGAATTTCCTGCAGTTTTCTCTGTAAAACCGTGTTGGAGCTGGTGCCTCGCCATATATATGTATGGATTGGAGTTTGCAACCTAATAGAATTTTGTGTTCCAAACAAACTATGTGAAGGACGTCTTTCACACACACTAATCTCTCAGAAATTAGCATGTGGAGAGACGTTCCTTCATCTAGCACAAAGGGAACGGGTTGCAGGAGAAACTTTTACTCTGGTTTCTCAGTCTGTTTCCTAGTGCCTGTTTGAAGTTCCTGCAGTTTTCACTGTAAAATAGAGATGGAGCTAGTACCTCCCCATATAGATGCATGGAGTTGTGTTTGCAACTGAAAAGATAGTCTGTGTTCCCAACAAGCTAGGTGAAGGACGGCTTTCAAACACACTTACCTCTCAGAATTGAGCATGTGGAGAGAAGTTCGATCAGCTAGCAAAAATGGAACGGGTTGCAGGAGAAACATTTACTCTGGTTTCTCAGTCTGTTTCCTAGTGCCGGTTTGAAGTTCCTGCAGTTTTCACTGTAAAAACATGTTGGAAATTGTACCTCCCCTTATATATATATGGATTGAAGTTAGCAACTAATAAGAAATTTGTGTTCCCAACAAGCTAGGTGAAGGACGGCTTTCACACCCACTTATCTCTCAGAACTGAGCATGTGGAGAGAATTTCGTTCATCTAGCACAAAGGGAACGGGCAGCAGGGGAAACTTTCCCTCTGGTTTCTCAGTCTGTTTCCTAGTGCCTGTTTGTAGTTCCTGCAGTTTTACCTGTAAAACCGAGTTGGAGCTAGTACCTCCACTTATATATTTATGGTGTGGACTTGGCAACTGAAAAGAAACTTTGTGTTCCCAGCAAGCAAGGTGAAGTACGGCTTTCACACACACTTATCTCTCAGAATTGAGCATGTGGAGAGACTTTCGTTCATCTAGCACAAAGGGAACGGGTTGCAGGAAAAACCTTTACTCTGGTTTCTCAGTCTGTTTCCTAGTGCTGGTTTGAAGTTACTGCAGTTTTCACAGTAAAATATAGGTGGAGCTAGTACCTCCCATTATAAAAGTATGGAGTGGAGTTTTCAATTGAAAAGAAACTTTGTGTTCCCAACAAGCTAGGTGAAGTTCGGCTTTCACAAACAATTATCTCTCAGGAATGAGCATGTGGAGAGACTTTCGTTCATCTAGCACAAAGGGAACGGGTTGCAGGAGAAACTTTTACTCTGGTTTCTCAGTCTGTTTCCTAGTGCCTGTTTGAAGTTCCTGCAGTTTTCACTGTAAAATAGAGATGGAGCTAGTACCTCCCCATATAGATGTATGGAGTTGTGTTTGCAACTGAAAAGAAAGTTTGTGTTCCCAACAAGCTAGTTGAAGGACGGCTTTCACACACACTTATCCCTGAAAACTGAGCATGTAGAGGACGTTCGTTCATCTAGCACAAATGGAACGGCTTGCAGGAGAACTTTTACTCTGATTTCTCAGTCTGTTTCCTAGTGCCTCTTTGTAGTTCCTGCAGATTTACCTCTAAAACAGAGTTGGAGCTAGTACCTCCCCATATATATTTATGGAGTGGATTTGGCAACTGAAAAGTAACTTTGTGTTCCAGCAAACTAGGTGAAGTACGGCTTTCACACTCACTTAATTCTCAGAACTGAGCATGTGGAGAGACTTTCGTTCATCTAGCACAAAAGGAACGGGTTGCTGGGGTAACTTTTAATCTGGTTTCTCAGTCTGTTTCCAAGTGCCGTTTTGAAGTTCCTGCAGTTTTCTCTGTAAACCGCGTTGGAGTTAGTACCTCCCCGTATATATGTATGGAGTGGAGTTTGCAACTGAAAAGAAATTTTGTGTTCCCTACAAGCTAGTTGAAGGACCGCTTTCACACACACTTATCTGTCAGAACTGAGCATGTGGAGAGACGTTCGTTCATCTAGTACAAATGGAACGGGTTGCAGGAGAAACTTTTACTCTGGTTCCTCAGTCTATTTCCTTGTGCCGTTTTGAAGTTCCTGCACTTTTCACGGTAAAACCGAGTTGGAGCTAGTACCTACCCATATATAATATGGAGTGGATTTTGCAACTGAAAAGAAACTTTGTTTTCCCAACAAGCTAGGTGAAGGACGGCTTTCAAACACACTTATCTTTCAGAACTGAGCATGTGGAGAGAAGTTCGATCAGCTAGCAAAAATGGAACTGGTTGCAGGAGAAACATTTACTCTGGTTTCTCAGTCTGTTTCCTAATGCCGTTTTGAAGTTCCTGCAGTTTTCACTGTAAAACCGATTTGGAGCTTGTACTTCCCCATATATATTTATGGAGTGGAGTTTGTAACTGAAAAGAAACTTTGTGTTCCCAACAAGCTAATTTAAGGACGTCTTTCACACTCTAATATCTCTCAGAAATGAGCATGTGGAGAGACGTTCGTTCATCTAGCACAAACGGAACGGCTTGCAGAACAAACTTTTAATCTGGACTCTCTGTTTCCTAGTGCCCGTTTGAAATTCCTGCAGTTTTCACAGTACAACAGATTTGGAGCTAGTACCTAACAAAATATATGTATGGAGTGGATTTGGCAAATGGAAAGTATCTATGTGTTCCCAACAAGCTAAGTGAAGGACAGTTTCACACACACATATCTCTCAGAACTGAGCATGTGGAGAGACGTTCGTTCATCTAGCACAAGGAACGTGTTGCAGGAGAAACTTTTACTCTGGTTTCTCAGTCTGTTTCCTAGTGCCGGTTTGAATTTCCTGCAGTTTTCTCTGTAAAACCGTGTTGGAGCTGGTGCCTCGCCATATATATGTATGGATTGGTGTTTGCAACCCAATAGAAATTTGTGTTCCAAACAAACTATGTGAAGGACGTCTTTCACACACACAAATTTCTCAGAAATTAGCAATTGGTGAGACGTTCCTTCATCTAGCACAAAGGGAACGGGTTGCAGGAGATACATTTACTCTGGTTTCTCAGTCTGTTTCCTAGTGCCTGTTTGAAGTTCCTGCAGTTTTCACTGTAAAATAGAGATGGAGCTAGTACCTCCCCATATAGATGTATGGAGTTGTGTTAGCAACTGAAAAGAAAGTTTGTGTTCCCAACAAGCTAGGTGAAGGACGGCTTTCAAACACACTTACCTCTCAGAACTGAGCATGTGGAGAGAAGTTCGATCAGCTAGCAAAAATGGAACGGGTTGCAGGAGAAACATTTACTCTGGTTTCTCAGTCTGTTTCCTAGTGCCGGTTTGAAGTTCCTGAGTTTTCACTGTAAAAACAGGTTGGAGCTTGTACTTCCCCTTATATATATATGGATTGAATTTAGCAAAATATAAGAAATTTGTGTTCCCAACAAGCTAGGTGAAGGTCGGCTTTCACACACACTTATCTCTAAGAACTGAGCAGGTGGAGAGACGTTCGTTCATCTAGGAAAAGTGAAAGGTTTGCAGCAGAAACTTTTCCACTGTTTCTCAGTCTGTTACCTAGTGCCGGTATAAAGTTTCCGCAGTTTTCACTGTAAAACCGAGTTGGAGCTGCTGCCTCCCCATATATATGTATGGAGTTGAGTTTGCAACTGAAAAGAAAGTTTGTGTTCCCAACAACCTATGTGAAGGACGGCTTTCACACACAATTATCCCTGAGATCTGAGCATGTGGAGAGACGTTCCTTCATCTAGCAAAAAGGGAACGGGTTGCAGGAGAAACTTTTACTCTGGTTTCTCAGTCTGTTTCCTAGTGCCGGTTTGAAGTTCCTGCATTTTACCTGTAAAACAGATTTGGAGCTAGTACCTTCCCATATATATTTATGGAGTGGAGTTGGCCACTGAAAAGAAACTTTGTGTTCCCAGCAATCTAGGTGAAGTACGGCTTTCACACACACTTATCTCTCCAAACTGAGCATGTGGAGAGACGTTCGTTCATCTATCACAAAGGGAACGGTTAGCATGAGAAACTTTTTCTCTGGTTTCTCAGTCTGTTTCCTAGTGCCGGTTTGAAGTTCCTGCAGTTTTCACTGTAAAACCGAGTTGGAGCTAGTACCTCCCCATATAAATGTATGGAGTGGAGTTTGCTATTGAAAAGATACTTTTTGTTCCCAACAAGCGAGGTGAAGGACGGCTTTCACACACACGTATCTTCCAGAACTGAGCATGTGGAGAGACGTTCGTTCATCTAGGACAAAGAACGGTTTGCAGGATAAACATTTACTCTGGTTTCTCAGTCTGTTTCCTTGTGCCGGTTTGAATTTCATGCAGTATTCACTGTAAAACCGAGTTGGAGCTTGTGCCTCCCCATATATATGTATGGATTGGAGTATGCAACCTAAAAGAATGTTTGTGTTCCAAACAAGCTATGTGAAGGACGGCTATCACATACACTTATCTCTGAGAAATTAGCATATGGAGAAACGTTCGTTCATCTAGCACAAAGGGTACGGCTTGCAGGAGAACCTTTTACCCTGGTTTCTCAGTCTGTTTCCTAGTGCCGGTTTGAAGTTCCTGCAGTTTTCACTGTAAAAACAGATGGAACTAGTACCTCCTCTTACATATATATGGATTGAAGTTTGCAAATAATAAGAAATTTGTGTTCCCAACAAGCTAGGTGAAGGATTGCTTTCACACACACTTATCTGTCAGAACTGAGCATGTGGAGAGACGTTCGTTCATCTAGCAAAAAGGGAACGGGTTGCAGGAGAAACTTTTACTCTGGTTTCTCAGTCTGTTTCCTAGGGCCTGTTTGAATTTCCTGCAGTTTTAACTGTAAAACCGATTTGGAACTAGTACTTCCCCATATATATATATGAAGTGGTGTTTGCAACTGAAAAGAAACTTTGTGTTCCTACCAAGCTAGTTGAAGTGCTGCTTTCACACACACTTATCTCTCAGAACTGAGCATGTGGAGAGACGTTCGTTCATCTAGCACACATGGAACGGGTTAGAGGAGAAAATTTACTCTGGTTTCTCAGTCTGTTTCCTAGTACCATTTTCAATTTCATGCAGTTTTCACTGTAAACTGAGTTGGAGCTAATACCTCCCCATATATATGTATGGAGTTCAGTTTGCAACTGAAAAGAAAGTTTGAGTTCCCAGCAAGCTAGTTGAAGGACGGCTTTCACATACAATTATCTCTCAGAAATGAGCATGTGGAGAGACTTTCGTTCATCTAGCACAAAATAAACGATTTGTAGGAGAAACTTTTACTCTCGTTTCCCAATCTGTTTCCTAGTTCCGTTTAAAGTTCCTGAAGTTTTCACTGTAAACCGAGTTGGAGCTAATACCTCCCCATATATATGTATGGAGTTGAGTTTGCAACTGAAAAGAAATTTTGTGTTTCCAAAAAGCTAGCTGAATGACGGATTTCACACACATTTATCTCTCAGAACATAGCACGTGTAGAGACGTTCGATCATCTAGCAAAAGGAACGATTTGCAGGAGAAATTTTACTCTCGTTTCTCAGTCTGTTTCCTAGATCCGTTTGAAGTTCCTGCAGTTTTCGCTGTAAACCGAGATGGACCTAATATCTCCCCTTATATATATATGGATTGAAGTTTGCAACTGATAAGAAATTTGTGTTCCCACCAAGCTACGTGAAGGATTGCTTTCACACAAACTTATCTGTCAGAACTGAGCATGTGGAGAGACGATCCTTCATCTAGCAAAAGGGAACGGGTTGCAGGAGAAACTTTTACTCTGGTTTCTCAGTCTGTTTCCTAGTGCCGGTTTGAAGTTCCTGCAGTTTTCACTGAAAAACCGAGTTGGAGCTACTACCTCCCCATATATATGTATGGAGTGGAGTTGGCAACTGAAAAGAAACTTTGTGTTCCCAACAAGCTAAGCGAAAGACGTCTTTCACACACAATTAACTCTCAGATATTAGCATGTGGAGAGACGTTCTTTCATCTACCACAAACGGAACGGGTTGCAGGAGAAACTTTCCTCTGGTTTCTCAGTCTGTTTCCTAGTGCCTGTTTGAAGTTCCTGCAGTTTTCACTGTAAAAACAGATTGGAGCTGGTACCTCCCCAAATATATATATGGATTGAAGTTTGCAAATGATAAGAAATTTGTGTTCCCAACAACCAAGATGAAGGACGGCTTTCACACACACTTATCTCTCAGAAATGAGCATGAGGAGGGAAGTTTGTTCATCTAGCACAAAGGGAACGGGTTGCAGGAGAAATTTTAATTTTGGTTTCTCAGTCTGTTTCCTAGTGCCTGTTTGAAGTTCCTGCAGTTTTCACTGTAAACCGAGTTGGAGCTAGTACCTCCCCATATATATGTATGGAGTGGATTTGGCAACTGAAAAGAAACTTTGTGTTCCCAACAAGCGAGATTAAGGACGTCTTTCACACGCAATTATCTCTCAGAAATGAGCATGTGGAGAGACGTTTGTTCATCTACCAAAAAGGGATCGGATTGCAGGAGAAACTTTTCCTCTGTTTTCTCAGTCTGTTTCCTAGTGCCGGTTTGAATTTCCTGCAGTTTTTACTGTAAAACCAAGTTGGAGCTAATACCTCCCCATATATATGTATGGAGTGGAGTTTGCAACTGGAAAGAACTTTGTGTTTCCAACAAAGCTAGGTGAAGGATGGCTTTCACACACACTTATATCTCAGAACTGAGCGTGTGGAGAGACTTTCGTTCATCTAGCACAAAGGGAACAGGTTGCAAGGAAAACCTTTACTCTGGTTTCTCAGTCTGTTTCCTAGTGCCGTTTTGAAGTTCCTGCAGTTTTCACTGTAAGACCGAGTTGGAGCTAGTACCTCCCCATATGTATGTATGGATTGGAGTTGGCAACTGAAAATTGACTATGTGTTCACAAAAAGCTAGGTGAAAGACAGCTTTCACACACACATATCTCTCAGAAGTGAGCATGTGGAGAGATGTTCGTTCATCTAGCACAAATGGAACGTGTTGCAGGAGAAACTTTTATTATGGTTTATCATTTTGTTTCCTAGTACCGGTTAGAATTTCCTGCACTTTTCACTGTAAGAACGAGTTTTAGCTGGTGCCTCCCCATTTATATGTATGGATAGGATTTTGCAAACTAAAAGAAAATTTGGGTTCCAAACAGCTAGGTGAAGGACGGCTTTTGCACACACTTATCTCTCAGAACTGGGCATGTGGAGAGACGTTCCTTCATCTAGCATAAAGGGAACGGGTTGCAAGGAAAACTTTTACTGTTGTTTCTCAGTCTGTTTCCTAGTGCCATTTTGAACTTCCTGCAGTTTTCACTGTAAAACCCTGTTGGAGCTTCTACCTCACCATTTATATGTATGCAGTTGAGTTTGCAACTGACAAGAAATTTTGTGTTCCCAACAAGCTAGGTGAAGGACGGCTTTCACACACACTTATCTCTCAGAAATGAGCATTTGGAGAGAAGTTCCTTCATCTAGCACAAAGGAACGGGTTGCAAGGGAAACTTTTACTCTGGTTTCTCAGTCTGTTTCCTAGTGCCGTTTTGAAGTTCCTGCAGTTTTCACTGTAAAACCTAGATGGAGATAGTACCTCCCCTTATATATTTATGGAGTGGTGTTGGCAACTGAAAAGTAACTATTTGTTCCCAAAAAGCTAGGTGAAGGACAGCTTTCACACACACACATCTCTCAGAACTGAGCATGTGGAGAGACGTTCCTTCATCTAGCACAAAGGAACGGGTTGCAAGGGAAACTTTTACTCTGGTTTCTCAGTCTGTTTCCTAGTGCCGTTTTGAAGTTCCTGCAGTTTTCACTGTAAAACCGAGTTGGAGCTTCTACCTCCCCATTTATATGTATGCAGATGAGTTAGCAACTGAAAAGAAATTTTGTGTTCCCAACAAGTTAGGTGAAGGACGGCTTTCACAACAATTATCTCTCAGAAATGAGCATGTGGAGAGAAGTTCTTTCATCTAGCAAAAATGGACCGGTTTGCAGAAGAAATTATTCCTCTGGTTTCTCAGTCTGTTTCCTAGTGCCGGTGGGAAGTTCCTGCAATTTTACTGTAAAAACCAGTTGGAGCTATTACCTACCCATTTATATATATGGATTGGAGTTTGTAACTTAAAAGAAACTTTGTGTTCCCAACAAGCTAGGTGAAGGACAGCTTTCACACACACATATCTCTCAGAACTGAGCATGTGGAGAGACTATCGTTCATCTAGCACAAAGGGAACGTGTTGCAGGAGTAACTTTTACTCTGGTTTCTCAGTCTTTTTCCTAGTGCCGGTTTGAATTTCCTGCAGTTTTCACTGTAAAACCGAGTTGGAGCTGGTGCCTCCCCTTATATATGTAAGGATAGGTGTTTGCAACCTTAAAGAAATTTGCTTTCCAAACATGCTAGTTGAAGGACGGCTTTCACACACACTTATCTCTCAGAAATTAGCATGTGGAGAGATGTTCCTTCATCTATAAAAAAGGGAACGGGTTGCAGGTGAAACTTTTACTCTGGTTTCTCAGTCTGTTTCCTAGTGCCGGTTTGAGTATCCTGCAGTTTTCACTGTAAAACCGATTTGGTGCTAGTACCTCCCCATATATATATATGGAGTTGAGTATGCAACTGAAACGAAAGTTTGTGTTCCCAACAAGCTATGTGAAGGACGGCTTTCACACACATTTATCCCTGAGAATTGAGCATGTGGAGAGACTTTCGTTCATCTATCACAAAGGGAACGGGTTGCAGGAGAAAATTTTACTCTGGTTTCTCAGTCTGTTTCCTAGTGCCGGATTGAAGTTCCTGCAGTTTTCACTGTACAAACAGGTTGGAGCTAGTACCTCCCCTTATATATATATGGATTGAAGTTTGTAACTGATAAGAAATTTGTGTTCCCAACAAGCTAGTTGAAGGATGGTTTTCACACACACTAATCTCTCAGAAATGAGCATGTGGAGAGACTTTCGTTCATCTAGCACAAAGGGAACGCTTTGCAGGAAAAACTTTTACTCTGGTTTCTCTGTCTGTTTCCTAGTGCCGGTTTGAAGTTCCTGCAGTTTTCACTGTAAAACCGAGTTGGAACAAGTACTTCCCAAATAAATGTATGGAGTGGAGTTTGCAACTGAAAAGAAACTTTGTGTTTCCAACAAGCTAGGTGAAGGACGGCTTTCACACACACTTATCTATCAGAAATGAGCATGTGGAGAGACTTTCGTTCATCTAGCACAAAGGGAACGCGTTGCAGGAAAAACTTTTACTCTGGTTTCTCATTCTGTTTCCTAGTTCCGTTTTGAAGTTCCTGCACTTTTCACTGTAAAACCGATTTGGAGTTTGTACTTCCCCATATATATGTATGGAGTGGAGTTTGTAACTGAAAAGAAACTTTGTGTTCCCAACAAGCTAAGTTAAGGACGTCTTTCACACTCTAATATCTCTCAGAAATGAGCATGTGGAGAGACGTTCGTTCATCTAACAAAAAGGGATCGGATTGCAGGAAAAACTTTACCTCTGGTTTCTCAGTCGGTTTCCTAGTGCCTGTTTGATGTTCCTGCAGTTTTCACTGTAAAACAGAGTTGGAGCTAGTACTTCCACATATATAATTATGAATTCGTGTTTGCAACTGAAAAGAAACTTTGTGTTCCCAACAAGCTACGTGAAGTACGGCTTTCACACACATTTATCCCTGAGAACTGAGCATGTTTAGAGACGTTCGTTCATCTAGCACAAATGGAACGGCTTGCAGAACAAACTTTTAATCTGGACTCTCTGTTTCCTAGTGCCCGTTTGAAGTTCCTGCATTTTTCACTGTAAAACCGAGTTGTAACAAGTACACCCCAAATATATTTATGCAGTGGAGTTTGCAACTGAAAAGAAACTTCTGTTTCCAACAAGCTAGGTGAAGGACGGCTTTCACACACACTTATCTCTCAGAACTGAGCATGTGGACAGACTTTCGTTCATCTAGCACAAAGGGAACGGGTTGCAGGAAAAACCATTACTCTGGTTTCTCAGTCTGTTTCCTAGTGCCGGTTTGATGTTCCTGCAGTTTTCACTGTAAAACCGAGTTGGAGCTAGTACTTCCCCATTTATATGTATGCAGTGGAGTTTGCAACTGAAAAGAAAATTTGTGTTCCCAACAAGCTAAGTGAAGGACGAATTTCACACACAATTATCTCTCAGAAATTAGCGTGTGGAGAGACGTTCGTTCATCTACCTCAAAGGGAACGGGTTGCAGGAGAAACTTTTACTCTGGTTCCTCAGTCTATTTCCTTGTGCCGTTTTGAAGTTCCTGTACTTTACACGGTAAAACCGAGTTGGAGCTAGTACCTACCCATATATAATATGGAGTGGATTTTGCAACTGAAAACAAACTTTGTGTTCCCAACAAGCTAGGTGAAGGACGGCTTTCAAACACACTTATCTCTCAGAACTGAGCATGTGGAGAGAAGTTCAATCAGCTAGCAGAAATGGAACGGGTTGCAGGAGAAACATTTACTCTGGTTTCTCAGTCTGATTCCTAGTGCCGTTTTGAAGTTCCTGCAGTTTTCACTGTAAAACAGATTTGGAGCTAGTACCTCCCCATTTATATGTATGAATTGGTGTTTGCAACTGAAAAGAAACTTTGTGTTCCCAACAAGCTATGTGAAGGACAGTTTCACACACACATATCTCTCAGAACTGAGCATGTGGAGAGACGTTCGTTCATCTAGCACAAAGGGAACGGGGAGCAGGGGAAATTTTTCCTCTGGTTTCTCAGTCTGTTTCCTAGTGCCTGTTACTAGTTCCTGCAGTTTTACCTGTAAAACCGAGTTGGAGTTAGTACCTCCACTTATATATTTATGGTGTGGACTTGGCAACTGAAAAGAAACTTTGTGTTCCCAACAAGCTATGTGAAGGACAGTTTCACACACACTTATCTCTCAGAACTAAGCATGTGGAGAGAATTTCGTTCATCTAGCACAAAGGGAACGGGGAGCAGGGGAAACTTTTCCTCTGGTTTCTCAGTCTGTTTCCTAGTGCCGGTTTGAAATTCCTGCAGTTTTCACAGTACAACAGATTTGGAGCTAGTACCTAACAAAATATATGTATGGAGTGGATTTGGCAAATGGAAAGTATCTATGTGTTCCCAACAAACTAGGTGAAGGACAGTTTCACACACACATATCTCTCAGAACTGAGCATGTGGAGAGAAGTTCGTTCATCTAGCACAAAGGAACGTGTTGCAGGAGAAACTTTTACTCTGGTTTCTCAGTCTGTTTCCTAGTGCCGGTTTGAATTTCCTGCAGTTTTCTCTGTAAAACCGTGTTGGAGCTGGTGCCTCGCCATATATATGTATGGATTGGAGTTTGCAACCTAATAGAATTTTGTGTTCCAAACAAACTATGTGAAGGACGTCTTTCACACACACTAATCTCTCAGAAATTAGCATGTGGAGAGACGTTCCTTCATCTAGCACAAAGGGAACGGGTTGCAGGAGAAACTTTTACTCTGGTTTCTCAGTCTGTTTCCTAGTGCCTGTTTGAAGTTCCTGCAGTTTTCACTGTAAAATAGAGATGGAGCTAGTACCTCCCCATATAGATGCATGGAGTTGTGTTTGCAACTGAAAAGATAGTCTGTGTTCCCAACAAGCTAGGTGAAGGACGGCTTTCAAACACACTTACCTCTCAGAACTGAGCATGTGGAGAGAAGTTCGATCAGCTAGCAAAAATGGAACGGGTTGCAGGAGAAACATTTACTCTGGTTTCTCAGTCTGTTTCCTAGTGCCGGTTTGAAGTTCCTGCAGTTTTCACTGTAAAAACATGTTGGAAATTGTACCTCCCCTTATATATATATGGATTGAAGTTAGCAACTAATAAGAAATTTGTGTTCCCAACAAGCTAGGTGAAGGACGGCTTTCACACCCACTTATCTCTCAGAACTGAGCATGTGGAGAGAATTTCGTTCATCTAGCAGAAAGGGAACGGGCAGCAGGGGAAACTTTCCCTCTGGTTTCTCAGTCTGTTTCCTAGTGCCTGTTTGTAGTTCCTGCAGTTTTACCTGTAAAACCGAGTTGGAGCTAGTACCTCCACTTATATATTTATGGTGTGGACTTGGCAACTGAAAAGAAACTTTGTGTTCCCAGCAAGCAAGGTGAAGTACGGCTTTCACACACACTTATCTCTCAGAATTGAGCATGTGGAGAGACTTTCGTTCATCTAGCACAAAGGGAACGGGTTGCAGGAAAAACCTTTACTCTGGTTTCTCAGTCTGTTTCCTAGTGCTGGTTTGAAGTTACTGCAGTTTTCACAGTAAAATATAGGTGGAGCTAGTACCTCCCATTATAAAAGTATGGAGTGGAGTTTTCAATTGAAAAGAAACTTTGTGTTCCCAACAAGCTAGGTGAAGTTCGGCTTTCACAAACAATTATCTCTCAGGAATGAGCATGTGGAGAGACTTTCGTTCATCTAGCACAAAGGGAACGGGGAGCAGGGGAAACTTTTCCTCTAGTTTCTCAGTCTGTTTCCTAGTGCCGGTTTGAAATTCCTGCAGTTTCCACAGTAAAACAGAGTTGGGGCTAGTACCTCCCCAAATATATGTATGGAGTGGAGTTGGAAAATGAAAAGTAACTACGTGTTCCCAACAACCTAGGTGAAGGACAGCTTACACACACACCTATCTCTCAGAACTGAGCATGTGGAGAGACGTTCGTTCATCTAACACAAAGGGATCGGATTGCAGGAAAAACTTTTACTCTGGTTTCTCAGTCTGTTTCCTAGTGCCGGTTTGAAGTTCCTGAGTTTTCACTGTAAAAACAGGTTGGAGCTTGTACCTCCCCTTATATATATATGGATTGAAGTTAGCAAAATATAAGAAATTTGTGTTCCCAACAAGCTAGGTGAAGGACGGCTTTCACACACACTTATTTCTCAGAACTGAGCAGGTGGAGAGACGTTCGTTCATCTAGCAAAAGGGAAAGGTTTGCAGCAGAAACTTTTCCTCTGTTTTCTCAGTCTGTTACCTAGTGCCGGTATAAAGTTTCTGCAGTTTTCACTGTAAAACCGAGTTGGAGCTGCTGCCTCCCATTATATATGTATGGAGTTGACTTTGCAACTGAAAAGAAAGTTTGTGTTCCCAACAATCTATGTGAAGGACGGCTTTCACACACAATTATCCCTGAGAACTGAGCATGTGGAGAGACGTTCCTTCATCTAGCAAAAAGGGAACGGGTTGCAGGAGAAACTTTTACTCTGGTTTCTCAGTCTGTTTCCTAGTGCCGGTTTGAATTTCCTGCAGTTTTCTCTGTAAAACCGTGTTGGAGCTGGTGCCTCCCCATATATATGTATGGATTGGAGTTTGCAACCTAATAGAAATTTGTGTTCCAAACAAACTATGTGAAGGACGTCTTTCACACACACTAATTTTTCAGAAATTAGCATGTGGAGAGACGTTCCTTCATCTAGCACAAAGGGAACGGGTTGCAGGAGATACTTTTACTCTGGTTTCTCAGTGTGTTTCCTAGTGCCTGTTTGAAGTTCCCGCAGTTTTCACTGTAAAATAGAGATGGAGCTAGTACCTCCCCATATAGATGTATGGAGTTGTGTTTGCAAATGAAAAGAATGTTTGTGTTCCCAACAAGCTAGGTGAAGGACGGCTTTCACACACACTTATCCCTGAAAACTGAGCATGTAGAGGACGTTCGTTCATCTAGCACAAATGGAACGGCTTGCAGGAGAACTTTTACTCTGGTTTCTCAGTCTGTTTCCTAGTGCCTCTTTGTAGTTCCTGCAGATTTACCTCTAAAACAGAGTTGGAGCTAGTACCTCCCCATATATATTTATGGAGTGGATTTGGCAACTGAAAAGTAACTTTGTGTTCCAGCAAACTAGGTGAAGTACGGCTTTCACACTCACTTAATTCTCAGAACTGAGCATGTGGAGAGACTTTCGTTCATCTAGCACAAAAGGAACGGGTTGCTGGGGTAACTTTTAATCTGGTTTCTCAGTCTGTTTCCAAGTGCCGTTTTGAAGTTCCTGCAGTTTTCTCTGTAAACCGAGTTGGAGTTAGTACCTCCCCGTATATATGTATGGAGTGGAGTTTGCAACTGAAAAGAAATTTTGTGTTCCCTACAAGCTAGTTGAAGGACCGCTTTCACACACACTTATCTTTCAGAACTGAGCATGTGGAGAGAAGTTCGATCAGCTAGCAAAAATGGAACTGGTTGCAGGAGAAACATTTACTCTGGTTTCTCAGTCTGTTTCCTAATGCCGTTTTGAAGTTCCTGCAGTTTTCACTGTAAAACCGATTTGGAGCTTGTACTTCCCCATATATATTTATGGAGTGGAGTTTGTAACTGAAAAGAAAATTTGTGTTCCCAACAAGCTAATTTAAGGACGTCTTTCACACTCTAATATCTCTCAGAAATGAGCATGTGGAGAGACGTTCGTTCATCTAGCACAAACGGAACGGCTTGCAGAACAAACTTTTAATCTGGACTCTCTGTTTCCTAGTGCCCGTTTGAAATTCCTGCAGTTTTCACAGTACAACAGATTTGGAGCTAGTACCTAACAAAATATATGTATGGAGTGGATTTGGCAAATGGAAAGTATCTATGTGTTCCCAACAAGCTAAGTGAAGGACAGTTTCACACACACATATCTCTCAGAACTGAGCATGTGGAGAGACGTTCGTTCATCTAGCACAAGGAACGTGTTGCAGGAGAAACTTTTACTCTGGTTTCTCAGTCTGTTTCCTAGTGCCGGTTTGAATTTCCTGCAGTTTTCTCTGTAAAACCGTGTTGGAGCTGGTGCCTCGCCATATATATGTATGGATTGGTGTTTGCAACCCAATAGAAATTTGTGTTCCAAACAAACTATGTGAAGGACGTCTTTCACACACACAAATTTCTCAGAAATTAGCAATTGGTGAGACGTTCCTTCATCTAGCACAAAGGGAACGGGTTGCAGGAGATACATTTACTCTGGTTTCTCAGTCTGTTTCCTAGTGCCTGTTTGAAGTTCCTGCAGTTTTCACTGTAAAATAGAGATGGAGCTAGTACCTCCCCATATAGATGTATGGAGTTGTGTTAGCAACTGAAAAGAAAGTTTGTGTTCCCAACAAGCTAGGTGAAGGACGGCTTTCAAACACACTTACCTCTCAGAACTGAGCATGTGGAGAGAAGTTCGATCAGCTAGCAAAAATGGAACGGGTTGCAGGAGAAACATTTACTCTGGTTTCTCAGTCTGTTTCCTAGTGCCGGTTTGAAGTTCCTGAGTTTTCACTGTAAAAACAGGTTGGAGCTTGTACTTCCCCTTATATATATATGGATTGAATTTAGCAAAATATAAGAAATTTGTGTTCCCAACAAGCTAGGTGAAGGTCGGCTTTCACACACACTTATCTCTAAGAACTGAGCAGGTGGAGAGACGTTCGTTCATCTAGGAAAAGTGAAAGGTTTGCAGCAGAAACTTTTCCACTGTTTCTCAGTCTGTTACCTAGTGCCGGTATAAAGTTTCCGCAGTTTTCACTGTAAAACCGAGTTGGAGCTGCTGCCTCCCCATATATATGTATGGAGTTGAGTTTGCAACTGAAAAGAAAGTTTGTGTTCCCAACAACCTATGTGAAGGACGGCTTTCACACACAATTATCCCTGAGATCTGAGCATGTGGAGAGACGTTCCTTCATCTAGCAAAAAGGGAACGGGTTGCAGGAGAAACTTTTACTCTGGTTTCTCAGTCTGTTTCCTAGTGCCGGTTTGAAGTTCCTGCATTTTACCTGTAAAACAGATTTGGAGCTAGTACCTTCCCATATATATTTATGGAGTGGAGTTGGCCACTGAAAAGAAACTTTGTGTTCCCAGCAATCTAGGTGAAGTACGGCTTTCACACACACTTATCTCTCCAAACTGAGCATGTGGAGAGACGTTCGTTCATCTATCACAAAGGGAACGGTTAGCATGAGAAACTTTTTCTCTGGTTTCTCAGTCTGTTTCCTAGTGCCGGTTTGAAGTTCCTGCAGTTTTCACTGTAAAACCGAGTTGGAGCTAGTACCTCCCCATATAAATGTATGGAGTGGAGTTTGCTATTGAAAAGAAACTTTTTGTTCCCAACAAGCGAGGTGAAGGACGGCTTTCACACACACGTATCTTCCAGAACTGAGCATGTGGAGAGACGTTCGTTCATCTAGGACAAAGAACGGTTTGCAGGATAAACATTTACTCTGGTTTCTCAGTCTGTTTCCTTGTGCCGGTTTGAATTTCATGCAGTATTCACTGTAAAACCGAGTTGGAGCTTGTGCCTCCCCATATATATGTATGGATTGGAGTATGCAACCTAAAAGAATGTTTGTGTTCCAAACAAGCTATGTGAAGGACGGCTATCACATACACTTATCTCTGAGAAATTAGCATATGGAGAAACGTTCGTTCATCTAGCACAAAGGGTACGGCTTGCAGGAGAACCTTTTACCCTGGTTTCTCAGTCTGTTTCCTAGTGCCGGTTTGAAGTTCCTGCAGTTTTCACTGTAAAAACAGATGGAACTAGTACCTCCTCTTACATATATATGGATTGAAGTTTGCAAATAATAAGAAATTTGTGTTCCCAACAAGCTAGGTGAAGGATTGCTTTCACACACACTTATCTGTCAGAACTGAGCATGTGGAGAGACGTTCGTTCATCTAGCAAAAAGGGAACGGGTTGCAGGAGAAACTTTTACTCTGGTTTCTCAGTCTGTTTCCTAGGGCCTGTTTGAATTTCCTGCAGTTTTAACTGTAAAACCGATTTGGAACTAGTACTTCCCCATATATATATATGAAGTGGTGTTTGCAACTGAAAAGAAACTTTGTGTTCCTACCAAGCTAGTTGAAGTGCTGCTTTCACACACACTTATCTCTCAGAACTGAGCATGTGGAGAGACGTTCGTTCATCTAGCACACATGGAACGGGTTAGAGGAGAAAATTTACTCTGGTTTCTCAGTCTGTTTCCTAGTACCATTTTCAATTTCATGCAGTTTTCACTGTAAACTGAGTTGGAGCTAATACCTCCCCATATATATGTATGGAGTTCAGTTTGCAACTGAAAAGAAAGTTTGAGTTCCCAGCAAGCTAGTTGAAGGACGGCTTTCACATACAATTATCTCTCAGAAATGAGCATGTGGAGAGACTTTCGTTCATCTAGCACAAAATAAACGATTTGTAGGAGAAACTTTTACTCTCGTTTCCCAATCTGTTTCCTAGTTCCGTTTAAAGTTCCTGAAGTTTTCACTGTAAACCGAGTTGGAGCTAATACCTCCCCATATATATGTATGGAGTTGAGTTTGCAACTGAAAAGAAATTTTGTGTTTCCAAAAAGCTAGCTGAATGACGGATTTCACACACATTTATCTCTCAGAACATAGCACGTGTAGAGACGTTCGATCATCTAGCAAAAGGAACGATTTGCAGGAGAAATTTTACTCTCGTTTCTCAGTCTGTTTCCTAGATCCGTTTGAAGTTCCTGCAGTTTTCGCTGTAAACCGAGATGGACCTAATATCTCCCCTTATATATATATGGATTGAAGTTTGCAACTGATAAGAAATTTGTGTTCCCACCAAGCTACGTGAAGGATTGCTTTCACACAAACTTATCTGTCAGAACTGAGCATGTGGAGAGACGATCCTTCATCTAGCAAAAGGGAACGGGTTGCAGGAGAAACTTTTACTCTGGTTTCTCAGTCTGTTTCCTAGTGCCGGTTTGAAGTTCCTGCAGTTTTCACTGAAAAACCGAGTTGGAGCTACTACCTCCCCATATATATGTATGGAGTGGAGTTGGCAACTGAAAAGAAACTTTGTGTTCCCAACAAGCTAAGCGAAAGACGTCTTTCACACACAATTAACTCTCAGATATTAGCATGTGGAGAGACGTTCTTTCATCTACCACAAACGGAACGGGTTGCAGGAGAAACTTTCCTCTGGTTTCTCAGTCTGTTTCCTAGTGCCTGTTTGAAGTTCCTGCAGTTTTCACTGTAAAAACAGATTGGAGCTGGTACCTCCCCAAATATATATATGGATTGAAGTTTGCAAATGATAAGAAATTTGTGTTCCCAACAACCAAGATGAAGGACGGCTTTCACACACACTTATCTCTCAGAAATGAGCATGAGGAGGGAAGTTTGTTCATCTAGCACAAAGGGAACGGGTTGCAGGAGAAATTTTAATTTTGGTTTCTCAGTCTGTTTCCTAGTGCCTGTTTGAAGTTCCTGCAGTTTTCACTGTAAACCGAGTTGGAGCTGGTGCCTCCCCTTATATATGTAAGGATAGGTGTTTGCAACCTTAAAGAAATTTGCTTTCCAAACATGCTATTTGAAGGACGGCTTTCACACACACTTATCTCTCAGAAATTAGCATGTGGAGAGATGTTCCTTCATCTATAAAAAAGGGAACGGGTTGCAGGTGAAACTTTTACTCTGGTTTCTCAGTCTGTTTCCTAGTGCCGGTTTGAGTATCCTGCAGTTTTCACTGTAAAACCGATTTGGTGCTAGTACCTCCCCATATATATATATGGAGTTGAGTATGCAACTGAAACGAAAGTTTGTGTTCCCAACAAGCTATGTGAAGGACGGCTTTCACACACATTTATCCCTGAGAATTGAGCATGTGGAGAGACTTTCGTTCATCTATCACAAAGGGAACGGGTTGCAGGAGAAAATTTTACTCTGGTTTCTCAGTCTGTTTCCTAGTGCCGGATTGAAGTTCCTGCAGTTTTCACTGTACAAACAGGTTGGAGCTAGTACCTCCCCTTATATATATATGGATTGAAGTTTGTAACTGATAAGAAATTTGTGTTCCCAACAAGCTAGTTGAAGGATGGTTTTCACACACACTAATCTCTCAGAAATGAGCATGTGGAGAGACTTTCGTTCATCTAGCACAAAGGGAACGCTTTGCAGGAAAAACTTTTACTCTGGTTTCTCTGTCTGTTTCCTAGTGCCGGTTTGAAGTTCCTGCAGTTTTCACTGTAAAACCGAGTTGGAACAAGTACTTCCCAAATAAATGTATGGAGTGGAGTTTGCAACTGAAAAAAAACTTTGTGTTTCCAACAAGCTAGGTGAAGGACGGCTTTCACACACACTTATCTATCAGAAATGAGCATGTGGAGAGACTTTCGTTCATCTAGCACAAAGGGAACGCGTTGCAGGAAAAACTTTTACTCTGGTTTCTCATTCTGTTTCCTAGTTCCGTTTTGAAGTTCCTGCACTTTTCACTGTAAAACAGATTTGGAGTTTGTACTTCCCCATATATATGTATGGAGTGGAGTTTGTAACTGAAAAGAAACTTTGTGTTCCCAACAAGCTAAGTTAAGGACGTCTTTCACACTCTAATATCTCTCAGAAATGAGCATGTGGAGAGACGTTCGTTCATCTAACAAAAAGGGATCGGATTGCAGGAAAAACTTTACCTCTGGTTTCTCAGTCGGTTTCCTAGTGCCTGTTTGATGTTCCTGCAGTTTTCACTGTAAAACAGAGTTGGAGCTAGTAATTCCACATATATAATTATGAATTCGTGTTTGCAACTGAAAAGAAACTTTGTGTTCCCAACAAGCTACGTGAAGTACGGCTTTCACACACATTTATCCCTGAGAACTGAGCATGTTTAGAGACGTTCGTTCATCTAGCACAAATGGAACGGCTTGCAGAACAAACTTTTAATCTGGACTCTCTGTTTCCTAGTGCCCGTTTGAAGTTCCTGCATTTTTCACTGTAAAACCGAGTTGTAACAAGTACACCCCAAATATATTTATGCAGTGGAGTTTGCAACTGAAAAGAAACTTCTGTTTCCAACAAGCTAGGTGAAGGACGGCTTTCACACACACTTATCTCTCAGAACTGAGCATGTGGACAGACTTTCGTTCATCTAGCACAAAGGGAACGGGTTGCAGGTAAAACCATTACTCTGGTTTCTCAGTCTGTTTCCTAGTGCCGGTTTGATGTTCCTGCAGTTTTCACTGTAAAACCGAGTTGCAGCTAGTACTTCCCCATTTATATTTATGCAGTGGAGTTTGCAACTGAAAAGAAAATTTGTGTTCCCAACAAGCTAAGTGAAGGACGAATTTCACACACAATTATCTCTCAGAAATTAGCGTGTGGAGAGATGTTCGTTCATCTACCTCAAAGGGAACGGGTTGCAGGAGAAACTATTCCTCTGGTTTCTCAGTCTGTTTTCTAGTGACGTTTTGAAATTCCTGCAGTTTTCACAGTACAACAGATTTGGAGCTAGTACCTAACAATATATATGTATGGAGTGGATTTGGCAAATGAAAAGTAACTATGTGTTCCCAACAAGCTAGGTGAAGGACAGTTTCACACACACATATCTCTCAGAACTGTGCATGTGGAGAGACGTTCGTTCATCCAGCACAAAGGAACGTGTTGCAGGAGAAACTTTTACTCTGGTTTCTCAGTCTGTTTCCTAGTGCCGGTTTGAATTTCCTGCAGTTTTCTGTGTAAAACCGTGTTGGAGCTGGTGCCTCCCCATATATATGTATGGATTGGAGTTTGCAACCTAATAGAAATTTGTGTTCCAAACAAACTATGTGAAGGAAGTCTTTCACACACACTAATCTTTCAGAAATTAGCATGTGGAGAGACGTTCCTTCATCTAGCACAAAGGGAACGGGTTGCAGGAGATACTTTTACTCTGGTTTCTCAGTCTGTTTCCTAGTGCCTGTTTGAAGTTCCTGCAGTTTTCACTGTAAAATAGAGATGGAGCTAGTACCTCCCCATATAGATGTATGGAGTTGTGTTTGCAACTGAAAAGAAAGTTTGTGTTCCCAACAAGCTAGTTGAAGGACGGCTTTCACACACACTTATCCGTGAAAACTGAGCATGTAGAGGACGTTCGTTCATCTAGCACAAATGGAACGGCTTGCAGGAGAACTTTTACTCTGATTTCTCAGTCTGTTTCCTAGTGCCTCTTTGTAGTTCCTGCAGATTTACCTCTAAAACAGAGTTGGAGCTAGTACCTCCCCATATATATTTATGGAGTGGATTTGGCAACTGAAAAGTAACTTTGTGTTCCAGCAAACTAGGTGAAGTACGGCTTCCACACTCACTTAATTCTCAGAACTGAGCATGTGGAGAGACTTTCGTTCATCTAGCACAAAAGGAACGGGTTGCTGGGGTAACTTTTAATCTGGTTTCTCAGTCTGTTTCCAAGTGCCGTTTTGAAGTTCCTGCAGTTTTCTCTGTAAACCGAGTTGGAGTTAGTACCTCCCCGTATATATGTATGGAGTGGAGTTTGCAACTGAAAAGAAATTTTGTGTTCCCTACAAGCTAGTTGAAGGACCGCTTTCACACACACTTATCTGTCAGAACTGAGCATGTGGAGAGACGTTCGTTCATCTAGTACAAATGGAACGGGTTGCAGGAGAAACTTTTACTCTGGTTCCTCAGTCTATTTCCTTGTGCCGTTTTGAAGTTCCTGCACTTTTCACGGTAAAACCGAGTTGGAGCTAGTACCTACCCATATATAATATGGAGTGGATTTTGCAACTGAAAAGAAACTTTGTGTTCCCAACAAGCTAGGTGAAGGACGGCTTTCAAACACACTTATCTCTCAGAACTGAGCATGTGGAGAGAAGTTCGATCAGCTAGCAAAAATGGAACTGGTTGCAGGAGAAACATTTACTCTGGTTTCTCAGTCTGTTTCCTAGTGCCGGTTTGAATTTCCTGCAGTTTTTACTGTAAAACCAAGTTGGAGCTAATACCTCCCCATATATATGTATGGAGTGGAGTTTGCAACTTGAAAGAACTTTGTGTTTCCAACAAAGCTAGGTGAAGGATGGCTTTCACACCCACTTATATCTCAGAACTGAGCGTGTGGAGAGACTTTCGTTCATCTAGCACAAAGGGAACAGGTTGCAAGGAAAACCTTTACTCTGGTTCCTCAGTCTGTTTCCTAGTGCCGTTTTGAAGTTCCTGCAGTTTTCACTGTAAAACCCTGTTGGAGCTTCTACCTCACCATTTATATGTATGCAGTTGAGTTTGCAACTGACAAGAAATTTTGTGTTCCCAACAAGCTAGGTGAAGGACGGCTTTCACACACACTTATCTCTCAGAAATGAGCATTTGGAGAGAAGTTCCTTCATCTAGCACAAAGGAACGGGTTGCAAGGGAAACTTTTACTCTGGTTTCTCAGTCTGTTTCCTAGTGCCGTTTTGAAGTTCCTGCAGTTTTCACTGTAAAACCTAGATGGAGATAGTACCTCCCCTTATATATTTATGGAGTGGTGTTGGCAACTGAAAAGTAACTATTTGTTCCCAAAAAGCTAGGTGAAGGACAGCTTTCACACACACACATCTCTCAGAACTGAGCATGTGGAGAGACGTTCCTTCATCTAGCACAAAGGAACGGGTTGCAAGGGAAACTTTTACTCTGGTTTCTCAGTCTGTTTCCTAGTGCCGTTTTGAAGTTCCTGCAGTTTTCACTGTAAAACCGAGTTGGAGCTTCTACCTCCCCATTTATATGTATGCAGATGAGTTAGCAACTGAAAAGAAATTTTGTGTTCCCAACAAGTTAGGTGAAGGACGGCTTTCACAACAATTATCTCTCAGAAATGAGCATGTGGAGAGAAGTTCTTTCATCTAGCAAAAATGGACCGGTTTGCAGAAGAAATTATTCCTCTGGTTTCTCAGTCTGTTTCCTAGTGCCGGTGGGAAGTTCCTGCAATTTTCACTGTAAAAACCAGTTGGAGCTATTACCTACCCATTTATATATATGGATTGGAGTTTGTAACTTAAAAGAAACTTTGTGTTCCCAACAAGCTAGGTGAAGGACAGCTTTCACACACACATATCTCTCAGAACTGAGCATGTGGAGAGACTATCGTTCATCTAGCACAAAGGGAACGTGTTGCAGGAGTAACTTTTACTCTGGTTTCTCAGTCTTTTTCCTAGTGCCGGTTTGAATTTCCTGCAGTTTTCACTGTAAAACCGAGTTGGAGCTGGTGCCTCCCCTTATATATGTAAGGATAGGTGTTTGCAACCTTAAAGAAATTTGCTTTCCAAACATGCTAGTTGAAGGACGGCTTTCACACACACTTATCTCTCAGAAATTAGCATGTGGAGAGATGTTCCTTCATCTATAAAAAAGGGAACGTGTTGCAGGTGAAACTTTTACTCTGGTTTCTCAGTCTGTTTCCTAGTGCCGGTTTGAGTATCCTGCAGTTTTCACTGTAAAACCGATTTGGTGCTAGTACCTCCCCATATATATATATGGAGTTGAGTATGCAACTGAAACGAAAGTTTGTGTTCCCAACAAGCTATGTGAAGGACGGCTTTCACACACATTTATCCCTGAGAATTGAGCATGTGGAGAGACTTTCGTTCATCTATCACAAAGGGAACGGGTTGCAGGAGAAAATTTTACTCTGGTTTCTCAGTCTGTTTCCTAGTGCCGGATTGAAGTTCCTGCAGTTTTCACTGTACAAACAGGTTGGAGCTAGTACCTCCCCTTATATATATATGGATTGAAGTTTGTAACTGATAAGAAATTTGTGTTCCCAACAAGCTAGTTGAAGGATGGTTTTCACACACACTAATCTCTCAGAAATGAGCATGTGGAGAGACTTTCGTTCATCTAGCACAAAGGGAACGCTTTGCAGGAAAAACTTTTACTCTGGTTTCTCTGTCTGTTTCCTAGTGCCGGTTTGAAGTTCCTGCAGTTTTCACTGTAAAACCGAGTTGGAACAAGTACTTCCCAAATAAATGTATGGAGTGGAGTTTGCAACTGAAAAGAAACTTTGTGTTTCCAACAAGCTAGGTGAAGGACGGCTTTCACACACACTTATCTATCAGAAATGAGCATGTGGAGAGACTTTCGTTCATCTAGCACAAAGGGAACGCGTTGCAGGAAAAACTTTTACTCTGGTTTCTCATTCTGTTTCCTAGTTCCGTTTTGAAGTTCCTGCACTTTTCACTGTAAAACCGATTTGGAGTTTGTACTTCCCCATATATATGTATGGAGTGGAGTTTGTAACTGAAAAGAAACTTTGTGTTCCCAACAAGCTAAGTTAAGGACGTCTTTCACACTCTAATATCTCTCAGAAATGAGCATGTGGAGAGACGTTCGTTCATCTAACAAAAAGGGATCGGATTGCAGGAAAAACTTTACCTCTGGTTTCTCAGTCGGTTTCCTAGTGCCTGTTTGATGTTCCTGCAGTTTTCACTGTAAAACAGAGTTGGAGCTAGTACTTCCACATATATAATTATGAATTCGTGTTTGCAACTGAAAAGAAACTTTGTTTTCCCAACAAGCTACGTGAAGTACGGCTTTCACACACATTTATCCCTGAGAACTGAGCATGTTTAGAGACGTTCGTTCATCTAGCACAAATGGAACGGCTTGCAGAACAAACTTTTAATCTGGACTCTCTGTTTCCTAGTGCCCGTTTGAAGTTCCTGCATTTTTCACTGTAAAACCGAGTTGTAACAAGTACACCCCAAATATATTTATGCAGTGGAGTTTGCAACTGAAAAGAAACTTCTGTTTCCAACAAGCTAGGTGAAGGACGGCTTTCACACACACTTATCTCTCAGAACTGAGCATGTGGACAGACTTTCGTTCATCTAGCACAAAGGGAACGGGTTGCAGGAAAAACCATTACTCTGGTTTCTCAGTCTGTTTCCTAGTGCCGGTTTGATGTTCCTGCAGTTTTCACTGTAAAACCGAGTTGCAGCTAGTACTTCCCCATTTATATGTATGCAGTGGAGTTTGCAACTGAAAAGAAAATTTGTGTTCCCAACAAGCTAAGTGAAGGACGAATTTCACACACAATTATCTCTCAGAAATTAGCGTGTGGAGAGACGTTCGTTCATCTACCTCAAAGGGAACGGGTTGCAGGAGAAACTATTCCTCTGGTTTCTCAGTCTGTTTTCTAGTGACGTTTTGAAATTCCTGCAGTTTTCACAGTACAACAGATTTGGAGCTAGTACCTAACAATATATATGTATGGAGTGGATTTGGCAAATGAAAAGTAACTATGTGTTCCCAACAAGCTAGGTGAAGGACAGTTTCACACAAACATATCTCTCAGAACTGTGCATGTGGAGAGACGTTCGTTCATCCAGCACAAAGGAACGTGTTGCAGGAGAAACTTTTACTCTGGTTTCTCAGTCTGTTTCCTAGTGCCGGTTTGAATTTCCTGCAGTTTTCTGTGTATAACCGTGTTGGAGCTGGTGCCTCCCCATATATATGTATGGATTGGTGTTTGCAACCTAATAGAAATTTGTGTTCCAAACAAACTATGTGAAGGAAGTCTTTCACACACACTAATCTTTCAGAAATTAGCATGTGGAGAGACGTTCCTTCATCTAGCACAAAGGGAACGGGTTGCAGGAGATACTTTTACTCTGGTTTCTCAGTCTGTTTCCTAGTGCCTGTTTGAAGTTCCTGCAGTTTTCACTGTAAAATAGAGATGGAGCTAGTACCTCCCCATATAGATGTATGGAGTTGTGTTTGCAACTGAAAAGAAAGTTTGTGTTCCCAACAAGCTAGTTGAAGGACGGCTTTCACACACACTTATCCGTGAAAACTGAGCATGTAGAGGACGTTCGTTCATCTAGCACAAATGGAACGGCTTGCAGGAGAACTTTTACTCTGATTTCTCAGTCTGTTTCCTAGTGCCTCTTTGTAGTTCCTGCAGATTTACCTCTAAAACAGAGTTGGAGCTAGTACCTCCCCATATATATTTATGGAGTGGATTTGGCAACTGAAAAGTAACTTTGTGTTCCAGCAAACTAGGTGAAGTACGGCTTCCACACTCACTTAATTCTCAGAACTGAGCATGTGGAGAGACTTTCGTTCATCTAGCACAAAAGGAACGGGTTGCTGGGGTAACTTTTAATCTGGTTTCTCAGTCTGTTTCCAAGTGCCGTTTTGAAGTTCCTGCAGTTTTCTCTGTAAACCGAGTTGGAGTTAGTACCTCCCCGTATATATGTATGGAGTGGAGTTTGCAACTGAAAAGAAATTTTGTGTTCCCTACAAGCTAGTTGAAGGACCGCTTTCACACACACTTATCTGTCAGAACTGAGCATGTGGAGAGACGTTCGTTCATCTAGTACAAATGGAACGGGTTGCAGGAGAAACTTTTACTCTGGTTCCTCAGTCTATTTCCTTGTGCCGTTTTGAAGTTCCTGTACTTTACACGGTAAAACCGAGTTGGAGCTAGTACCTACCCATATATAATATGGAGTGGATTTTGCAACTGAAAAGAAACTTTGTTTTCCCAACAAGCTAGGTGAAGGACGGCTTTCAAACACACTTATCTCTCAGAACTGAGCATGTGGAGAGAAGTTCGATCAGCTAGCAAAAATGGAACTGGTTGCAGGAGAAACATTTACTCTGGTTTCTCAGTCTGTTTCCTAATGCCGTTTTGAAGTTCCTGCAGTTTTCACTGTAAAACCGATTTGGAGCTTGTACTTCCCCATATATATTTATGGAGTGGAGTTTGTAACTGAAAAGAAACTTTGTGTTCCCAACAAGCTAATTTAAGGACGTCTTTCACACTCTAATATCTCTCAGAAATGAGCATGTGGAGAGACGTTCGTTCATCTAGCACAAACGGAACGGCTTGCAGAACAAACTTTTAATCTGGACTCTCTGTTTCCTAGTGCCCGTTTGAAATTCCTGCAGTTTTCACAGTACAACAGATTTGGAGCTAGTACCTAACAAAATATATGTATGGAGTGGATTTGGCAAATGGAAAGTATCTATGTGTTCCCAACAAGCTAAGTGAAGGACAGTTTCACACTCACATATCTCTCAGAACTGAGCATGTGGAGAGACGTTCGTTCATCTAGCACAAGGAACGTGTTGCAGGAGAAACTTTTACTCTGGTTTCTCAGTCTGTTTCCTAGTGCCGGTTTGAATTTCCTGCAGTTTTCTCTGTAAAACCGTGTTGGAGCTGGTGCCTCGCCATATATATGTATGGATTGGTGTTTGCAACCCAATAGAAATTTGTGTTCCAAACAAACTATGTGAAGGACGTCTTTCACACACACAAATTTCTCAGAAATTAGCAATTGGTGAGACGTTCCTTCATCTAGCACAAAGGGAACGGGTTGCAGGAGATACATTTACTCTGGTTTCTCAGTCTGTTTCCTAGTGCCTGTTTGAAGTTCCTGCAGTTTTCACTGTAAAATAGAGATGGAGCTAGTACCTCCCCATATAGATGTATGGAGTTGTGTTAGCAACTGAAAAGAAAGTTTGTGTTCCCAACAAGCTAGGTGAAGGACGGCTTTCAAACACACTTACCTCTCAGAACTGAGCATGTGGAGAGAAGTTCGATCAGCTAGCAAAAATGGAACGGGTTGCAGGAGAAACATTTACTCTGGTTTCTCAGTCTGTTTCCTAGTGCCGGTTTGAAGTTCCTGCAGTTTTCACTGTAAAAACATGTTGGAGCTTGTACCTCCCCTTATATATATATGGATTGAAGTTAGCAACTAATAAGAAATTTGTGTTCCCAACAAGCTAGGTGAAGGACGGCTTTCACACACACTTATCTCTCAGAAATTAGCATGTGGAGAGAATTTCGTTCATCTAGCACAAAGGGAACGGGGAGCAGGGGAAACTTTTCCTCTGGTTTCTCAGTCTGTTTCCTAGTGCCTGTTTGTAGTTCCTGCAGTTTTACCTGTAAAACCGAGTTGGAGCTAGTACCTATACTTATATATTTATGGTGTGGACTTGGCAACTGAAAAGAAACTTTGTTTTCCCAGCAAGCAAGATGAAGTACGGCTTTCACCCACACTTATCTCTCAGAATTGAGCATGTGGAGAGACTTTCGTTCATATAGCACAAAGGGAACTGGTTGCAGGAAAAACCTTTACTTTGGTTTCTCAGTCTGTTTCCTAGTGCCGTTTTGAAGTTCCTGCAGTTTTCACAGTAAAATATAGTTGGAGCTAGTACCTCCCATTATAAAAGTATGGAGTGGAGTTTTCAATTGAAAAGAAACTTTGTGTTCCCAACAAGCTAGGTGAAGTTCGGCTTTCACAAACAATTATCTCTCAGGAATGAGCATGTGGAGAGACTTTCGTTCAACTAGCACAAAGGGAACGGGGAGCAGGGGAAACTTTTCCTCTGGTTTCTCAGTCTGTTTCCTAGTGCTGGTTTGAAATTCCTGCAGTTTCCCCAGTAAAACAGAGTTGGGGCTAGTACCTCCCCAAATATATGTATGGAGTGGAGTTGGAAAATGAAAAGCAACTACTTGTTCCCAACAAGCTAGGTGAAGGAGAGCTTTCACACACACATATCTCTCAGAACTGAGCATGTGGAGAGACGTTCGTTCATCTAACACAAAGGGATCGGATTGCAGGAAAAACTTTTACTCTGGTTTCTCAGTCTGTTTCCTCGTGCCGGTTTGAAGTTCCTGAATTTTCACTGTAAAAACAGGTTGGAGCTTGTACCTCCCCTTATATATATATGGATTGAAGTTAGCAAAATATAAGAAATTTGTGTTCCCAACAAGCTAGGTGAAGGACGGCTTTCACACACACTTATCTCTCAGAACTGAGCAGGTGGAGAGACGTTCGTTCATCTAGCAAAAGGGAAAGGTTTGCAGCAGAAACTTTTCCTCTGTTTTCTCAGTCTGTTACCTAGTGCCGGTATAAAGTTTCTGCAGTTTTCACTGTAAAACCGAGTTGGAGATGCTGCCTCCCATTATATATGTATGGAGTTGAGTTTGCAACTGAAAAGAAAGTTTGTGTTCCCAACAATCTATGTGAAGGACGGCTTTCACACACACTTATCCCTGAGAACTGAGCATGTGGAGAGACGTTCCTTCATCTAGCAAAAAGGGAACGGGTTGCAGGAGAAACTTTTACTCTGGTTTCTCAGTCTGTTTCCTAGTGCCGGTTTGAATTTCCTGCAGTTTTCTCTGTAAAACCGAGTTGGAGCTGGTGCCTCGCCATATATATGTATGGATTGGAGTTTGCAACCTAATAGAAATTTGTGTTCCAAACAAACTATGTGAAGGACGTCTTTCACACACACTAATCTCTCAGAAATTAGCATGTGGAGAGAAGTTCCTTCATCTAGCACAAAGGGAACGGGTTGCAGGAGATACTTTTACTCTGGTTTCTCAGTCTGTTTCCTAGTCCCTGTTTGATGTTCCTGCAGTTTTCACTGTAAAACAGAGTTGGAGCTAGTACTTCCCCATATATATGTATGCAGTGGAGTTTGCAACTGAAAAGAAACTTTGTGTTCCCAAAAACATAAGTGAAGGACGAATTTCACACACAATTATCTCTCATAAATTAGCATGTGGAGAGACGTTCGTTCATCTACCACAAAGGAAACAGGTTGCAGGAGAAACTATTCCTCTGGTTTCTCAGTCTGTTTCCAAGTGCCGTTTTGAAGTTCCTGCAGTTTTCTCTGTAAACCGAGTTGGAGCTAGTACCTCCCCGTATATATTTATGGAGTGGAGTTTGCAACTGAAAAGAAACTTTGTGTTCCCAACAAGCAAGTTGAAGGACCGCTTTCACACACACTTATCTGTCAGAACTGAGCATGTGGAGAGACGTTCGTTCATCTAGTACAAATGGAACGGGTTGCAGGAGAAACTTTTACTCTGGTTCCTCAGTCTATTTCCTTGTGCCGTTTTGAAGTTCCTGCACTTTTCACGGTAAAACCGAGTTGGAGCTAGTACCTACAAATATATAATATGGAGAGGATTTTGCAACTGAAAAGAAACTTTGTGTTCCCAACAAGCTAGGTGAAGGACGGCTTTCAAACACACTTACCTCTCAGAACTGAGCATGTGGAGAGAAGTTCGATCAGCTAGCAAAAATGGAACGGGTTGCAGGAGAAACATTTACTCTGGTTTCTCAGTCTGTTTCCTAGTGCCGTTTTGAAGTTCCTGCAGTTTTCACTGTAAAACCGATTTGGAGTTTGTACTTCCCCATATATATGTATGGAGTGGAGTTTGTAACTGAAAAGAAACTTTGTGTTCCCAACAAGCTAAGTTAAGGACGTCTTTCACACTCTAATATCTCTCAGAAATGAGCTTTTGGAGAGACGTTCGTTCATCTAACACAAAGGGATCGGATTGCAGGAAAAACATTTCCTCTGGTTTCTCAGTCTGTTTCCTAGTCCCTGTTTGATGTTCCTGCAGTTTTCACTGTAAAACAGAGTTGGAGCTAGTACCTCCCCATATATATGTATGAATTGGTGTTTGCAACTGAAAAGAAACTTTGTGTTCCCAACAAGCTAGGTGAAGTACGGCTTTCACACACACTTATACCTGAGAACTGAGCATGTGGACAGACTTTCGTTCATCTAGCACAAAGGGAACGGGGTGCAGGGAAAACCGGTACTCTGGTTTCTCAGTCTGTTTCCTAGTGCCGGTTTGAAGTTCCTGCAGTCTTCACTGTAAAACCGAGTTGGAGCTAGTACTTCCCCATATATATGTATGCAGTGGGGATAGCAACTGAAAAGAAACTTTGTGTTCCCAACAACCTAAGTGAAAGACGAATTTCACACACAATTATCTCTCAGAAATTAGCATGTGGAGAGACGTTCGTTCATCTACCACAAAGGGAACGGGTTGCAGGAGAAACTATTCCTCTGATTTCAAAATCTGTTTCCTAGTGCCGGTTTGAAATTCCTGCAGTTTTCACAGTACAACAGATTTGGAGCTAGTACCTAACAAAATATATGTATGGAGTGGATTTGGCAAATGGAAAGTTTCTATGTGTTCCCAACAAGCTAGGTGAAGGACAGTTTCACACACACATATCTCTCAGAACTGAGCATGTGGAGAGACGTTCGTTCATCTAGCACAAGAAACGTGTTGCAGGAGAAACATTTACTCTGGTTTCTCAGTCTGTTTCCTAGTGCCGGTTTGAATTTCCTGCAGTTTTCTCTGTAAAACCGTGTTGGAGCTGGTGCCTCGCCATATATATGTATGGATTTGAGCTTGCAACCTAATAGAAATTTGTGTTCCAAACAAACTATGTGAAGGACGTCTTTCACACACACTAATCTCTCAGAAATTAGCATGTGGAGAGACGTTCCTTCATCTAGCACAAAGGGAACGGGTTGCAGGAAATACTTTTACTCTGGTTTCTCAGTCTGTTTCCTAGTGCCTGTTTGAAGTTCCTGCAGTTTTCACTGTAAAATAGAGATGGAGCTAGTACCTCCCCATATAGATGTATGGAGTTGTGTTTGCAACTGAAAAGAAAGTTTGTGTTCCCAACAAGCTAGGTGAAGGACGGCTTTCAAACACACTTATCTCTCAGAACTGAGCATGTGGAGAGAAGTTCGATCAGCTAGCAAAAATGGAACGGGTTGCAGGAGAAACATTTACTCTGGTTTCTCAGTCTGTTTCCTAGTGCCGGTTTGAAGTTCCTGCAGTTTTCACTGTAAAAACATGTTGGAGCTTGTACTTCCCCTTATATATATATGGATTGAAGTTAGCAACTAATAAGAAATTTGTGTTCCCAACAAGCTAGGTGAAGGACGGCTTTCACACACACTTATCTCTCAGAACTTAGCATGTGGAGAGAATTTCGTTCATCTAGCACAAAGGGAACGGGGAGCAGGGGAAACTTTTCCTCTGGTTTCTCAGTCTTTTTCCTAGTGCCTCTTTGTAGTTCCTGCAGTTTTACCTGTAAAACCGAGTTGGAGCTTGTACCTCCACTTATATATTTATGGTGTGGACTTGGCAACTGAAAAGAAACTTTGTGTTCCCAGCAAGCAAGGTGAAGTACGGCTTTCACACACACTTATCTCTCAGAATTGAGCATGTGGAGAGACTTTCGTTCATCTAGCACAAAGGGAACGGGTTGCAGGTAAAACCTTTACTCTGGTTTCTCAGTCTGTTTCCCAGTGCCGTTTTGAAGTTCCTGCAGTTTTCACAGTAAAATATAGTTGGAGCTAGTACCTCCCATTATAAAAGTATGGAGTGGAGTTTTCAATTGAAAAGAAACTTTGTGTTCCCAACAAGCTAGGTGAAGTTCGGCTTTCACAAACAATTATCTCTCAGGAATGAGCATGTGGAGAGACTTTCGTTCATCTAGCACAAAGGGAACGGGGAGCAGGGGAAACTTTTCCTCTGGTTTCTCAGTCTGTTTCCTAGTGCCGGTTGAAATTCCTGCAGTTTCCACAGTAAAACAGAGTTGGGGCTAGTACCTACCCAAATATATGTATGGAGTGGAGTTGGAAAATGAAAAGTAACTACTTGTTCCCAACAAACAAGGTGAAGGACAGCTTTCACACACACATATCTCTCAGAACTGAGCATGTGGAGAGACGTTCGTTCATCTAGCACAAAGGAACGTGTTGCAGGAGAAACTTTTACTCTGGTTTCTCAGTCTGTTTCCTAGTGCCGGTTTGAATTTCCTGCAGTTTTCTCTGTAAAACCGTGTTGGAGCTTGAGCCTCGCCATATATATGTATGGATTGGAGTTTGCAACCTAAGAGAAATTTGTGTTCAAAACAAACTATGTGAAGGACGTCTTTCACACACACTAATCTCTCAGAAATTAGCAAGTGGAGAGACGATCCTTCATCAAGCACAAAGGGAACGGGTTGCAGGAGATACATTTACTCTGGTTTCTCAGTCTGTTTCCTAGTGCCTGTTTGAAGTTCCTGCAGTTTTCACTGTAAAATATAGATGGAGCTAGTACCTCCCCATATAGATGTATGGAGTTGTGTTTGCAACTGAAAAGAAAGTTTGTGTTCCTAACAATCTAGGTGAAGGACGGCTTTCAAACACACTTATCTCTCAGAACTTAGCATGTGGAGAGAAGTTCGATCAGCTAGCAAAAATGGAACGGGTTGCAGGAGAAACATTTACTCTGGTTTCTCAGTCTGTTTCCTAGTGCCGGTTTGAAGTTCCTGCAGTTTTCACTGTAAAAACATGTTGGAGCTTGTACCTCCCCTTATATATATATGGATTGAAGTTAGCAACTAATAAGAAATTTGTGTTCCCAACAAGCTAGGTGAAGGACGGCTTTCACACACACTTATCTCTCAGAATTGAGCATGTGGAGAGAATTTCGTTCATCTAGCACAAAGGAAACGGGTTGCAGGAAAAACCTTTACTCTGGTTTCTCAGTCTGTTTCCTAGTGCCGTTTTGAAGTTCCTGCAGTATTCACAGTAAAATATAGTTGGAGCTAGTACCTCCCATTATAAAAGTTTGGAGTGGAGTTTTCAATTGAAAAGAAACTTTGTGTTCCCAAAAAGCTAGGTGAAGTTCGGCTTTCACAAACAATTATCTCTCAGGAATGAGCATGTGGAGAGACTTTCGTTCATCTAGCACAACGGGAACGGGGAGCAGGGGAAACTTTTCCTCTGGTTTCTCAGTCTGTTTCCTAGTGCCGGTTTGAAATTCCTGCAGTTTCCACAGTAAAACAGAGTTGGGGCTAGTACCTCCCCAAATATATGTATGGAGTGGAGTTGGAAAATGAAAAGTAACTACTTGTTCCCAACAAACAAGGTGAAGGACAGCTTTCACACACACATATCTCTCAGAACTGAGCATGAGGAGAGACGTTCGTTCATCTAACACAAAGGGATCGGATTGCAGGAAAAACATTTACTCTGGTTTCTCAGTCTGTTTCCTAGTGCCGGTTTGAAGATCCTGAGATTTCACTGTAAAAACAGGTTGGAGCTTGTACCTCCCCTTATATATATATGGATTGAAGTTAGCAAAATATAAGAAATTTGTGTTCCCAAGAAGCTAGGTGAAGGACGGCTTTCACACACACTTATCTCTCAGAACTGAGCAGGTGGAGAGACGTTCGTTCATCTAGCAAAATGGAAAGGTTTGCAGCAGAAAATTTTCCTCTGTTTTCTCAGTCTGTTACCTAGTGCCGGTATAAAGTTTCTGCAGTTTTCACTGTAAAACCGAGTTGGAGCTGCTGCCCCCATTATATATGTATGGAGTTGTGTTTGCAACTGAAAAGAAAGTTTGTGTTCCCAACAATCTATGTGAAGGACGGCTTTCACACACACTTATCCCTGAGAACTGAGCATGTGGAGAGACGTTCCTTCATCTAGCAAAAAGAGAACGGGTTGCAGGAGAAACATTTACTCTGGTTTCTCAGTCTGTTTCCTAGTGCCGGTTTGAATTTCCTGCAGTTTTCTCTGTAAAACCGTGTTGGAGCTGGTGCCTCGCCATATATATGTATGGATTGGAGTTTGCAACCTAATAGAAATTTGTGTTCCAAACAAACTATGTGAAGGACGTCTTTCACACACACTAATCTCTCAGAAATTAGCATGTGGAGAGACGTTCCTTCATCTAGCATAAAGGGAAAGGGTTGCAGGAGATACTTTTACTCTGGTTTCTCAGTCTGTTTCCTAGTCCCTGTTTGATGTTCCTGCAGTTTTCTCTGTAAACCGAGTTGGAGCTAGTACCACCCCGTATATATGTATGAAGTGGAGTTTGCAACTGAAAAGAATCTTTGTGTTCCCAACAAGCTAGGTGAAGTATGGCTTTCACACACACTTATCCCTGAGAACTGAGCATGTGGACAGACTTTCGTTCATCTAGCACAAAGGGAACGGGTTGCAGGAAAAACAGTTACTCTGGTTTCTCAGTCTGTTTCCTAGTGCCGGTTTGAAGTTCCTGCACTTTTCACTGTAAAACCGAGTTGGAGCTAGTACTTCCCCATATATATGTATGCAGTGGAGTTTGCAACTGAAAAGAAACTTTGTGTTCCCAACAACCTAAGTGAAGGACGAATTTCACACACAATTATGTCTCAGAAATTAGCATGTGGAGAGACGTTCGTTCATCTACCACAAAGGGAACGGGTTGCAGGAGAAACTATTCCTCTGGTTTCTCAGTCTGTTTCCAAGTGCCGTTTTGAAGTTCCTGCAGTTTTCTCTGTAAACCGAGTTGGAGCTAGTACCACCCCGTATATATGTATGAAGTGGAGTTTGCAACTGAAAAGAAACTTTGTGTTCCCAACAAGCTAGTTGAATGACCGCTTTCACACACACTTATCTGTCAGAACTGAGCATGTGGAGAGACGTTCGTTCATCTAGTACAAATGGAACGGGTTGCAGGAGAAACTTTTACTCTGGTTCCTCAGTCTATTTCCTTGTGCCGTTTTGAAGTTCCTGCACTTTTCACGGTAAAACCGAGTTGGAGCTAGTACCTGTCCATATGTAATATGGAGTGGATTTTGCAACTGAAAAGAAACTTTGTGTTCCCAACAAGCTAGGTGAAGGACGGCTTTCAAACACACTTATCTCTCAGAACTGAGCATGTGGAGAGAAGTTCAATCAGCTAGCAGAAATGGAACGGGTTGCAGGAGAAACATTTACTCTGGTTTCTCAGTCTGTTTCCTAGTGCCGTTTTGAAGTTCCTGCAGTTTTCACTGTAAAACCGATTTGGAGTTTGTACTTCCCCATATATATGTATGGAGTGGAGTTTGTAACTGAAAAGAAACTTTGTGTTCCCAACAAGCTAATTTAAGGACGTCTTTCACACTCTAATATCTCTCAGAAATGAGCTTTTGGAGAGACGTTCGTTCATCTAACACAAAGGGATCGGATTGCAGGAAAAACATTTCCTCTGGTTTCTCAGTCTGTTTCCTAGTCCCTGTTTGATGTTCCTGCAGTTTTCACTGTAAAACAGAGTTGGAGCTAAAACCTCCCCATTTATATGTATGAATTGGTGTTTGCAACTGAAAAGAAAGTTTGTGTTCCCAACAATCTAGGTGAAGGACGGCTTTCACACACACTTATCTCTCAGAACTGAGCATGTGGAGAGAAGTTTGATCAGCTAGCAAAAATGGAACGGGTTGCAGGTGAAACATTTACTCTGGTTTCTCAGTCTGTTTCCTAGTGCCGGTTTGAAGTTCCTGTAGTTTTCACTGTAAAAACATGTTGGAGCTTGTACCTCCCCTTATATATATATGGATTGAAGTTAGCAACTAATAAGAAATTTGTGTTCCCAACAAGCTAGGTGAAGGACGGCTTTCACACACACTTATCTCTCAGAACTGAGCATGTGGAGAGAATTTCGTTCATCTAGCACAAAGGAAATGGGTTGCAGGGAAAACCTTTACTCTGGTTTCTCAGTCTGTTTCCTAGTGCCGTTTTGAAGTTCCTGCAGTTTTCACAGTAAAATAAAGTTGGAGCTAGTACCTCCCATTATAAAAGTATGAAGTGGAGTTTTCAATTGAAAAGAAACTTTGTGTTCCCAACAAGCTAGGTGAAGTCGGCTTTCACAAACAATTATCTCTCAGGAATGAGCATGTGGAGAGACTTTCGTTCATCTAGCACAAAGGGAACGGGGAGCAGGGGAAACTTTTCCTCTGGTTTCTCAGTCTGTTTCCTAGTGCCGGTTTGAAATTCCTGCAGTTTCCACAGTAAAACAGAGTTGGGGCTAGTACCTCCCCAAATATATGTATGGAGTGGAGTTGGAAAATGAAAAGTAACTACTTGTTCCCAACAAGCTAGGTGAAGGACAGCTTTCACATACACATATCTCTCAGAACTGAGCATGTGGAGAGACGATCGTTCATCTAACACAAAGGGATCGGATTGCAGGAAAAACTTTTACTCTGGTTTCTCAGTCTGTTTCCTAGTGCCGGTTTGAAGTTCCTGAGATTTCACTGTAAAAACAGGTTGGAGCTTGTACCTCCCCTTATATATATATGGATTGAAGTTAGCAAAATATAAGAAATTTGTGTTCCCAAGAAGCTAGGTGAAGGACGGCTTTCACACACACTTATCTCTCAGAACTGAGCAGGTGGAGAGACGTTAGTTCATCAAGCAAAAGGGAAAGGTTTGCAGCAGAAACTTTTCCTCTGTTTTCTCAGTCTGTTACCTAGTGCCGGTATAAAGTTTCTGCAGTTTTCACTGTAAAACCGACTTGGAGCTGCTGCCCCCATTATATATGTATGGAGTTGTGTTTGCAACTGAAAAGAAAGTTTGTGTTCCCAACAATCTATGTGAAGGACGGCTTTCACACACACTTATCCCTGAGAACTGAGCATGTGGAGAGACGTTCCTTCATCTAGCAAAAAGAGAACGGGTTGCAGGAGAAACATTTACTCTGGTTTCTCAGTCTGTTTCCTAGTGCCGGTTTGAATTTCCTGCAGTTTTCTCTGTAAAACCGTGTTGGAGCTGGTGCCTCGCCATATATATGTATTGATTGGAGTTTGCAACCTAATAGAAATTTGTGTTCCAAACAAACTATGTGAAGGACGTCTTTCACACACACTAATCTCTCAGAAATTAGCATGTGGAGAGACGTTCCTTCATCTAGCATAAAGGGAACGGGTTGCAGGAGATACTTTTACTCTGGTTTCTCAGTCTGTTTCCTAGTCCCTGTTTGATGTTCCTGCAGTTTTCACTGTAAAACAGAGTTGGAGCCAGTACCTCCCCATATATATGTATGAATTAGTGTTTGCAACTGAAAGAAACTTTGTGTTCCCAACAAGCTAGGTGAAGTATGGCTTTCACACACACTTATCCCTGAGAACTGAGCATGTGGACAGACTTTCGTTCATCTAGCACAAAGGGAACGGGTTGCAGGAAAAACCTTTACTCTGGTTTCTCAGTCTGTTTCCTAGTGCCGGTTTGAAGTTCCTGCAGTTTTCACTGTAAAACCGAGTTGGAGCTAGTACTTCCCCATATATATGTATGCAGTGGAGTTTGCAACTGAAAAGAAACTTTGTGTTCCCAACAACCTAAGTGAAGGACAAATTTCACACACAATTTTCTCTAAGAAATTAGCATGTGGTTAGACGTTCGTTCATCTACCACAAAGGGAACGGGTTGCAGGAGAAACTATTCCTCTGGTTTCTCAGTCTGTTTCCAAGTGCCGTATTGAAGTTCCTGCAGTTTTCTCTGTAAACCGAGTTGGAGCTAGTACTTCCCCGTATATATGTACGGAGTGGAGTTTGCAACTGAAAAGAAACTTTGTGTTCCCAACAAGCTAGATGAATGACCGCTTTCACACACACTTATCTGTCAGAACTGAGCATGTGGAGAGACGTTCGTTCATCTAGTACAAATGGAACGGTTTGCAGGAGAAACTTTTACTCTGGTTCCTCAGTCTATTTCCTTGTGCCGTTTTGAAGTTCCTGTACTTTACACGGTAAAACCGAGTTGGAGCTAGTACCTACCCATATATAATATGGAGTGGATTTTGCAACTGAAAACAAACTTTGTGTTCCCAACAAGCTAGGTGAAGGACGGCTTTCAAACACACTTATCTCTCAGAACTGAGCATGTGGAGAGAAGTTCAATCAGCTAGCAGAAATGGAACGGGTTGCAGGAGAAACATTTACTCTGGTTTCTCAGTCTGATTCCTAGTGCCGTTTTGAAGTTCCTGCAGTTTTCACTGTAAAACAGATTTGGAGCTAGTACCTCCCCATTTATATGTATGAATTGGTGTTTGCAACTGAAAAGAAACTTTGTGTTCCCAACAAGCTATGTGAAGGACAGTTTCACACACACATATCTCTCAGAACTGAGCATGTGGAGAGACGTTCGTTCATCTAGCACAAAGGGAACGGGGAGCAGGGGAAACTTTTCCTCTGGTTTCTCAGTCTGTTTCCTAGTGCCTGTTACTAGTTCCTGCAGTTTTACCTGTAAAACCGAGTTGGAGTTAGTACCTCCACTTATATATTTATGGTGTGGACTTGGCAACTGAAAAGAATCTTTGTGTTCCCAACAAGCTATGTGAAGGACAGTTTCACACACACTTATCTCTCAGAACTAAGCATGTGGAGAGAATTTCGTTCATCTAGCACAAAGGGAACGGGGAGAAGGGAAACTTTTCCTCTGGTTTCTCAGTCTGTTTCCTAGTGCCGGTTTGAAATTCCTGCAGTTTTCACAGTACAACAGATTTGGAGCTATTACCTAACAAAATATATGTATGGAGTGGATTTGGCAAATGGAAAGTATCTATGTGTTCCCAACAAACTAGGTGAAGGACAGTTTCACACACACATATCTCTCAGAACTGAGCATGTGGAGAGACGTTCGTTCATCTAGCACAAAGGAACGTGTTGCAGGAGAAACTTTTACTCTGGTTTCTCAGTCTGTTTCCTAGTGCCGGTTTGAATTTCCTGCAGTTTTCTCTGTAAAACCGTGTTGGAGCTGGTGCCTCGCCATATATATGTATGGATTGGAGTTTGCAACCTAATAGGATTTTGTGTTCCAAACAAACTATGTGAAGGACGTCTTTCACACACACTAATCTCTCAGAAATTAGCATGTGGAGAGACGTTCCTTCATCTAGCACAAAGGGAACGGGTTGCAGGAGAAACTTTTACTCTGGTTTCTCAGTCTGTTTCCTAGAGCCTGTTTGAAGTTCCTGCAGTTTTCACTGTAAAATAGAGATGGAGCTAGTACCTCCCCATAGAGATGCATGGAGTTGTGTTTGCAACTGAAAAGATAGTCTGTGTTCCCAACAAGCTAGGTGAAGGACGGCTTTCAAACACACTTACCTCTCAGAACTGAGCATGTGGAGAGAAGTTCGATCAGCTAGCAAAAATGGAACGGGTTGCAGGAGAAACATTTACTCTGGTTTCTCAGTCTGTTTCCTAGTGCCGGTTTGAAGTTCCTGCAGTTTTCACTGTAAAAACATGTTGGAAATTGTACCTCCCCTTATATATATATGGATTGAAGTTAGCAACTAATAAGAAATTTGTGTTCCCAACAAGCTAGGTGAAGGACGGCTTTCACACCCACTTATCTCTCAGAACTGAGCATGTGGAGAGAATTTCGTTCATCTAGCAGAAAGGGAACGGGCAGCAGGGGAAACTTTCCCTCTGGTTTCTCAGTCTGTTTCCTAGTGCCTGTTTGTAGTTCCTGCAGTTTTACCTGTAAAACCGAGTTGGAACTAGTACCTCCACTTATATATTTATGGTGTGGACTTGGCAACTGAAAAGAAACTTTGTGTTCCCAGCAAGCAAGGTGAAGTACGGCTTTCACACACACTTATCTCTCAGAATTGAGCATGTGGAGAGACTTTCGTTCATCTAGCACAAAGGGAACGGGTTGCAGGAAAAACCTTTACTCTGGTTTCTCAGTCTGTTTCCTAGTGCTGGTTTGAAGTTACTGCAGTTTTCACAGTAAAATATAGGTGGAGCTAGTACCTCCCATTATAAAAGTATGGAGTGGAGTTTTCAATTGAAAAGAAACTTTGTGTTCCCAACAAGCTAGGTGAAGTTCGGCTTTCACAAACAATTATCTCTCAGGAATGAGCATGTGGAGAGACTTTCGTTCATCTAGCACAAAGGGAACGGGGAGCAGGGGAAACTTTTCCTCTAGTTTCTCAGTCTGTTTCCTAGTGCCGGTTTGAAATTCCTGCAGTTTCCACAGTAAAACAGAGTTGGGGCTAGTACCTCCCCAAATATATGTATGGAGTGGAGTTGGAAAATGAAAAGTAACTACGTGTTCCCAACAACCTAGGTGAAGGACAGCTTACACACACACATATCTCTCAGAACTGAGCATGTGGAGAGACGTTCGTTCATCTAACACAAAGGGATCGGATTGCAGGAAAAACTTTTACTCTGGTTTCTCAGTCTGTTTCCTAGTGCCGGTTTGAAGTTCCTGAGTTTTCACTGTAAAAACAGGTTGGAGCTTGTACCTCCCCTTATATATATATGGATTGAAGTTAGCAAAATATAAGAAATTTGTGTTCCCAACAAGCTATGTGAAGGACGGCTTTCACACCCACTTATCTCTCAGAACTGAGCATGTGGAGAGAATTTCGTTCATCTAGCACAAAGGGAACGGGCAGCAGGGGAAACTTTCCCTCTGGTTTCTCAGTCTGTTTCCTAGTGCCTGTTTGTAGTTCCTGCAGTTTTACCTGTAAAACCGAGTTGGAACTAGTACCTCCACTTATATATTTATGGTGTGGACTTGGCAACTGAAAAGAAACTTTGTGTTCCCAGCAAGCAAGGTGAAGTACGGCTTTCACACACACTTATCTCTCAGAATTGAGCATGTGGAGAGACTTTCGTTCATCTAGCACAAAGGGAACGGGTTGCAGGAAAAACCTTTACTCTGGTTTCTCAGTCTGTTTCCTAGTGCTGGTTTGAAGTTACTGCAGTTTTCACAGTAAAATATAGGTGGAGCTAGTACCTCCCATTATAAAAGTATGGAGTGGAGTTTTCAATTGAAAAGAAACTTTGTGTTCCCAACAAGCTAGGTGAAGTTCGGCTTTCACAAACAATTATCTCTCAGGAATGAGCATGTGGAGAGACTTTCGTTCATCTAGCACAAAGGGAACGGGGAGCAGGGGAAACTTTTCCTCTAGTTTCTCAGTCTGTTTCCTAGTGCCGGTTTGAAATTCCTGCAGTTTCCACAGTAAAACAGAGTTGGGGCTAGTACCTCCCCAAATATATGTATGGAGTGGAGTTGGAAAATGAAAAGTAACTACGTGTTCCCAACAACCTAGGTGAAGGACAGCTTACACACACACATATCTCTCAGAACTGAGCATGTGGAGAGACGTTCGTTCATCTAACACAAAGGGATCGGATTGCAGGAAAAACTTTTACTCTGGTTTCTCAGTCTGTTTCCTAGTGCCGGTTTGAAGTTCCTGAGTTTTCACTGTAAAAACAGGTTGGAGCTTGTACCTCCCCTTATATATATATGGATTGAAGTTAGCAAAATATAAGAAATTTGTGTTCCCAACAAGCTAGGTGAAGGACGGCTTTCACACACACTTATTTCTCAGAACTGAGCAGGTGGAGAGACGTTCGTTCATCTAGCAAAAGGGAAAGGTTTGCAGCAGAAACTTTTCCTCTGTTTTCTCAGTCTGTTACCTAGTGCCGGTATAAAGTTTCTGCAGTTTTCACTGTAAAACCGAGTTGGAGCTGCTGCCTCCCATTATATATGTATGGAGTTGACTTTGCAACTGAAAAGAAAGTTTGTGTTCCCAACAATCTATGTGAAGGACGGCTTTCACACACAATTATCCCTGAGAACTGAGCATGTGGAGAGACGTTCCTTCATCTAGCAAAAAGGGAACGGGTTGCAGGGAAACTTTTACTCTGGTTTCTCAGTCTGTTTCCTAGTGCCGGTTTGAATTTCCTGCAGTTTTCTCTGTAAAACCGTGTTGGAGCTGGTGCCTCCCCATATATATGTATGGATTGGAGTTTGCAACCTAATAGAAATTTGTGTTCCAAACAAACTATGTGAAGGACGTCTTTCACACACACTAATTTTTCAGAAATGAGCATGTGGAGAGACGTTCCTTCATCTAGCACAAAGGGAACGGGTTGCAGGAGATACTTTTACTCTGGTTTCTCAGTCTGTTTCCTAGTGCCTGTTTGAAGTTCCCGCAGTTTTCACTGTAAAATAGAGATGGAGCTAGTACCTCCCCATATAGATGTATGGAGTTGTGTTTGCAAATGAAAAGAAAGTTTGTGTTCCCAACAAGCTAGGTGAATGACGGCTTTCACACACACTTATCCCTGAAAACTGAGCATGTAGAGGACGTTCGTTCATCTAGCACAAATGGAACGGCTTGCAGGAGAACTTTTACTCTGGTTTCTCAGTCTGTTTCCTAGTGCCTCTTTGTAGTTCCTGCAGATTTACCTCTAAAACAGAGTTGGAGCTAGTACCTCCCCATATATATTTATGGAGTGGATTTGGCAACTGAAAAGTAACTTTGTGTTCCAGCAAACTAGGTGAAGTACGGCTTTCACACTCACTTAATTCTCAGAACTGAGCATGTGGAGAGACTTTCGTTCATCTAGCACAAAAGGAACGGGTTGCAGGGGTAACTTTTAATCTGGTTTCTCAGTCTGTTTCCAAGTGCCGTTTTGAAGTTCCTGCAGTTTTCTCTGTAAACCGAGTTGGAGCTAGTACCTCCCCGTATATATGTATGGAGTGGAGTTTGCAACTGAAAAGAAACTTTGTGTTCCCAACAAGCTAGGTGAAGGAAAGCTTTCACACACACTTATCTGTCAGAACTGAGCATGTGGAGAGACGTTCGTTCATCTAGTACAAATGGAACGGGTTGCAGGGGAAACTTTTACTCTGGTTCCTCAGTCTATTTCCTTGTGCCGTTTTGAAGTTCCTGCACTTTTCACGGTAAAACCGAGTTGGAGCTAGTACCTACCCATATATAATATGGAGTGGATTTTGCAACTGAAAAGAAACTTTGTGTTCCCAACAAGCTAGGTGTAGGACGGCTTTCAAACACACTTATCTCTCAGAACTGAGCATGTGGAGAGAAGTTCGATCAGCTAGCAAAAATGGAACGGGTTGCAGGAGAAACATTTACCCTGGTTTCTCAGTCTGTTTCCTAGTGCCGTTTTGAAGCTCCTGCAGTTTTCACTGTAAAACCGATTTGGAGTTTGTACTTCCCCATATATATGTATGGAGTGGAGTTTGTAACTGAAAAGAAACTTTGTGTTCCAAACAAGCTAAGTTAAGGACGTCTTTCACACTCTAATATCTCTCCGAAATGAGCTTTTGGAGAGACGTTCGTTCATCTAACACAAAGGGATCGGATTGCAGGAAAAACATTTCCTCTTTTTTCTCAGTCTGTTTCCTAGTTCCTGTATGATGTTCCTGCAGTTTTCACTGTAAAACAGAGCTGGAGCTAGTACCTCCCCATATATATGTATGAATTGGTGTTTGCAACTGAAAAGAAACTTTGTGTTCCCAACAAGCTAGGTGAAGTACGGCTTTCACACACACTTATCCCTGAGAACTGAGCATGTGGACAGACTTTCGTTCATCTAGCACAAAGGGAACGGGTTGCAGGAAAAACCTTTACTCTGGTTTCTCAGTCTGTTTCCTAGTGCCGGTTTGAATTTCCTGCAGTTTTCACTGTAAAACCGAGTTGGAGCTAGTACTTCCCCTTATATATGTATGCAGTGGAGTTTGCAACTGAAAAGAAACTTTGTGTTCCCAACAAACTAAGTGAAGGACGTCTTTCACACACACTAATCTCTCAGAAATTAGCATGTGGAGAGACGTTCCTTCATCTAGCACAAAGGGAACGGGTTGCAGGAGATACTTTTATTCTTGTTTCTCAGTCTGTTTCCTAGTGCCTGTTTGAAGTTCCTGAAGTTTTCACTGTAAAATAGAAATGGAGCTAGTACCTCCCCATATAGATGTATGGAGTTGTGTTTGCAACTGAAAAGAAAGTTTGTGTTCCCAACAAGCTAGGTGAAGGACGGCTTTCAAACACACTTATCTCTCAGAACTGAGCATGTGGAGAGACGTTCGTTCATCTAACACAAAGGGATCGGAATGCAGGAAAAACTTTTACTCTGGTTTCTCAGTCTGTTTCCTAGTGCCTTTTTGAAGTTCCTGAGTTTTCACTGTAAAAACAGGTTGGAGCTTGTACCTCCCTTATATATATATGGATTGAAGTTAGCAAAATATAAGAAATTTGTGTTCCTAACAAGCTAGGTGAAGGACGGCTTTCACACACACTTATCTCTCAGAACTGAGCAGGTGGAGAGACGTTTGTTCATCTAGCAAAACGGAAAGGTTTGCAGCAGAAACTTTTCCTCTGTTTTCTCAGTCTGTTACCTAGTGCCGGTATAAAGTTTCTGCAGTTTTCACTGTAAAACCGAGTTGGAGCTGCTGCCTCCCATTATATATGTATGGAGTTGAGTTTGCAGCTGAAAAGAAAGTTTGTGTTCCCAACAATCTATGTGAAGGACGGCTTTCACACACACTTATCCCTGAGAACTGAGCATGTGGAGAGACGTTCCTTCATCTAGCAATAAGGGAAAGGGTTGCAGGAGAAACTTTTACTCTGGTTTCTCAGTCTGTTTCCTAGTGCCTGTTTGAAGTTCCTCCATTTTACCTGTAAAAAGAGTTGGAGCTAGTACCTCCCCATATATATTTATGGAGTGGAGTTCGCCACTGAAAAGAAACTTTGTGTTCCCAGCAAGCTAGGTGAAGTACGGCTTTCACACACACTTATCTCTCCAAACTGAGCATGTGGAGAGACGTTCGTTCATCTATCACAAAGGGAACGGTTAGCAGGAGAAACTTTTACTCTGGTTTCTCAGTCTGTTTCCTAGTCCCTGTTTGGTGTTCCTGCAGTTTTCACTGTAAAACCGAGTTGGAGCTAGTACCTCCCCATATAAATGTATGGAGTGGAGTTTGCTATTGAAAAGAACCTTTTTGATCCCAACAAGCGAGGTGAAGGACGGCTTTCACACACGCATATATCCCAGACCTGAGCATGTGGAGAGACGTTCGTTCATCTAGGACAAAGGAACGGTTTGCATGATAAACATTTACTCTGGTTTCTCAGTCTGTTTCCTCGTGCCGGTTTGAATTTCCTGCAGTATTCACTGTAAAACCGAGTTGGAGCTGGTGCCTCCCCATATATATGTATGGATTGGAGTATGCAAACTAAAAGAATGTTTGTGTTCCAAACAAGCTATGTGAAGGACGGCTATCACACACACTTATCTCTTAGAAATTAGCATATGGAGAAACGTTCGTTCATCTAGCACAAATGGTACGGCTTGCAGGGGAACCTTTTACCCTGGTTTCTCAGTCTGTTTCCTAGTGCCGGTTTGAAGTTCCTGCAGTTTTCAGTGTAAAAACAGATTGGAGCTAGTACCTCCCCTTATATATATATGGATTGAAGTTTGCAACTGATAAGAAATTTGTGTTCCCAACAAGCTAGTTGAAGGATTGCTTTAACACACACTTATCTGTCAGAACTGAGCAGGTGGAGAGACGTTCCTTCATCTAGCACAAAGGGAACGGGTTGCAGGAGATACAGTTACTCTGTATTCTCAGTCTGTTTCCTAGTGCCTGTTTGAAGTTCCTGCAGTTTTCACTGTAAAATAGAGATGGAGCTAGTACCTCCCCATATAGATGTATGGAGTTGTGTTTGCAACTGAAAAGAAAGTTTGTGTTCCCAACAATCTAGGTGAAGGACGGCTTTCAAACACACTTATCTCTCAGAACTGAGCATGTGGAGAGGATTTCGTTCATCTAGCACAAAGGGAACGGGTTGCAGGAAAAACGTTTACTCTGGTTTCTCAGTCTGTTTCCTAGTGCCGTTTTGAAGTTCCTGCAGTTTTCACAGTAAAATATAGTTGGAGCTAGTACCTCCCATTATAAATGTATGAAGTGGAGTTTTCAATTGAAAAGAAACTTTGTGTTCCCAACAAGCTAGGTGAAGTTCGGCTTTCACAAACTATTATCTCTCAGGAATGAGCATGTGGAGAGACTTTCGTTCATCTAGCACAAAGGGAACGGGGAGCAGGGGAAACTTTTCCTCTGGTTTCTCAGTCTGTTTCCTAGTGCCGGTTTGAAATTCCTGCAGTTTCCACAGTAAAACAGAGTTGGGGCTAGTACCTCCCCAAATATATGTATGGAGTGGAGTTGGAAAATGAAAAGTAACTACTTATTCCCAACAAGCTAGGTGAAGGACAGCTTTCACATACACATATCTCTCAGAACTGAGCATGTGGAGAGACGTTCGTTCATCTAACACAGAGGGATCGGATTGCAGGAAAAACTTTTACTCTGGTTTCACAGTCTGTTTCCTAGTGCCGGTTTGAAGTTCCTGAGATTTCACTGTAAAAACAGGTTGGAGCTTGTACCTCCCCTTATATATATATGGATTGAAGTTAGCAAAATATAAGAAATTTATGTTCCCAAGAAGCTAGGTGAAGGACGGCTTTCACACACACTTATCTCTCAGAACTGAGCAGGTGGAGAGACGTTCGTTCATCTAGCAAAAGGGAAAGGTTTGCAGCAGAAACTTTTCCTCTGTTTTCTCAGTCTGTTACCTAGTGCCGGTATAAAGTTTCTGCAGTTTTCACTGTAAAACCGAGTTGGAGCTGCTGCCCCCATTATATATGTATGGAGTTGTGTTTGCAACTGAAAAGAAAGTTTGTGTTCCCAACAATCTATGTGAAGGACGGCTTTCACACACACTTATCCCTGAGAACTGAGCATGTGGAGAGACGTTCCTTCATCTAGCAAAAAGAGAACGGGTTGCAGGAGAAACTTTTACTCTGGTTTCTCAGTCTGTTTCCTAGTGCCGGTTTCAATTTCCTGCAGTTTTCTCTGTAAAACCGTGTTGGAGCTGGTGCCTCGCCATATATATGTATGGATTGGAGTTTGCAACCTAATAGAAATTTGTGTTCCAAACAAACTATGTGAAGGACGTCTTTCACACACACTAATCTCTCAGAAATTAGCATGTGGAGAGACGTTCCTTCATCTAGCATAAAGGGAACGGGTTGCAGGAGATAATTTTACTCTGGTTTCTCAGTCTGTTTCCTAGTCCCTGTTTGATGTTCCTGCAGTTTTCACTGTAAAACAGAGTTGGAGCTAGTATCTCCCCATATATATGTATGAATTGGTGTTTGCAACTGAAAAGAATCTTTGTGTTCCCAACAAGTTAGGTGAAGTATGGCTTTCACACACACTTATCCCTGAGAACTGAGCATGTGGACAGACTTTCGTTCATCTAGCACAAAGGGAACGGGTTGCAGGAAAAACCTTTACTCTGGTTTCTCAGTCTGTTTCCTAGTGCCGTTTTGAAGTTCCTGCAGTTTTCACTGTAAAACCGAGTTGGAGCTAGTACTTCCCCATATATATGTATGCAGTGGAGTTTGCAACCGAAAAGAAACTTTGTGTTCCCAACAACCTAAGTGAAGGACGAATTTCACACACAATTATCTCTCAGAAATTAGCATGTGGAGAGACGTTCTTTCATGTACCACAAAGGGAACGGGTTGCAGGAGAAACTATTCCTCTGGTTTCTCAGTCTGTTTCCAAGTGCCGTTTTGAAGTTCCTGCAGTTTTCTGTGTAAACCGAGTTGGAGCTAGTACCTCCCCATATATATGTATGGAGTGGAGTTTGCAACTGAAAAGAAACTTTGTGTTCCCAACAAGCTAGTTGAATGACCGCTTTCACACACACTTATCTGTCAGAACTGAGCATGTGGAGAGACGTTCGTTCATCTAGTACAAATGGAACGGGTTGCAGGAGAAACTTTTACTCTGGTTCCTCAGTCTATTTCCTTGTGCCGTTTTGAAGTTCCTGCACTTTTCACGGTAAAACCGAGTTGGAGCTAGTACCTACCCATATATAATATGGAGTGGATTTTGCAACTGAAAAGAAACTTTGTGTTCCCAACAAGCTAGGTGAAGGACGGCTTTCAGACACACTTATCTCTCAGAACTGAGCATGTGGAGAGAAGTTCAATCAGCTAGCAGAAATGGAACGGGTTGCAGGAGAAACATTTACTCTGGTTTCTCAGTCTGTTTCCTAGTGCCGTTTTGAAGTTCCTGCAGTTTTCACTGTAAAACCGATTTGGAGTTTGTACTTCCCCATATATATGTATGGAGTGGAGTTTGTAACTGAAAAGAAACTTTGTGTTCCCAACAAGCTAAGTTAAGGACGTCTTTCACACTCTAATATCTCTCAGAAATGAGCTTTTGGAGACACGTTCGTTCATCTAACACAAAGGGATCGGATTGCAGGAAAAACATTTCCTCTGGTTTCTCAGTCTGTTTTCTAGTCCCTGTTTGATGTTCCTGCAATTTTCACTGTAAAACAGAGTTGGAGCTAGTACCTCCCCATTTATATGTATGAATTGGTGTTTGCAACTGAAAAGAAACTTTGTGTTCCCAACAAGCTATGTGAAGGACAGTTTCACACACACATATCTCTCAGAACTGAGTATGTGGAGAGACGTTCGTTCATCTAGCACAAAGGGAACGGGTTGCAGGAGAAACTTTTACTCTGGTTTCTCAGTCTGTTTCCTAGTGCCTGTTTGAAGTTCCTGCAGTTTTCACTGTAAAATAGAGATGGAGCTAGTACCTCCCCATATAGATGCATGGAGTTGTGTTTGCAACTGAAAAGATAGTCTGTGTTCCCAACACGCTAGGTGAAGGACGGCTTTCAAACACACTTACCTCTCAGAACTGAGCATGTGGAGAGAAGTTCGATCAGCTAGCAAAAATGGAACGGGTTGCAGGAGAAACATTTACTCTGGTTTCTCAGTCTGTTTCCTAGTGCCGGTTTGAAATTCCTGCAGTTTTCACAGTACAACAGATTTGGAGCTAGTAATTAACAAAATATATGTATGGAGTGGATTTGGCAAATGGAAAGTATCTATGTGTTCCCAACAAACTAGGTGAAGGACAGTTTCACACACACATATCTCTCAGAACTGAGCATGTGGAGAGACGTTCGTTCATCTAACACAAAGGGAACGGATTGCAGGAAAAACTTTTACTCTGGTTTCTCAGTCTGTTTCCTCGTGCCGGTTTGAAGTTCCTGAATTTTCACTGTAAAAACAGGTTGGAGCTTGTACCTCCCCTTATATATATATGGATTGAAGTTAGCAAAATTTAAGAAATTTGTGTTCCCAACAAGCTAGGTGAAGGACGGCTTTCACACACACTTATCTCTCAGAACTGAGCCGGTGGAGAGACGTTCGTTCATCTAGCAAAAGGGAAAGGTTTGCAGCAGAAACTTTTCCTCTGTTTTCTCAGTCTGTTACCTAGTGCCGGTATAAAGTTTCTGCAGTTTTCACTGTAAAACCGAGTTGGAGTTGCTGCCTCCCATTATATATGTATGGAGTTGAGTTTGCAACTGAAAAGAAAGTTTGTGTTCCCAACAATCTATGTGAAGGACGGCTTTCACACACACTTATCCCTGAGAACTGAGCATGTGGAGAGACGTTCCTTCATCTAGCAAAAAGGGAACGGGTTGCAGGAGAAACTTTTACTCTGGTTTCTCAGTCTGTTTCCTAGTGCCGGTTTGAATTTCCTGCAGTTTTCTCTGTAAAACCGAGTTGGAGCTGGTGCCTCGCCATATATATGTATGGATTGGAGTTTGCAACCTAATAGAAATTTGTGTTCCAAACAAACTATGTGAAGAACGTCTTTCACACACACTAATCTCTCAGAAATTAGCATGTGGAGAGAAGTTCCTTCATCTAGCACAAAGGGAACGGGTTGCAGGAGTTACTTTTACTCTGGTTTCTCAGTCTGTTTCCTAGTCCCTGTTTGATGTTCCTGCAGTTTTCACTGTAAAACAGAGTTGGAGCTAGTACTTCCCCATATATATGTATGCAGTGGAGTTTGCAACTGAAAAGAAACTTTGTGTTCCCAAAAACATAAGTGAAGGACGAATTTCACACACAATTATCTCTCAGAAATTAGCATGTGGAGAGACGTTCGTTCATCTACCACAAAGGAAACAGGTTGCAGGAGAAACTATTCCTCTGGTTTCTCAGTCTGTTTCCAAGTGCCGTTTTGAAGTTCCTGCAGTTTTCTCTGTAAACCGATTTGGAGCTAGTACCTCCCCGTATATATTTATGGAGTGGAGTTTGCAACTGAGAAGAGACTTTGTGTTCCCAACAAGCAAGTTGAAGGACCGCTTTCACACACAATTATCTGTCAGAACTGAGCATGTGGAGAGACGTTCGTTCATCTAGTACAAATGGAACGGGTTGCAGGAGAAACTTTTACTCTGGTTCCTCAGTCTATTTCCTTGTGCCGTTTTGAAGTTCCTGCACTTTTCACGGTAAAACCGAGTTGGAGCTAGTACCTACAAATATATAATATGGAGTGGATTTTGCAACTGAAAAGAAACTTTGTGTTCCCAACAAGCTAGGTGAAGGACGGCTTTCAAACACACTTATCTCTCAGAACTGAGCAGGTGGAGAGACGTTCGTTCATCTAGCAAAAGGGAAAGGTTTGCAGCAGAAACTTTTCCTCTGTTTTCTCAGTCTGTTACCTAGTGCCGGTATAAAGTTTCTGCAGTTTTCACTGTAAAACCGAGTTGGAGCTGCTGCCCCCATTATATATGTATGGAGTTGTGTTTGCAACTGAAAAGAAAGTTTGTGTTCCCAACAATCTATGTGAAGGACGGCTTTCACACACACTTATCCCTGAGAACTGAGCATGTGGAGAGACGTTCCTTCATCTAGCAAAAAGAGAACGGGTTGCAGGAGAAACTTTTACTCTGGTTTCTCAGTCTGTTTCCTAGTGCCGGTTTCAATTTCCTGCAGTTTTCTCTGTAAAACCGTGTTGGAGCTGGTGCCTCGCCATATATATGTATGGATTGGAGTTTGCAACCTAATAGAAATTTGTGTTCCAAACAAACTATGTGAAGGACGTCTTTCACACACACTAATCTCTCAGAAATTAGCATGTGGAGAGACGTTCCTTCATCTAGCATAAAGGGAACGGGTTGCAGGAGATAATTTTACTCTGGTTTCTCAGTCTGTTTCCTAGTCCCTGTTTGATGTTCCTGCAGTTTTCACTGTAAAACAGAGTTGGAGCTAGTATCTCCCCATATATATGTATGAATTGGTGTTTGCAACTGAAAAGAATCTTTGTGTTCCCAACAAGTTAGGTGAAGTATGGCTTTCACACACACTTATCCCTGAGAACTGAGCATGTGGACAGACTTTCGTTCATCTAGCACAAAGGGAACGGGTTGCAGGAAAAACCTTTACTCTGGTTTCTCAGTCTGTTTCCTAGTGCCGTTTTGAAGTTCCTGCAGTTTTCACTGTAAAACCGAGTTGGAGCTAGTACTTCCCCATATATATGTATGCAGTGGAGTTTGCAACCGAAAAGAAACTTTGTGTTCCCAACAACCTAAGTGAAGGACGAATTTCACACACAATTATCTCTCAGAAATTAGCATGTGGAGAGACGTTCTTTCATGTACCACAAAGGGAACGGGTTGCAGGAGAAACTATTCCTCTGGTTTCTCAGTCTGTTTCCAAGTGCCGTTTTGAAGTTCCTGCAGTTTTCTGTGTAAACCGAGTTGGAGCTAGTACCTCCCCATATATATGTATGGAGTGGAGTTTGCAACTGAAAAGAAACTTTGTGTTCCCAACAAGCTAGTTGAATGACCGCTTTCACACACACTTATCTGTCAGAACTGAGCATGTGGAGAGACGTTCGTTCATCTAGTACAAATGGAACGGGTTGCAGGAGAAACTTTTACTCTGGTTCCTCAGTCTATTTCCTTGTGCCGTTTTGAAGTTCCTGCACTTTTCACGGTAAAACCGAGTTGGAGCTAGTACCTACCCATATATAATATGGAGTGGATTTTGCAACTGAAAAGAAACTTTGTGTTCCCAACAAGCTAGGTGAAGGACGGCTTTCAGACACACTTATCTCTCAGAACTGAGCATGTGGAGAGAAGTTCAATCAGCTAGCAGAAATGGAACGGGTTGCAGGAGAAACATTTACTCTGGTTTCTCAGTCTGTTTCCTAGTGCCGTTTTGAAGTTCCTGCAGTTTTCACTGTAAAACCGATTTGGAGTTTGTACTTCCCCATATATATGTATGGAGTGGAGTTTGTAACTGAAAAGAAACTTTGTGTTCCCAACAAGCTAAGTTAAGGACGTCTTTCACACTCTAATATCTCTCAGAAATGAGCTTTTGGAGACACGTTCGTTCATCTAACACAAAGGGATCGGATTGCAGGAAAAACATTTCCTCTGGTTTCTCAGTCTGTTTTCTAGTCCCTGTTTGATGTTCCTGCAATTTTCACTGTAAAACAGAGTTGGAGCTAGTACCTCCCCATTTATATGTATGAATTGGTGTTTGCAACTGAAAAGAAACTTTGTGTTCCCAACAAGCTATGTGAAGGACAGTTTCACACACACATATCTCTCAGAACTGAGTATGTGGAGAGACGTACGTTCATCTAGCACAAAGGGAACGGGTTGCAGGAGAAACTTTTACTCTGGTTTCTCAGTCTGTTTCCTAGTGCCTGTTTGAAGTTCCTGCAGTTTTCACTGTAAAATAGAGATGGAGCTAGTACCTCCCCATATAGATGCATGGAGTTGTGTTTGCAACTGAAAAGATAGTCTGTGTTCCCAACACGCTAGGTGAAGGACGGCTTTCAAACACACTTACCTCTCAGAACTGAGCATGTGGAGAGAAGTTCGATCAGCTAGCAAAAATGGAACGGGTTGCAGGAGAAACATTTACTCTGGTTTCTCAGTCTGTTTCCTAGTGCCGGTTTGAAATTCCTGCAGTTTTCACAGTACAACAGATTTGGAGCTAGTAATTAACAAAATATATGTATGGAGTGGATTTGGCAAATGGAAAGTATCTATGTGTTCCCAACAAACTAGGTGAAGGACAGTTTCACACACACATATCTCTCAGAACTGAGCATGTGGAGAGACGTTCGTTCATCTAACACAAAGGGAACGGATTGCAGGAAAAACTTTTACTCTGGTTTCTCAGTCTGTTTCCTCGTGCCGGTTTGAAGTTCCTGAATTTTCACTGTAAAAACAGGTTGGAGCTTGTACCTCCCCTTATATATATATGGATTGAAGTTAGCAAAATTTAAGAAATTTGTGTTCCCAACAAGCTAGGTGAAGGACGGCTTTCACACACACTTATCTCTCAGAACTGAGCAGGTGGAGAGACGTTCGTTCATCTAGCAAAAGGGAAAGGTTTGCAGCAGAAACTTTTCCTCTGTTTTCTCAGTCTGTTACCTAGTGCCGGTATAAAGTTTCTGCAGTTTTCACTGTAAAACCGAGTTGGAGTTGCTGCCTCCCATTATATATGTATGGAGTTGAGTTTGCAACTGAAAAGAAAGTTTGTGTTCCCAACAATCTATGTGAAGGACGGCTTTCACACACACTTATCCCTGAGAACTGAGCATGTGGAGAGACGTTCCTTCATCTAGCAAAAAGGGAACGGGTTGCAGGAGAAACTTTTACTCTGGTTTCTCAGTCTGTTTCCTAGTGCCGGTTTGAATTTCCTGCAGTTTTCTCTGTAAAACCGAGTTGGAGCTGGTGCCTCGCCATATATATGTATGGATTGGAGTTTGCAACCTAATAGAAATTTGTGTTCCAAACAAACTATGTGAAGAACGTCTTTCACACACACTAATCTCTCAGAAATTAGCATGTGGAGAGAAGTTCCTTCATCTAGCACAAAGGGAACGGGTTGCAGGAGTTACTTTTACTCTGGTTTCTCAGTCTGTTTCCTAGTCCCTGTTTGATGTTCCTGCAGTTTTCACTGTAAAACAGAGTTGGAGCTAGTACTTCCCCATATATATGTATGCAGTGGAGTTTGCAACTGAAAAGAAACTTTGTGTTCCCAAAAACATAAGTGAAGGACGAATTTCACACACAATTATCTCTCAGAAATTAGCATGTGGAGAGACGTTCGTTCATCTACCACAAAGGAAACAGGTTGCAGGAGAAACTATTCCTCTGGTTTCTCAGTCTGTTTCCAAGTGCCGTTTTGAAGTTCCTGCAGTTTTCTCTGTAAACCGATTTGGAGCTAGTACCTCCCCGTATATATTTATGGAGTGGAGTTTGCAACTGAGAAGAGACTTTGTGTTCCCAACAAGCAAGTTGAAGGACCGCTTTCACACACAATTATCTGTCAGAACTGAGCATGTGGAGAGACGTTCGTTCATCTAGTACAAATGGAACGGGTTGCAGGAGAAACTTTTACTCTGGTTCCTCAGTCTATTTCCTTGTGCCGTTTTGAAGTTCCTGCACTTTTCACGGTAAAACCGAGTTGGAGCTAGTACCTACAAATATATAATATGGAGTGGATTTTGCAACTGAAAAGAAACTTTGTGTTCCCAACAAGCTAGGTGAAGGACGGCTTTCAAACACACTTATCTCTCAGAACTGAGCAGGTGGAGAGACGTTCGTTCATCTAGCAAAAGGGAAAGGTTTGCAGCAGAAACTTTTCCTCTGTTTTCTCAGTCTGTTACCTAGTGCCGGTATAAAGTTTCTGCAGTTTTCACTGTAAAACCGAGTTGGAGCTGCTGCCCCCATTATATATGTATGGAGTTGTGTTTGCAACTGAAAAGAAAGTTTGTGTTCCCAACAATCTATGTGAAGGACGGCTTTCACACACACTTATCCCTGAGAACTGAGCATGTGGAGAGACGTTCCTTCATCTAGCAAAAAGAGAACGGGTTGCAGGAGAAACTTTTACTCTGGTTTCTCAGTCTGTTTCCTAGTGCCGGTTTCAATTTCCTGCAGTTTTCTCTGTAAAACCGTGTTGGAGCTGGTGCCTCGCCATATATATGTATGGATTGGAGTTTGCAACCTAATAGAAATTTGTGTTCCAAACAAACTATGTGAAGGACGTCTTTCACACACACTAATCTCTCAGAAATTAGCATGTGGAGAGACGTTCCTTCATCTAGCATAAAGGGAACGGGTTGCAGGAGATAATTTTACTCTGGTTTCTCAGTCTGTTTCCTAGTCCCTGTTTGATGTTCCTGCAGTTTTCACTGTAAAACAGAGTTGGAGCTAGTATCTCCCCATATATATGTATGAATTGGTGTTTGCAACTGAAAAGAATCTTTGTGTTCCCAACAAGTTAGGTGAAGTATGGCTTTCACACACACTTATCCCTGAGAACTGAGCATGTGGACAGACTTTCGTTCATCTAGCACAAAGGGAACGGGTTGCAGGAAAAACCTTTACTCTGGTTTCTCAGTCTGTTTCCTAGTGCCGTTTTGAAGTTCCTGCAGTTTTCACTGTAAAACCGAGTTGGAGCTAGTACTTCCCCATATATATGTATGCAGTGGAGTTTGCAACCGAAAAGAAACTTTGTGTTCCCAACAACCTAAGTGAAGGACGAATTTCACACACAATTATCTCTCAGAAATTAGCATGTGGAGAGACGTTCTTTCATGTACCACAAAGGGAACGGGTTGCAGGAGAAACTATTCCTCTGGTTTCTCAGTCTGTTTCCAAGTGCCGTTTTGAAGTTCCTGCAGTTTTCTGTGTAAACCGAGTTGGAGCTAGTACCTCCCCATATATATGTATGGAGTGGAGTTTGCAACTGAAAAGAAACTTTGTGTTCCCAACAAGCTAGTTGAATGACCGCTTTCACACACACTTATCTGTCAGAACTGAGCATGTGGAGAGACGTTCGTTCATCTAGTACAAATGGAACGGGTTGCAGGAGAAACTTTTACTCTGGTTCCTCAGTCTATTTCCTTGTGCCGTTTTGAAGTTCCTGCACTTTTCACGGTAAAACCGAGTTGGAGCTAGTACCTACCCATATATAATATGGAGTGGATTTTGCAACTGAAAAGAAACTTTGTGTTCCCAACAAGCTAGGTGAAGGACGGCTTTCAGACACACTTATCTCTCAGAACTGAGCATGTGGAGAGAAGTTCAATCAGCTAGCAGAAATGGAACGGGTTGCAGGAGAAACATTTACTCTGGTTTCTCAGTCTGTTTCCTAGTGCCGTTTTGAAGTTCCTGCAGTTTTCACTGTAAAACCGATTTGGAGTTTGTACTTCCCCATATATATGTATGGAGTGGAGTTTGTAACTGAAAAGAAACTTTGTGTTCCCAACAAGCTAAGTTAAGGACGTCTTTCACACTCTAATATCTCTCAGAAATGAGCTTTTGGAGACACGTTCGTTCATCTAACACAAAGGGATCGGATTGCAGGAAAAACATTTCCTCTGGTTTCTCAGTCTGTTTTCTAGTCCCTGTTTGATGTTCCTGCAATTTTCACTGTAAAACAGAGTTGGAGCTAGTACCTCCCCATTTATATGTATGAATTGGTGTTTGCAACTGAAAAGAAACTTTGTGTTCCCAACAAGCTATGTGAAGGACAGTTTCACACACACATATCTCTCAGAACTGAGTATGTGGAGAGACGTTCGTTCATCTAGCACAAAGGGAACGGGTTGCAGGAGAAACTTTTACTCTGGTTTCTCAGTCTGTTTCCTAGTGCCTGTTTGAAGTTCCTGCAGTTTTCACTGTAAAATAGAGATGGAGCTAGTACCTCCCCATATAGATGCATGGAGTTGTGTTTGCAACTGAAAAGATAGTCTGTGTTCCCAACACGCTAGGTGAAGGACGGCTTTCAAACACACTTACCTCTCAGAACTGAGCATGTGGAGAGAAGTTCGATCAGCTAGCAAAAATGGAACGGGTTGCAGGAGAAACATTTACTCTGGTTTCTCAGTCTGTTTCCTAGTGCCGGTTTGAAATTCCTGCAGTTTTCACAGTACAACAGATTTGGAGCTAGTAATTAACAAAATATATGTATGGAGTGGATTTGGCAAATGGAAAGTATCTATGTGTTCCCAACAAACTAGGTGAAGGACAGTTTCACACACACATATCTCTCAGAACTGAGCATGTGGAGAGACGTTCGTTCATCTAACACAAAGGGAACGGATTGCAGGAAAAACTTTTACTCTGGTTTCTCAGTCTGTTTCCTCGTGCCGGTTTGAAGTTCCTGAATTTTCACTGTAAAAACAGGTTGGAGCTTGTACCTCCCCTTATATATATATGGATTGAAGTTAGCAAAATTTAAGAAATTTGTGTTCCCAACAAGCTAGGTGAAGGACGGCTTTCACACACACTTATCTCTCAGAACTGAGCAGGTGGAGAGACGTTCGTTCATCTAGCAAAAGGGAAAGGTTTGCAGCAGAAACTTTTCCTCTGTTTTCTCAGTCTGTTACCTAGTGCCGGTATAAAGTTTCTGCAGTTTTCACTGTAAAACCGAGTTGGAGTTGCTGCCTCCCATTATATATGTATGGAGTTGAGTTTGCAACTGAAAAGAAAGTTTGTGTTCCCAACAATCTATGTGAAGGACGGCTTTCACACACACTTATCCCTGAGAACTGAGCATGTGGAGAGACGTTCCTTCATCTAGCAAAAAGGGAACGGGTTGCAGGAGAAACTTTTACTCTGGTTTCTCAGTCTGTTTCCTAGTGCCGGTTTGAATTTCCTGCAGTTTTCTCTGTAAAACCGAGTTGGAGCTGGTGCCTCGCCATATATATGTATGGATTGGAGTTTGCAACCTAATAGAAATTTGTGTTCCAAACAAACTATGTGAAGAACGTCTTTCACACACACTAATCTCTCAGAAATTAGCATGTGGAGAGAAGTTCCTTCATCTAGCACAAAGGGAACGGGTTGCAGGAGATACTTTTACTCTGGTTTCTCAGTCTGTTTCCTAGTCCCTGTTTGATGTTCCTGCAGTTTTCACTGTAAAACAGAGTTGGAGCTAGTACTTCCCCATATATATGTATGCAGTGGAGTTTGCAACTGAAAAGAAACTTTGTGTTCCCAAAAACATAAGTGAAGGACGAATTTCACACACAATTATCTCTCAGAAATTAGCATGTGGAGAGACGTTCGTTCATCTACCACAAAGGAAACAGGTTGCAGGAGAAACTATTCCTCTGGTTTCTCAGTCTGTTTCCAAGTGCCGTTTTGAAGTTCCTGCAGTTTTCTCTGTAAACCGATTTGGAGCTAGTACCTCCCCGTATATATTTATGGAGTGGAGTTTGCAACTGAGAAGAGACTTTGTGTTCCCAACAAGCAAGTTGAAGGACCGCTTTCACACACAATTATCTGTCAGAACTGAGCATGTGGAGAGACGTTCGTTCATCTAGTACAAATGGAACGGGTTGCAGGAGAAACTTTTACTCTGGTTCCTCAGTCTATTTCCTTGTGCCGTTTTGAAGTTCCTGCACTTTTCACGGTAAAACCGAGTTGGAGCTAGTACCTACAAATATATAATATGGAGTGGATTTTGCAACTGAAAAGAAACTTTGTGTTCCCAACAAGCTAGGTGAAGGACGGCTTTCAAACACACTTATCTCTCAGAACTGAGCATGTGGAGAGAATTTCGATCAGCTAGCAAAAATGGAACGGGTTGCAGGAGAAACATTTACTCTGGTTTCTCAGTCTGTTTCCTAGTGCCGTTTTGAAGTTCCTGCAGTTTTCACTGTTAAACCGATTTGGAGTTTGTACTTCCCCATATATATGTATGGAGTGGAGTTTGTAACTGAAAAGAAACTTTGTGTTCCCAACAAGCTAAGTTAAGGACGTCTTTCACACTCTAATATCTCTCAGAAATGAGCTTTTGGAGAGACGTTCGTTCATCTAACACAAAGGGATCGGATTGCAGGAAAAACATTTCCTCTGGTTTCTCAGTCTGTTTCCTAGTCCCTGTTTGATGTTCCTGCAGTTTTCACTGTAAAACAGAGTTGGAGCTAGTACCACCCCATATATATGTATGAATTGGTGTTTGCAACTGAAAAGAAACTTTGTGTTCCCAACAAGCTAGGTGAAGTACGGCTTTCACACACACTTATACCTGAGAACTGAGCATGTGGACAGACTTTCGTTCATCTAGCACAAAGGGAACGGGGTGCAGGGAAAACCGGTCCTCTGGTTTCTCAGTCTGTTTCCTAGTGCCGGTTTGAAGTTCCTGCAGTCTTCACTGTAAAACCGAGTTGGAGCTAGTACTTCCCCATATATATGTATGCAGTGGGGATAGCAACTGAAAAGAAACTTTGTGTTAACAACAACCTAAGTGAAAGACGAATTTCACACACAATTATCTCTCAGAAATTAGCATGTGGAGAGACGTTCGTTCATCTACCACAAAGGGAACGGGTTGCAGGAGAAACTATTCCTCTGATTTCAAAATCTGTTTCCTAGTGCCGGTTTGAAATTCCTGCAGTTTTCACAATACAACAGATTTGGAGCTAGTACCTAACAAAATATATGTATGGAGTGGATTTGGCAAATGGAAAGTTTCTATGTGTTCCCAACAAGCTAGGTGAAGGACAGTTTCACACACACATATCTCTCAGAACTGAGCATGTGGAGAGACGTTCGTTCATCTAGCACAAGAAACGTGTTGCAGGAGAAACATTTACTCTGGTTTCTCAGTCTGTTTCCTAGTGCCGGTTTGAATTTCCTGCAGTTTTCTCTGTAAAACCGTGTTGGAGCTGGTGCCTCGCCATATATATGTATGGATTGGAGCTTGCAACCTAATAGAAATTTGTGTTCCAAACAAACTATGTGAAGGACGTCTTTCACACACACTAATCTCTCAGAAATTAGCATGTGGAGAGACGTTCCTTCATCTACCACAAAGGGAACGGGTTGCGGGAAATACTTTTACTCTGGTTTCTCAGTCTGTTTCCTAGTGCTTGTTTGAAGTTCCTGCAGTTTTCACTGTAAAATAGAGATGGAGCTAGTACCTCCCCATATAGATGTATGGAGTTGTGTTTGCAACTGAAAAGAAAGTTTGTGTTCCCAACAAGCTAGGTGAAGGACGGCTTTCAAACACACTTATCTCTCAGAACTGAGCATGTGGAGAGAAGTTCAATCAGCTAGCAGAAATGGAACGGGTTGCAGGAGAAACTTTTACTCTGGTTCCTCAGTCTATTTCCTTGTGCCGTTTTGAAGTTCCTGCACTTTTCACGGTAAAACCGAGTTGGAGCTAGTACCTGTCCATATGTAATATGGAGTGGATTTTGCAACTGAAAAGAAACTTTGTGTTCCCAACAAGCTAGGTGAAGGACGGCTTTCAAACACACTTATCTCTCAGAACTGAGCATGTGGAGAGAAGTTCAATCAGCTAGCAGAAATGGAACGGGTTGCAGGAGAAACATTTACTCTGGTTTCTCAGTCTGTTTCCTAGTGCCGTTTTGAAGTTCCTGCAGTTTTCACTGTAAAACCGATTTGGAGTTTGTACTTCCCCATATATATGTATGGAGTGGAGTTTGTAACTGAAAAGAAACTTTGTGTTCCCAACAAGCTAATTTAAGGACGTCTTTCACACTCTAATACCTCTCAGAAATGAGCTTTTGGAGAGACGTTCGTTCATCTAACACAAAGGGATCGGATTGCAGGAAAAACATTTCCTCTGGTTTCTCAGTCTGTTTCCTAGTCCCTGTTTGATGTTCCTGCAGTTTTCACTGTAAAACAGGGTTGGAGCTAGAACCTCCCCATTTATATGTATGAATTGGTGTTTGCAACTGAAAAGAATGTTTGTGTTCCCAACAATCTAGGTGAAGGACGGCTTTCAAACACACTTAACTCTCAGCACTGAGCATGTGGAGAGAAGTTTGATCAGCTAGCAAAAATGGAACGGGTTGCAGGTGAAACATTTACTATGGTTTCTCAGTCTGTTTCCTAGTGCCGGTTTGAAGTTCCTGTAGTTTTCACTGTAAAAACATGTTGGAGCTTGTACCTCCCTTTATATATATATGGATTGAAGTTAGCAACTAATAAGAAATTTGTGTTACCAACAAGCTAGGTGAAGGACGGCTTTCACACACACTTATCTCTCAGAACTGAGCATGTGGAGAGAATTTCGTTCATCTAGCACAAAGGAAATGGGTTGCAGGGAAAACCTTTACTCTGGTTTCTCAGTCTGTTTCCTAGTGCCGTTTTGAAGTTCCTGCAGTTTTCACAGTAAAATATAGTTGGAGCTAGTACCTCCCATTATAAAAGTATGAAGTGGAGTTTTCAATTGAAAAGAAACTTTGTGTTCCCAACAAGCTAGGTGAAGTTCGGCTTTCACAAACAATTATCTCTCAGGAATGAGCATGTGGAGAGACTTTCGTTCATCTAGCACAAAGGGAACGGGGAGCAGGGGAAACTTTTCCTCTGGTTTCTCAGTCTGTTTCCTAGTGCCGGTTTGAAATTCCTGCAGTTTCCACAGTAAAACAGAGTTGGGGCTAGTACCTCCCCAAATATATGTATGGAGTGGAGTTGGAAAATGAAAAGTAACTACTTGTTCCCAACAAGCTAGGTGAAGGACAGCTTTCAGATACACATATCTCTCAGAACTGAGCATGTGGAGAGACGATCGTTCATCTAACACAAAGGGATCGGATTGCAGGAAAAACTTTTACTCTGGTTTCTCAGTATGTTTCCTAGTGCCGGTTTGAAGTTCCTGAGATTTCACTGTAAAAACAGGTTGCAGCTTGTACCTCCCCTTATATATATATGGATTGAAGTTAGCAAAATATAAGAAATTTGTGTTCCCAAGAACCTAGGTGAAGGACGGCTTTCACACACACTTATCTCTCAGAACTGAGCAGGTGGAGAGACGTTCGTTCATCTAGCAAAAGGGAAAGGTTTGCAGCAGAAACTTTTCCTCTGGTTTCTCAGTCTGTTTCCTAGTGCCGGTTTGAATTTCCTGCAGTTTTCTCTGTAAAACCGTGTTGGAGCTGGTGCCTCGCCATATATATGTATTGATTGGAGTTTGCAACCTAATAGAAATTTGTGTTCCAAACAAACTATGTGAAGGACGTCTTTCACACACACTAATCTCTCAGAAATTAGCATGTGGAGAGACGTTCCTTCATCTAGCATAAAGGGAACGGGTTGCAGGAGATACTTTTACTCTGGTTTCTCAGTCTGTTTCCTAGTCCCTGTTTGATGTTCCTGCAGTTTTCACTGTAAAACAGAGTTGGAGCCAGTACCTCCCCATATATATGTATGAATTAGTGTTTGCAACTGAAAGAAACTTTGTGTTCCCAACAAGCTAGGTGAAGTATGGCTTTCACACACACTTATCCCTGAGAACTGAGCATGTGGACAGACTTTCGTTCATCTAGCACAAAGGGAACGGGTTGCAGGAAAAACCTTTACTCTGGTTTCTCAGTCTGTTTCCTAGTGCCGGTTTGAAGTTCCTGCAGTTTTCACTGTAAAACCGAGTTGGAGCTAGTACTTCCCCATATATATGTATGCAGTGGAGTTTGCAACTGAAAAGAAACTTTGTGTTCCCAACAACCTAAGTGAAGGACAAATTTCACACACAATTTTCTCTCAGAAATTAGCATGTGGAGAGACGTTCGTTCATCTACCACAAAGGGAACGGGTTGCAGGAGAAACTATTCCTCTGGTTTCTCAGTCTGTTTCCAAGTGCCGTATTGAAGTTCCTGCAGTTTTCTCTGTAAACCGAGTTGGAGCTAGTACTTCCCCGTATATATGTACGGAGTGGAGTTTGCAACTGAAAAGAAACTTTGTGTTCCCAACAAGCTAGATGAATGACCGCTTTCACACACACTTATCTGTCAGAACTGAGCATGTGGAGAGACGTTCGTTCATCTAGTACAAATGGAACGGTTTGCAGGAGAAACTTTTACTCTGGTTCCTCAGTCTATTTCCTTGTGCCGTTTTGAAGTTCCTGTACTTTACACGGTAAAACCGAGTTGGAGCTAGTACCTACCCATATATAATATGGAGTGGATTTTGCAACTGAAAACAAACTTTGTGTTCCCAACAAGCTAGGTGAAGGACGGCTTTCAAACACACTTATCTCTCAGAACTGAGCATGTGGAGAGAAGTTCAATCAGCTAGCAGAAATGGAACGGGTTGCAGGAGAAACATTTACTCTGGTTTCTCAGTCTGATTCCTAGTGCCGTTTTGAATTCCTGCAGTTTTCACTGTAAAACAGATTTGGAGCTAGTACCTCCCCATTTATATGTATGAATTGGTGTTTGCAACTGAAAAGAAACTTTGTGTTCCCAACAAGCTATGTGAAGGACAGTTTCACACACACATATCTCTCAGAACTGAGCATGTGGAGAGACATTCGTTCATCTAGCACAAAGGGAACGGGGAGCAGGGGAAACTTTTCCTCTGGTTTCTCAGTCTGTTTCCTAGTGCCTGTTAGTAGTTCCTGCAGTTTTACCTGTAAAACCGAGTTGGAGTTAGTACCTCCACTTATATATTTATGGTGTGGACTTGGCAACTGAAAAGAAACTTTGTGTTCCCAACAAGCTATGTGAAGGACAGTTTCACACACACTTATCTCTCAGAACTGAGCATGTGGAGAGAATTTCGTTCATCTAGCACAAAGGGAACGGGGAGCAGGGGAAACTTTTCCTCTGGTTTCTCAGTCTGTTTCCTAGTGCCTGTTTGAAGTTCCTGCAGTTTTCACAGTAAAATATAGTTGGAGCTAGTACCTCCCATTATAAAAGTATGGAGTGGAGTTTTCAATTGAAAAGAAACTTTGTGTTCCCAACAAGCTAGGTGAAGTTCGGCTTTCACAAACAATTATCTCTCAGGAATGAGCATGTGGAGAGACTTTCGTTCATCTAGCACAAAGGGAACGGGGAGCAGGGGAAACTTTTCCTCTGGTTTCTCAGTCTGTTTCCTAGTGCCGGTTTGAAATTCCTGCAGTTTCCACAGTAAAACAGAGTTGGGGCTAGTACCTCCCCAAATATATGTATGGAGTGGAGTTGGAAAATGAAAAGTAACTACTTGTTCCCAACAAGCTAGGTGAAGGACAGCTTTCACACACACATATCTCTCAGAACTGAGCATGTGGAGAGACGTTCGTTCATCTAACACAAAGCGATCGGATTGCAGGAAAAATTTTACTCTGGTTTCTCTGTCTGTTTCTTAGTGCCGGTTTGAAGTTCCTGAGTTTTCACTGTAAAAACAGGTTGGAGCTTGTACCTCCCCTTATATATATATGGATTGAAGTTAGCAAAATATAAGAAATCTGTGTTCCCAACAAGCTAGGTGAAGGACGGCTTTCACACACACTTATCTCTCAGAACTGAGCAGGTGGAGAGACGTTCGTTCATCTAGCAAAAGGGAAAGGTTTGCAGCAGAAACTTTTCCTCTGTTTTCTCAGTCTGTTACCTAGTGCCGGTATAAAGTTTCTGCAGTTTTCACTGTAAAACCGAGTTGGAGCTGCTGCCTCCCATTATATATGTATGGAGTTGAGTTTGCAACTGAAAAGAAAGTTTGTGTTCCCAACAATCTATGTGAAGGACGGCTTTCACACACACTTATCCCTGAAGAAATGAGCATGTGGAGAGACGTTCCTTCATCTAGCAAAAAGGGAACGGGTTGCAGGAGAAACTTTTACTCTGGTTTCTCAGTCTGTTTCCTAGTGCCGGTTTGAATTTCCTGCAGTTTTCTCTGTAAAACCGTGTTGGAGCTGGTGCCTCGCCATATATATGTATGGATTGGAGTTTGCAACCTAATAGAAATTTGTGTTCCAAACAAACTATGTGAAGGACGTCTTTCACACACACTAATCTCTCAGAAATTAGCATGTGGAGAGACGTTCCTTCATCTAGCACAAAGGGAACGGTTTGCAGGAGATACTTTTACTCTGGTTTCTCAGTCTGTTTCCTAGTCCCTGTTTGATGTTCCTACAGTTTTCACTGTAAAACAGAGTTGGAGCTAGTACTTCCCCATACATATGTATGAATTGGTGTTTGCAACTGAAAAGAATCTTTGTGTTCCCAACAAGCTAGGTGAAGTATGGCTTTCACACACACTTATCCCTGAGAACTGAGCATGTGGACAGACTTTCGTTCATCTAGCACAAAGGGAACGGGTTGAAGGAAAAACCTTTACTCTGGTTTCTCAGTGTGTTTCCTAGTGCCGGTTTGAAGTTCCTGCAGTTTTCACTGATAAACCGTGTTGGAGCTAGTACTTCCCCATATATATGTATGCAGTGGAGTTTGCAACTGAAAAGAAACTTTGTGTTCCCAACAACCTAAGTGAAGGACGAATTTCACACACAATTATCTCTCAGAAATTAGCATGTGGAGAGACGTTCGTTCATCTACCACAAAGGGAACGGGTTGCAGGAGAAACTATTCCACTGGTTTCTCAGTCTGTTTCCTAGTGCCGGTTTGAAATTCCTGCAGTTTTCACAGTACAACAGATTTGGAGCTAGTACCTAACAAAATATATGTATGGAGTGGATTTGGCAAATGGAAAGTATCTATGTGTTCCCAACAAACTAGGTGAAGGACAGTTTCACACACACATATCTCTCAGAACTGAGCATGTGGAGAGACGTTCGTTCATCTAGCACAAAGGAACGTGTTGCAGGAGAAACTTTTACTCTGGTTTCTCAGTCTGTTTCCTAGTGCCGGTTTGAATTTCCTGCAGTTTTCTCTGTAAAACCGTGTTGGAGCTGGTGCCTCGCCATATATATGTATGGATTGGAGTTTGCAACCTAATAGAATTTTGTGTTCCAAACAAACTATGTGAAGGACGTCTTTCACACACACTAATCTCTCAGAAATTAGCATGTGGAGAGACGTTCCTTCATCTAGCACAAAGGGAACGGGTTGCAGGAGAAACTTTTACTCTGGTTTCTCAGTCTGTTTCCTAGTGCCTGTTTGAAGTTCCTGCAGTTTTCACTGTAAAATAGAGATGGAGCTAGTACCTCCCCATATAGATGCATGGAGTTGTGTTTGCAACTGAAAAGATAGTCTGTGTTCCCAACAAGCTAGGTGAAAGACGGCTTTCAAACACACTTACCTCTCAGAACTGAGCATGTGGAGAGAAGTTCGATCAGCTAGCAAAAATGGAACGGGTTGCAGGAGAAACATTTACTCTGGTTTCTCAGTCTGTTTCCTAGTGCCGGTTTGAAGTTCCTGCAGTTTTCACTGTAAAAACATGTTGGAGATTGTACCTCCCCTTATATATATATGGATTGAAGTTAGCAACTAATAAGAAATTTGTGTTCCCAACAAGCTAGGTGAAGGACGGCTTTCACACCCACTTATCTCTCAGAACTGAGCATGTGGAGAGAATTTCGTTCATCTAGCACACAGGGAACGGGCAGCAGGGGAAACTTTCCCTCTGGTTTCTCAGTCTGTTTCCTAGTGCCTGTTTGTAGTTCCTGCAGTTTTACCTGTAAAACCGAGTTGGAGCTAGTACCTCCACTTATATATTTATGGTGTGGACTTGGCTACTGAAAAGAAACTTTGTGTTCCCAGCAAGCAAGATGAAGTACGGCTTTCACACACACTTATCTCTCAGAATTGAGCATGTGGAGAGACTTTCGTTCATCTAGCACAAAGGGAACGGGTTGCAGGAAAAACCTTTACTCTGGTTTCTCAGTCTGTTTCCTAGTGCTGGTTTGAAGTTACTGCAGTTTTCACAGTAAAATATAGGTGGAGCTAGTACCTCCCATTATAAAAGTATGGAGTGGAGTTTTCAATTGAAAAGAAACTTTGTGTTCCCAACAAGCTAGGTGAAGTTCGGCTTTCACAAACAATTATCTCTCAGGAATGAGCATGTGGAGAGACTTTCGTTCATCTAGCACAAAGGGAACGGGGAGCAGGGGAAACTTTTCCTCTAGTTTCTCAGTCTGTTTCCTAGTGCCGGTTTGAAATTCCTGCAGTTTCCACAGTAAAACAGAGTTGGGGCTAGTACCTCCCCAAATATATGTATGGAGTGGAGTTGGAAAATGAAAAGTAACTACGTGTTCCCAACAAGCTAGGTGAAGGACAGCTTACACACACACATATCTCTCAGAACTGAGCATGTGGAGAGACGTTCGTTCATCTAACACAAAGGGATCGGATTGCAGGAAAAACTTTTACTCTGGTTTCTCAGTCTGTTTCCTAGTGCCGGTTTGAAGTTCCTGAGTTTTCACTGTAAAAACAGGTTGGAGCTTGTACCTCCCCTTATATATATATGGATTGAAGTTAGCAAAATATAAGAAATTCGTGTTCCCAACAAGCTAGGTGAAGGACGGCTTTCACACACACTTATTTCTCAGAACTGAGCAGGTGGAGAGACGTTCGTTCATCTAGCAAAAGGGAAAGGTTTGCAGCAGAAACTTTTCCTCTGTATTCTCAGTCTGTTACCTAGTGCCGGTATAAAGTTTCTACAGTTTTCACTGTAAAACCGAGTTGGAGCTGCTGCCTCCCATTATATATGTATGGAGTTGAGTTTGCAACTGAAAAGAAAGTTTGTGTTCCCAACAATCTATGTGAAGGACGGCTTTCACACACACTTAACCCTGAGAACTGAGCATGTGGAGAGACGTTCCTTCATCTAGCAAAAAGGGAACGGGTTGCAGGAGAAACTTTTACTCTGGTATCTCAGTCTGTTTCCTAGTGCCGGTTTGAATTTCCTGCAGTTTTCTCTGTAAAACCGTGTTGGAGCTGGTGCCTCCCCATATATATGTATGGATTGGAGTTTGCAACCTAATAGAAATTTGTGTTCCAAACAAACTATGTGAAGGACGTCTTTCACACACACTAATTTTTCAGAAATTAGCATGTGGAGAGACGTTCCTTCATCTAGCACAAAGGGAACGGGTTGCAGGAGATACTTTTACTCTGGTTTCTCAGTCTGTTTCCTAGTGCCTGTTTGAAGTTCCCGCAGTTTTCACTGTAAAATAGAGATGGAGCTAGTACCTCCCCATATAGATGTATGGAGTTGTGTTTGCAAATGAAAAGAAAGTTTGTGTTCCCAACAAGCTAGGTGAAGGACGGCTTTCACACACACTTATCCCTGAAAACTGAGCATGTAGAGGACGTTCGTTCATCTAGCACAAATGGAACGGCTTGCAGGAGAACTTTTACTCTGGTTTCTCAGTCTGTTTCCTAGTGCCTCTTTGTAGTTCCTGCAGATTTACCTCTAAAACAGAGTTGGAGCTAGTACCTCCCCATATATATTTATGGAGTGGATTTGGCAACTGAAAAGTAACTTTGTGTTCCAGCAAACTAGGTGAAGTACGGCTTTCACACTCACTTAATTCTCAGAACTGAGCATGTGGAGAGACTTTCGTTCATCTAGCACAAAAGGAACGGGTTGCAGGGGTAACTTTTAATCTGGTTTCTCAGTCTGTTTCCAAGTGCCGGTTTGAAGTTCCTGCAGTTTTCACTGATAAACCGTGTTGGAGCTAGTACTTCCCCATATATATGTATGCAGTGGAGTTTGCAACCGAAAAGAAACTTTGTGTTCCCAACAACCTAAGTGAAGGACGAATTTCACACACAATTATCTCTCAGAAATTAGCATGTGGAGAGACGTTCTTTCATCTACCACAAAGGGAACGGGTTGCAGGGGAAACTATTCCTCTGGTTTCTCAGTCTGTTTCCAAGTGCCGTTTTGAAGTTCCTGCAGTTTTCTCTGTAAACCGAGTTGGAGCTAGTACCTCCCCGTATATATGTATGGAGTGGAGTTTGCAACTGAAAAGAAACTTTGTGTTCCCAACAAGCTAGTTGAATGACCGCTTTCACACACACTTATCTGTCAGAAATGAGCATGTGGAGAGACGTTCGTTCATCTAGTACAAATGGAACGGGTTGCAGGAGAAACTTTTACTCTGGTTCCTCAGTCTATTTCCTTGTGCCGTTTTGAAGTTCCTGCACTTTTCACGGTAAAACCGAGTTGGAGCTAGTACCTACCCATATATAATATGGAGTGGATTTTGCAACTGAAAAGAAACTTTGTGTTCCCAACAAGCTAGGTGTAGGACGGATTTCAAACACACTTATCTCTCAGAACTGAGCATGTGGAGAGAAGTTCGATCAGCTAGCAAAAATGGAACGGGTTGCAGGAGAAACATTTACCCTGGTTTCTCAGTCTGTTTCCTAGTGCCGTTTTGAAGCTCCTGCAGTTTTCACTGTAAAACCGATTTGGAGTTTGTACTTCCCCATATATATGTATGGAGTGGAGTTTGTAACTGAAAAGAAACTTTGTGTTCCCAACAAGCTAAGTTAAGGACGTCTTTCACACTCTAATATCTCTCAGAAATGAGCTTTTGGAGAGACGTTCGTTCATCTAACACAAAGGGATCGGATTGCAGGAAAAACATTTCCTCTTTTATCTCAGTCTGTTTCCTAGTCCCTGTATGATGTTCCTGCAGTTTTCACTGTAAAACAGACCTGGAGCTAGTACCTCCCCATATATATGTATGAATTGGTGTTTGCAACTGAAAAGAAACTTTGTGTTCCCAACAAGCTAGGTGAAGTACGGCTTTCACACACACTTATCCCTGAGAACTGAGCATGTGGACAGACTTTCGTTCATCTAGCACAAAGGGAACGGGTTGCAGGAAAAACTTTTACTCTGGTTTCTCAGTCTGTTTCCTAGTGCCGGTTTGAATTTCCTGCAGTTTTCACTGTAAAACCGAGTTGGAGCTAGTACTTCCCCTTATATATGTATGCAGTGGAGTTTGCAACTGAAAAGAAACTTTGTGTTCCCAACAACCTAAGTGAAGGACGTCTTTCACACACACTAATCTCTCAGAAATTAGCATGTGGAGAGACGTTCCTTCATCTAGCACAAAGGGAACGGGTTGCAGGAGATACTTTAATTCTGGTTTCTCAGTCAGTTTCCTAGTGCCTGTTTGAAGTTCCTGAAGTTTTCACTGTAAAATAGAAATGGAGCTAGTACCTCCCCATATAGATGTATGGAGTTGTGTTTGCAACTGAAAAGAAAGTTTGTGTTCCCAACAAGCTAGGTGAAGGACGGCTTTCAAACACACTTATCTCTCAGAACTGAGCATGTGGAGAGACGTTCGTTCATCTAACACAAAGGGATCGGAATGCAGGAAAAACTTTTACTCTGGTTTCTCAGTCTGTTTCCTAGTGCCTTTTTGAAGTTCCTGAATTTTCACTGTAAAAACAGGTTGGAACTTGTACCTCCCTTATATATATATGGATTGAAGTTAGCAAAATATAAGAAATTTGTGTTCCCAACAAGCTAGGTGAAGGACGGCTTTCACACACACTTATCTCTCAGAACTGAGCAGGTGGAGAGACGTTTGTTCATCTAGCAAAACGGAAAGGTTTGCAGCAGAAACTTTTCCTCTCTTTTCTCAGTCTGTTACCTAGTGCCGGTATAAAGTTTCTGCAGTTTTCACTGTAAAACCGAGTTGGAGCTGCTGCCTCCCATTATATATGTATGGAGTTGAGTTTGCAACTGAAAAGAAAGTTTGTGTTCCCAACAATCTATGTGAAGGACGGCTTTCACACACACTTATCCCTGAGAACTGAGCATGTGGAGAGACGTTCCTTCATCTAGCAAAAAGGGAACGGGTTGCAGGAGAAACTTTTACTCTGGTTTCTCAGTCTGTTTCCTAGTGCCTGTTTGAAGTTCCTCCATTTTACCTGTAAAAAGAGTTGGAGCTAGTACCTCCCCATATATATTTATGGAGTGGAGTTCGCCACTGAAAAGAAACTTTGTGTTCCCAGCAAGCTAGGTGAAGTACGGCTTTCACACACACTTATCTCTCCAAACTGAGCATGTGGAGAGACGTTCGTTCATCTATCACAAAGGGAACGGTTAGCAGGAGAAACTTTTACTCTGTTTTCTCAGTCTGTTTCCTAGTCCCTGTTTGATGTTCCTGCAGTTTTCACTGTAAAACCGAGTTGGAGCTAGTACCTCCCCATATAAATGTATGGAGTGGAGTTTGCTATTGAAAAGAACCTTTTTGATCCCAACAAGCGAGGTGAAGAACGGCTTTCACACACTCATATATCCCAGACCTGAGCATGTGGAGAGACGTTCGTTCATCTAGGACAAAGGAACGGTTTGCAGGATAAACATTTACTCTGGTTTCTCAGTCTGTTTCCTCGTGCCGGTTTGAATTTCCTGCAGTATTCACTGTAAAACCGAGTTGGAGCTGGTGCCTCCCCATATATATGTATGGATTGGAGTATGCAACCTAAAAGAATGTTTGTGTTCCAAACAAGCTATGTGAAGGACGGCTATCACACACACTTATCTCTTAGAAATTAGCATATGGAGAAACGTTCGTTCATCTAGCACAAATGGTACGGCTTGCAGGGGAACCTTTTACCCTGGTTTCTCAGTCTGTTTCCTAGTGCCGGTTTGAAGTTCCTGCAGTTTTCACTGTAAAAACAGATTGGAGCTAGTACCTCCCCTTATATATATATGGATTGAAGTTTGCAACTGATAAGAAATTTGTGTTCCCAACAAGCTAGTTGAAGGATTGCTTTAACACACACTTATCTGTCAGAACTGAGCATGTGGAGAGACGTTCCTTCATCTAGCACAAAGGGAACGGGTTGCAGGAGATACAGTTACTCTGTATTCTCAGTCTGTTTCCTAGTGCCTGTTTGAAGTTCCTGCAGTTTTCACTGTAAAATAGAGATGGAGCTAGTTCCTCCCCATATAGATGTATGGAGTTGTGTTTGCAACTGAAAAGAAAGTATGTGTTCCCAACAATCTAGGTGAAGGACGGCTTTCAAACACACTTATCTCTCAGAACTGAGCATGTGGAGAGAATTTCGTTCATCTAGCACAAAGGGAACGGTTTGCAGGAAAAATCTTTACTCTGGTTTCTCAGTCTGTTTCCTAGTGCCGTTTTGAAGTTCCTGCAGTTTTCACAGTAAAATATAGTTGGAGCTAGTACCTCCCATTATAAAAGTATGAAGTGGAGTTTTCAATTGAAAAGAAACTTTGTGTTCCCAACAAGCTAGGTGAAGTTCGGCTTTCACAAACTATTATCTCTCAGGAATGAGCATGTGGAGAGACTTTCGTTCATCTAGCACAAAGGGAACGGGGAGCAGGGGAAACTTTTCCTCTGGTTTCTCAGTCTGTTTCCTAGTGACGGTTTGAAATTCCTGCAGTTTCCACAGTAAAACAGAGTTGGGGCTAGTACCTCCCCAAATATATGCATGGAGTGGAGTTGGAAAATGAAAAGTAACTACTTGTTCCCAACAAGCTAGGTGAAGGACAGCTTTCACATACACATATCTCTCAGAACTGAGCATGTGGAGAGACGTTCGTTCATCTAACACAGAGGGATCGGATTGCAGGAAAAACTTTTACTCTGGTTTCACAGTCTGTTTCCTAGTGCCGGTTTGAAGTTCCTGAGATTTCACTGTAAAAACAGGTTGGAGCTTGTACCTCCCCTTATATATATATGGATTGAAGTTAGCAAAATATAAGAAATTTATGTTCCCAAGAAGCTAGGTGAAGGACGGCTTTCACACACACTTATCTCTCAGAACTGAGCAGGTGGAGAGACGTTCGTTCATCTAGCAAAAGGGAAAGGTTTGCAGCAGAAACTTTTCCTCTGTTTTCTCAGTCTGTTACCTAGTGCCGGTATAAAGTTTCTGCAGTTTTCACTGTAAAACCGAGTTGGAGCTGCTGCCCCCATTATATATGTATGGAGTTGTGTTTGCAACTGAAAAGAAAGTTTGTGTTCCCAACAATCTATGTGAAGGACGGCTTTCACACACACTTATCCCTGAGAACTGAGCATGTGGAGAGACGTTCCTTCATCTAGCAAAAAGAGAACGGGTTGCAGGAGAAACTTTTACTCTGGTTTCTCAGTCTGTTTCCTAGTGCCGGTTTCAATTTCCTGCAGTTTTCTCTGTAAAACCGTGTTGGAGCTGGTGCCTCGCCATATATATGTATGGATTGGAGTTTGCAACCTAATAGAAATTTGTGTTCCAAACAAACTATGTGAAGGACGTCTTTCACACACACTAATCTCTCAGAAATTAGCATGTGGAGAGACGTTCCTTCATCTAGCATAAAGGGAACGGGTTGCAGGAGATAATTTTACTCTGTTTTCTCAGTCTGTTTCCTAGTCCCTGTTTGATGTTCCTGCAGTTTTCACTGTAAAACAGAGTTGGAGCTAGTATCTCCCCATATATATGTATGAATTGGTGTTTGCAACTGAAAAGAATCTTTGTGTTCCCAACAAGTTAGGTGAAGTATGGCTTTCACACACACTTATCCCTGAGAACTGAGCATGTGGACAGACTTTCGTTCATCTAGCACAAAGGGAACGGGTTGCAGGAAAAACCTTTACTCTGGTTTCTCAGTCTGTTTCCTAGTGCCGTTTTGAAGTTCCTGCAGTTTTCACTGTAAAACCGAGTTGGAGCTAGTACTTCCCCATATATATGTATGCAGTGGAGTTTGCAACCGAAAAGAAACTTTGTGTTCCCAACAACCTAAGTGAAGGACGAATTTCACACACAATTATCTCTCAGAAATTAGCATGTGGAGAGACGTTCTTTCATCTACCACAAAGGGAACGGGTTGCAGGAGAAACTATTCCTCTGGTTTCTCAGTCTGTTTCCAAGTTCCGTTTTGAAGTTCCTGCAGTTTTCTCTGTAAACCGAGTTGGAGCTGGTACCTCCCCGTATATATGTATGGAGTGGAGTTTGCAACTGAAAAGAAACTTTGTGTTCCCAACAAGCTAGTTGAATGACCGCTTTCACACACACTTATCTGTCAGAACTGAGCATGTGGAGAGACGTTCGTTCATCTAGTACAAATGGAACGGGTTGCAGGAGAAACTTTTACTCTGGTTCCTCAGTCTATTTCCTTGTGCCGTTTTGAAGTTCCTGCACTTTTCACGGTAAAACCGAGTTGGAGCTAGTACCTACCCATATATAATATGGAGTGGATTTTGCAACTGAAAAGAAACTTTGTGTTCCCAACAAGCTAGGTGAAGGACGGCTTTCAGACACACTTATCTCTCAGAACTGAGCATGTGGAGAGAAGTTCAATCAGCTAGCAGAAATGGAACGGGTTGCAGGAGAAACATTTACTCTGGTTTCTCAGTCTGTTTCCTAGTGCCGTTTTGAAGTTCCTGCAGTTTTCACTGTAAAACCGATTTGGAGTTTGTACTTCCCCATATATATGTATGGAGTGGAGTTTGTAACTGAAAAGAAACTTTGTGTTCCCAACAAGCTAAGTTAAGGACGTCTTTCACACTCTAATATCTCTCAGAAATGAGCTTTTGGAGACACGTTCGTTCATCTAACACAAAGGGATCGGATTGCAGGAAAAACATTTCCTCTGGTTTCTCAGTCTTTTTTCTAGTCCCTGTTTGATGTTCCTGCAATTTTCACTGTAAAACAGAGTTGGAGCTAGTACCTTCCCATTTATATGTATGAATTGGTGTTTGCAACTGAAAAGAAACTTTGTGTTCCCAACAAGCTATGTGAAGGACAGTTTCACACACACATATCTCTCAGAACTGAGTATGTGGAGAGACGTTCGTTCATCTAGCACAAAGGGAACGGGTTGCAGGAGAAACTTTTACTCTGGTTTCTCAGTCTGTTTCCTAGTGCCTGTTTGAAGTTCCTGCAGTTTTCACTGTAAAATAGAGATGGAGCTAGTACCTCCCCATATAGATGCATGGAGTTGTGTTTGCAACTGAAAAGATAGTCTGTGTTCCCAACACGCTAGGTGAAGGACGGCTTTCAAACACACTTACCTCTCAGAACTGAGCATGTGGAGAGAAGTTCGATCAGCTAGCAAAAATGGAACGGGTTGCAGGAGAAACATTTACTCTGGTTTCTCAGTCTGTTTCCTAGTGCCGGTTTGAAGTTCCTGCAGTTTTCACTGTAAAAACATGTTGGAGATTGTACCTCCCCTTATATATATATGGATTGAAGTTAGCAACTAATAAGAAATTTGTGTTCCCAACAATCTAGGTGAAGGACGGCTTTCACACACACTTATCTCTCAGAACTGAGCATGTGGAGAGACTTTCGTTCATCTAGCACAAAGGGAACGGGTTGCAGGAAAAACCTTTACTCTGGTTTCTCAGTCTGTTTCCTAGTGCCGGTTTGAAGTTACTGCAGTTTTCACAGTAAAATATAGGTGGAGCTAGTACCTCCCATTATAAAAGTATGGAGTGGAGTTTTCAATTGAAAAGAAACTTTGTGTTCCCAACAAGCTAGGTGAAGTTCGGCTTTCACAAACAATTATCTCTCAGGAATGAGCATGTGGAGAGACTTTCGTTCATCTAGCACAAAGGGAACGGGGAGCAGGGGAAACTTTTCCTCTAGTTTCTCAGTCTGTTTCCTAGTGCCGGTTTGAAATTCCTGCAGTTTCCACAGTAAAACAGAGTTGGGGCTAGTACCTCCCCAAATATATGTATGGAGTGGAGTTGGAAAATGAAAAGTAACTACGTGTTCCCAACAAGCTAGGTGAAGGACAGCTTACACACACACATATCTCTCAGAACTGAGCATGTGGAGAGACGTTCGTTCATCTAACACAAAGGGATCGGATTGCAGGAAAACTTTTACTCTGGTTTCTCAGTCTCTTTCCTACTGCCGGTTTGAAGTTCCTGAGTTTTCACTGTAAAAACAGGTTGGAGCTTGTACCTCCCCTTATATATATATATATTGAAGTTAGCAAAATATAAGAAATTTGTGTTCCCAACATGCTAGGTGCAGGACGGCTTTCACACACACTTATCTCTCAGAACTGAGCAGGTGGAGAGACGTTCGTTCATCTAGCAAAAGGGAAAGGTTTGCAGCAGAAACTTTTCCTCTGTTTTCTCAGTCTGTTACCTAGTGCCGGTATAAAGTTTCTGCAGTTTTCACTGTAAAACCGAGTTGGAGCTGCTGCCTCCCATTATATATGTATGGAGTTGAGTTTGCAACTGAAAAGAAAGTTTGTGTTCCCAACAATCTATGTGAAGGACGGCTTTCACACACACTTATCCCTGAGAACTGAGCATGTGGAGAGACGTTCCTTCATCTAGCAAAAAGGGAACGGGTTGCAGGAGAAACTTTTACTCTGGTTTCTCAGTCTGTTTCCTAGTGCCGGTTTGAATTTCCTGCAGTTTTCTCTGTAAAACCGTGTTGGAGCTGGTGCCTCCCCATATATATGTATGGATTGGAGTTTGCAACCTAATAGAAATTTGTGTTCCAAACAAACTATGTGAAGGACGTCTTTCACACACACTAATCTTTCAGAAATTAGCATGTGGAGAGACGTTCCTTCATCTAGCACAAAGGGAACGGGTTGCAGGTGATACTTTTACTCTGGTTTCTCAGTCTGTTTCCTAGTGCCTGTTTGAAGTTCCCGCAGTTTTCACTGTAAAATAGAGATGGAGCTAGTACCTCCCCATATAGATGTATGGAGTTGTGTTTGCAACTGAAAAGAAAGTTTGTTTTCCCAACAAGCTAGGTGAAAGACGGCTTGCAAACACACTTCTCTCTCTAAACTGAGCATGTGGAGAGACGATCTTTCATCTAGCACAACAGAAACGGGTTGCAGGAAAAACTTTTACTTTGGATTCTCAGTCTGTTTCCTAGTGCCGGTTTGAAATTCCGGCAGTTTTCACAGTAAAATCGAGTTGAATCTAGGATCTCCCCATATATACGTATGGAGTGCGTTTGGCAACTGAAAAGAAACTTTGTGTTCTCAACAAGCTACTTGAAGGACGGCTTTCACACGCAATTATCTCTCAGAACTGAGCATGAGGAGAGACTTTCGTTCAAATAGCAAAAAGGGAAAGGGTTGCAGGAGAAACTTTTACCCTGGATTCTCAGTCTCTTTCCTAGTGCCGGTGTGAAGTTCCTGCAGTTTTCACTGTAAAACCGAGTTGGAGCTAATACCTCCCCATATATATGTATTGAGAGGAGTATGCAATTGATAAGAACTTTGTGTTCCCAACAAGCTAGGTGAAGTACGGCTTTCACACACACTTATCTCTCAGAACTGAACATGTGCAGAGACGTTCGTTCATCTACTAAATTGGAACGGGATGCAGGAGAAACTTTTAATCTGGTTTCTCAGTCTGTTTCCTAGTTCCGGTTTTAATTTTCTGCAGTTTTCACTGTAAAATAGATTTGGAGCTAGTACCGACCCATATATATGAATGGAGTGGAGTTTGCAACTGAAAAGAAACTTTGTGTTCCCAACAAGCTAGGTGAAGTACGGCTTTCACACACACTTATCTCTCTGAACTGAGCATGTGGAAAGACGTTCATCCATCTAGCACAAAGGGAAAGGTTTGCCTGGGAAACTTTTACTCTGGTTTCTCAGTCTGTTTCCTAGTGCCGTTTTGAAGTTCCTGCAGTTTTCACTGTAAAACCAATTTGGAGTTAGTTCCTACCCATGTATATGTATGGAGTGGAGTTTGCAACCGAAAAGAAACCTTGTGTTCCCAACAAGATAAGTGAAGGACGGCTTTCACACACACATATCTCTTAGAACTGAGCATGTGCAGAGACTTTCGTTCATCTAGCACAAATGGAAAGGTTTCCAGGAGAAACTAGTTCTGTTTTTCTCAGTCTGTTTCCTAGTGCCGTTTTGAATTTCCTGCAGTTTTCACTGTACAACCGAGTTGGAACATGTACCTCCCCAAATATATGTATCGAGAGGTGTTTGCAATTGAAAAGAACATTTGTGTTAACAACAAGCTAAGTGAAGGAATGCTTTCAAACACACTTATCCCTAGAACTGAGCAGGTGGAGAGACGTACGTTCATCTAGCACAAAGCGAACGGGTTGCAGAAGAAACTATTAATCTGGATTCTCAATCTGTTTCCTAGTGCCGGTGTGAAGTTCCTGCAGTTTTCACTGTAACCACGAGTTGGGGCCAATAACTCCCCATTTATATGTATGGAGTGGAGTTTGCAACTGAAAAGAAACTTTGTGTTCCCAACAAGGTATTTGAAGTTTGGCTTTCACACACACTTAACCTTCAGAACTGAACATGTGCAGAGACGTTCGTTCATCTAGCACAAACGGAACGGTTTACAGGAGAAATTGTACTCTTTTTTATCAGTCTGTTTCCTAGTGCCGGTTTGAAGTTCCTGCAGATTTCACTGTAAAACCGAGTTGAAAATAGGACCTCACCATATATATATATGCAGAGGAATTGGCAATTGAAAAGTAACTTTGTGTTCCCAACAATGTAGGTTAATGACGGCTTTCACACACACTTATCACTCAGAACTGAGCATGTGGAGAAACGTTCGTTCATGTAGCACAAAGGGAAAGGGTTGCAGGAGAATCTTTCCTCTGGTTTCTCAGTCTGTTTCCTAGTGCCGGTTTGAATTTCCTGCAGTTTTCACTGTAAAACCGATTTGGAGCTAGTACATCCCCATATATATGTATGGAGAGGTGTTTGCAACTGAAAAGAAAGTTTGTTTTCCCAACAAGCTAGGTGAAAGACGGCTTGCAAACACACTTCTCTCTCTAAACTGAGCATGTGGAGAGACGATCTTTCATCTAGCACAACAGAAACGGGTTGCAGGAAAAACTTTTACTTTGGATTCTCAGTCTGTTTCCTAGTGCCGGTTTGAAATTCCGGCAGTTTTCACAGTAAAATCGAGTTGAAGCTAAGACCTCCCCATATATATGTATGGAGTGGGGTTGGCAACTGAAAAGAAACTTTGTGTTCTCAACAAGCTACTTGAAGGACGGCTTTCACACACAATTATCTCTCAGAACTGAGCATGAGGAGAGACTTTCGTTCTAATAGCACAAAGGGAAAGGGTTGCAGGAGAAACTTTAACCCTGGATTCTCAGTCTCTTTCCTAGTGCCGGTGTGAAGTTCCTGCAGTTTTCACTGTAAAACCGAGTTGGAGCTAATACCTCCCCATATATATGTATTGAGAGGAGTTTGCAATTGAAAAGAACTTTGTGTTCCCAACAAGCTAGGTGAAGTACGGCTTTCACACACACTTATCTCTCTGAACTGAGCATGTGGAAAGACGTTCATCCATCTAGCACAAAGGGAAAGGTTTGCCTGGGAAACTTTTACTCTGGTTTCTCAGTCTGTTTCCTAGTGCCGTTTTGAAGTTCCTGCAGTTTTCACTGTAAAACCAATTTGGAGTTAGTTCCTACCCATGTATATGTATGGAGTGGAGTTTGCAACCGAAAAGAAACCTTGTGTTCCCAACAAGATAAGAGAAGGACGGCTTTCACACACACTTATCTCTCAGAACTGAGCATGTGCAGAGACTTTCGTTCATCTAGCACAAATTGAAAGGTTTCCAGGAGAAACTAGTACACTTTTTCTCAATCTGTTTCCTAGTGCCGTTTTGAATTTCCTGCAGTTTTCACTGTAAAACCGAGTTGGAACTAGTACCTCCCCATATATATGTATCGAGAGGTGTTTGCAATTGAAAAGAACATTTGTGTTAACAACAAGCTAAGTGAAGGAAGGCTTTCACACACACTTATCCCTAGAACTGAGCAGGTGGAGAGACGTACGTTCATCTAGCACAAAGCGAACGGGTTGCAGAAGAAACTATTAATCTGGATTCTCAATCTGTTTCCTAGTGCCGGTGTGAAGTTCCTGCAGTTTTCACTGTAACCACGAGTTGGGGCCAATAACTCCCCATTTATATGTATGGAGTGGAGTTTGCAACTGAAAAGAAACTTTGTGTTCCCAACAAGATATTTGAAGTTAGGCTTTCACACACACTTATCCTTCAGAACTGAACATGTGCAGAGACTTTCGTTCATCTAGCACAAACGGAACGGTTTGCAGGAGAAACTTGTACTCTTTTTTATCAGTCTGTTTCCTAGTGCCGGTTTGAAGTTCCTGCAGTTTTCACTGTAAAACCGATTTGAAACCAGTACCTCACTATATATATATATGCAGAGGAGTTTGCAATTGAAAAGTAACTTTGTGTTCCCAACAATGTAGGTTAATGACGGCTTTCACACACACTTATCTCTCAGAACTGAGCATGTGGAGAAACGTTCGTTCATGTAGCACAAAGGAAAGGGTTGCAGGAGAATCTTTCCTCTGGTTTCTCAGTCTGTTTCCTAGTGCCGGTTTGAAGTTCCTGCAGTTTTCACTGTAAAATCTAGTTGGAGCTAGTACCTCCAACTATATATGTATGGAGTGGAGTTTGCAACTGAAAAGAAACTTTGTGTTCCCAACAAGCTAGGTGAAGGACGGCTTTCACACACACTTATCTCTCAGAACTGAGCATGAGGAGAGACGTTCGTTCATCTAGCACAAAGGGAACGGGTTGCAGGAGAATCATTTACTCTGGTTTCTCAGTCTGTTTCCTAGTGCCGGTTTGAAGTTCCTGCAGTTTTCACTGTAAAACCGAGTTGGAGCTAGTACCTCCCCATATATATGTATGCAGTGGAGTTTGCATCTGAAAATAAACATTGTGTTCCCAACAATCTAGGTGAAGGACGGCTTTCACACACAATTATCTCTCAGAACTGAACATGAGGAGAGACTTTCGTTCAAATAGCACAAAGGGAAAGGGTTGCAGAAGAAACTTTTACCCTGGATTCTCAGTCTCTTTTCTAGTGCCGGTGTGAAGTTCCTGCAGTGTTCACTGTAAAACCGAGTTGGAGCTAATACCTCCCCATATATAAGTAAGAAGAGGAATTGGCAATTGAAAAGTAGCTTTGTGTTCCAACAAGCTAGGTGAAGGTCGGCTTTCACACACACTTATCTCTCAGAACTGAGCATGTGGAGAGACGTTCGTTCATCTAGCACAAACGGAACGGGTTGCAGGACAAACTTTTACTCTGGTTTCTCAGTCTGTTTCCTAGTGCCGGTTTGAATTTCCTGCAGTTTTCACTGTAAAACCGATTTGGAGCTAGTACATCCCCATATATATGTATGGAGAGGTGTTTGCAACTGAAAAGAAAGTTTGTTTTCCCAACAAGCTAGGTGAAAGACGGCTTGCAAACAGACTTCTCTCTCTAAACTGAGCATGTGGAGAGACGATCTTTCATCTAGCACAACAGAAACGGGTTGCAGGAAAAACTTTTACTTTGGATTCTCAGTCTGTTTCCTAGTGCCGGTTTGAAATTCCGGCACTTTTCACAGTAAAATCCAGTTGAAGCTATGACCTCCCCATATATATGTATGGAGTGGGGTTGGCAACTGAAAAGAAACTTTGTGTTCTCAACAAGCTACTTGAAGGACGGCTTTCACACACAATTATCTCTCAGAACTGAGCATGAGGAGAGACTTTCGTTCAAATAGCACAAAGGGAAAGGGTTGCAGGAGAAATTTTACCCTGGATTCTCAGTCTCTTTCCTAGTGCCGGTGTGAAGTTCCTGCAGTTTTCACTGTAAAACCGAGTTGGAGCTAATACCTCCCCATATATATGTATTGAGAGGAGTTTGCAATTGAAAAGAACTTTGTGTTCCCAACAAGCTAGGTGAAGTACGGCTTTCACACACACTTATCTCTCAGAACTGAACATGTGCAGAGACGTTCGTTCATCTAGTAAAAATGGAACGGGATGCAGGAGAAACTTTTAATCTGGTTTCTCAGTCTGTTTCCTAGTTCCGGTTTTAATTTTCTGCAGTTTTCACTGTAAAATAGAGTTGGAGCTAGCACCGACCCATATATATGCATGGAGTGGAGTTTGCAACTGAAAAGAAACTTTGTGTTCCCAACAAGATATGTGAAGTACGGCTTTCACACCCACTTATCTCTCTGAACTGAGCATGTGGAAAGACGTTCATCCATCTAGCACAAAGGGAAAGGTTTGCCTGGGAAACTTTTACTCTGGTTTCTCAGTCTATTTCCTAGTGCCGGTTTGAAGTTCCTGCAGTTTTCACTGTAAACCCAATTTGGAGTTAGTTCCTACCCATGTATATGTATGGAGTGGAGTTTGCAACCGAAAAGGAACCTTGTGTTCCCAACAAGATAAGTGAAGGACGGCATTCACACACACATATCTCTCAGAATTGAGCTTGTGTATAGACGTTCGTTCATCTAGCACAAAGGGAACTTGTTGCAAGAAAAACTTTTACACTTTTTTCTCAGTCTGTTTCCTAGTGCTGGTTGGAAGTTCCTGCAGCTTTCACTGTAATACCGAGTTGGAACTAGAACCTCCCCATATATATGTATGGAGTGGAGTTGGCAAATTAAAAGAAAGTTTGTGTTCCCAACAAGCTACATGAAGTACGGCTTTAACACACAATTATCTCTCAGAACTGAACATGTGCAGAAACTTTCGTTCATCTAGCACAAATTGAACGGGTTGCAGGAGAAAGTTTTACTCTGTTTTCTCTGTCTGTTTCCAAGTGCCGGTTTTAATTTACTGCAGTTTTCACTGTAAATCCGAGTTGGAGCTATTACCTACCCATATATATGTATTGTGAGGATTTGGTAACTGAAAAAAAATTTTGAGTTCCCAAAAAGCTAGGTGAAGGACGGCTTTAAAAAACAGTTCTCTCTCAGAACTGAGCATGTGGAGCGAATTTCGTTCATCAAGCACACAGGAAACGGGTTGCAGGAGAAACTTTTACTCTGGTATCTCAGTCTTTTTCCTAATGCCGGTTTAAAGTTCCAGCAGTTTTCACTGTAAAACCGATTTGGAGCTAGTACCTCCCCATATATATGTTTGGAGTGTAGTTTGCAACTGTAAAGAAACTTTGTGTTCCCAACAAGATAGTTGAAGTACGGCTTTCACACACACTTATCTCTCAGAAATGAACATGTGCAGAGACTTTTGTTGATCCAGCGCAAAGGGAACGGGTTGCAGGAGAAACTTTTAATCTGGTTTCTCAGTCTGTTTCCTAGTTCCGGTTTTAATTTTCTGCAGTTTTCACTGTAAAATAGAGTTGGAGCTAGTACCGACCCATATATATGCATGGAGTGGAGTTTGCAACTGAAAAGAAACTTTTTGTTCCCAACAAGCTATGTGAAGTACGTCTTTCACACACACTTATCTCTCTGAACTGAGCATGTGGAAAGACGTTCATCCATCTAGCCCAAAGGGAAAGGTTTGCCTGGGAAACTTTTACTCTGGTTTCTCAGTCTGCTTCCTAGTGCCGGTTTGAAGTTCCTGCACTTTTCACTGTAAAACCAATTTGGAGATAGTTCCTACCCATGTATATGTATGGAGTGGAGTTTGCAACCGAAAAGAAACCTTGTGTTCCCAACAAGATAATTGAAGGACGGCTTTCACACACACATATCTCTCAGAATTGAGCTTGTGGATAGACGTTCGTTCATCTAGCACAAAGGGAACTGGTTGCAGGGAAAACTTTTACTCTTTTTTTTCAGTCTGTTTCCTAGTGCTGGTTGGAAGTTCCTGCAGTTTTCACTGTAATACCGATTTGGAGCTAGAACCTCCCCATATATATGTATGGAGTGGAGTTGGCAAATTAAAAGAAAGTTTGTGTTCCCAACAAGCTACATGAAGTACGGCTTTAACACACAATTATCTCTCAGAACTGAACATGTGCAGAAAGTTTCGTTCATCTAGCACAAAGTGAACGGGTTGCAGGAGAAACTTTTACTCTGGTTTCTCTGTCTGTTTCCAAGTGCCGGTTTTAATTTTCTGCAGTTTTCACTGTAAATCCGAGTTGGAGCTATTACCTACCCATATATATGTATTGTGAGGATTTGGTAACTGAAAAAAAATTTTGAGTTCCCCAAAAGCTAGGTGAAGGACGGCTTTAAAAAACAGTTCTCTCTCAGAACTGAGCATGTGGAGCGACTTTCGTTCATCAAGCACACAGGGAACGGGTTGCAGGAGAAATTTTTACTCTGGTTTCTCAGTCTTTTTCCTAATGCCGGTTTAAAGTTCCAGCAGTTTTCACTGTAAAACCGATTTGGAGCTAGTACCTCCCCATATATATGTTTGGAGTGTAGTTTGCAACTGTAAAGAAACATTGTGTTCCCAACAAGATAGTTGAAGTACGGCTTTCACACACAATTATCTCTCAGAAATGAACATGTGCAGAGACTTTCGTTGATCCAGCACAAAGGGAACGGGTTGCAGGAGAAACTTTTACTCTGATTTCTCAGTCTGTTTCCTAGTGCCGGTTAGAAGTTCCTGCAGTTTTCACTATAAAACCGAGTTGGAACTAGTACCACCCCATAGATATGTATGGAATGTAGTTTGCAACTGAAAAGAAAGTTTGTGTTCCCAACAAGCTCGGTGAAGGATGGCTTTCACACACACTTATCTCTCAGAACTGAGCATGTGGAGAGACGTTTGTTCATCTAGCACAAAGGGAACGGGTTGCAGGAGAAACTTTTACTCTGAATTCTCAGTCTGTTTCCTAGTGCCTGATTGAAGTTCCTGCTGTTTTTACTGTAAAATCGAGTTGGAGCTAGTAACTCACCATATATATTTATGAGGTGTAGTTAGCAACAGAAAAGAAACTTTGTGTTCCTAACAATCTAGGTGAAGGACGGCTTTCACACAAAATTATCTCTCTGAAAGGAGCATGTGTAGAGTCGTTCGCTCATCTAGCACCAAGGGAAGAGTTTGAAGGAGAATCTATTACTCAGGTTTCTCAGTTTGTTTCTTAGTGCCGGTTTGAAATTCCTGCAGTTTTCTCTGTAAAATACAGTTGGAGCTAGTACATCCCCATACATGTGTATGCAGTGTTGTTGGGAACTGCAAAGAAACTTTGTGTTCCCAAAAAGCTAGGTGAACGACGGCTTTCACACACATTTATCTCTCAGAACTGAGCATGTGGAGAGACGTTCGTTCATCTAACACAAAGGGAACGAGTTGCAAGAGAAACTTTTACTCTGGTTTCTCAGTCTGTTTCCTAGTTCCATTTGAAATTCCTGCAGTTTTCACTGTAAAAACACGTTGGAGCTAGTACCTACCCTTATATATATATGGACTGAAGTATGCAACTGAAAAGAAAATTGTAATCTCAACCAGCTAGTTGAAGGACGGCTTTCACACACACCTAACTCTCAGAACGGAGCATGTGGAGAGACGTTCGTTCATCTTGCATAAAGGGAACGGGTTGCAGGAGAAACTTTTACTCTGGTTTCTCTGTCTGTTTCCTAGTGCCAGTTTAAAGTACCTGCAGTTTTCACTGTAAAACCGAGTTTGAGATAGTACCCCCCCATATATATGTATGGAGTGGAGTTGGCAACTGAAAATAAACTTTGTGTTCCCAACAAGCTATGTGAAGGACGGCTTTCACACACACATATCTCTCAGAACTGAGCATGTGGAGAGATGTTCGTTCATCTAACACAAAGGGAACGGATTGCAGGAGAAACTTTTCCTCTGGTTTCTCAGTCTGTTTCCTAGTGCCGGTTTGAATTTCCTGCAGATTTCACTGTAAAACAGAGTTGGAGCTTGTACCTCCCCATATATATTTATGGAGTGGAGTTGGCAACTGAAAAGAAACTTTGTGTTCCCAACAATCTAGGTGAACGACGGCTTTCACACAAATTATCTCTCAGAAATGAGCATGAGGAGAGACTTTCGTTCATCTAGCACAAAGGGAATGAGTTGCAAGAGAAATTTTTACTCTGGTTTCTCAGTCTGTTTCCTAGTGCCGGTTTGAATTTCCTGCAATATTCACTGTAAAACCGAGTTGGAGCTGGTGCCTCCCCATATATATGTATGGATTGAAGGTTGCAACTGTAAAGAAGTTTGTGTTCCCAACAAGTTAGGTGAAGGATTGCTTTCACACACACTTATCTCTCCGAACTGAGCATGTGGAGGGACGTTCGTTCATCAAGCCCAAAGGGAACGGGTTGCAGGAGAAACTTTTACTCTGGTTTCTCAGTCTGTTTCCTAGTGCCTGTTGAAGTTCCTGCAGTTTTAACTATAAAACCGAGTTGGAGCTTGTACCTCCCCATATATATTTATGAAGAGGTGTTTGCAACAGAAAAGAAACTTTGTGTTCCTAGCAAGCTAGATGAAGTACTGCTTTCACACACACTTATCACTCAGAACTGAGCATGTGGAGAGACGTTCGTTCATCTAGCACAAAGGGAACGGGATGGAGGAGAAAATATACTCTGGATTCTCAGTCTGTTTCCTACTGCCGGTTTGAAGTTCCTGCAGTTTTCACTGTAAAACCGAGTTGGAACTAGTACCTCCCCATATATATGTATGGAGTGGAGTTTGCAACTGAAAAGAAACATTGTGTTCCCAACAAGCTAGGTGAAGGACGGATTTCACACACACTTATCCCTGAGAATTGAGCATGTGGAGAGACGTTCGTTCATCTAGCACAAATGGAACGGCTTGCATAACAAACTTTTATTCTGGACTCTCGGTCTTTTTCCTAGTGCCGGTTTGAAGTTCCTGCAGTTTTCACTGTAAAACCGAGTTGGAGCTAGTACCTCCCCATATATATGTATGGAGTGGAGTTTGCAACTGAAAAGAAACATTGTGTTCCCAACAAGATAGTTGAAGCACGGCTTTCACACACACATATCTCTCAGAACTGAGTATGTGGAGAGACTTTCGTTCATCTAGCACAAATGGAACGGGTTGCAGGAGAAACTTTTACTCTGGTTTTTAGGTCTGTATCCTAGGTCCGGTTTGAAGTTCCTGCAGTTTTCACTGTAAAAAATAGTTGGAATTAGTACCTCCCCCAATATATATATGAGTGGAGTTTGAAACTGAAAAGAAACTTTGTGTTCCCAACAAGATTTTTGAAGGTCGGTTTTAACACACACTTTTCTCTCAGAACTGAGCATGTGGTGAGACGTTCGTTCATCTAGCACAAAGGGAACGGGTTGCAGGAGAAACTTTTCTCTGGTTTCTCAGTCTGTTTCTTAGTGCCGGTTTGAAGTTCCTGCAGTTTTCACTGTAAAATCGAGTTGGAGCTAGTACCTCCCGATATATATGTTAGGAGTGGAGTATGCAACTGAAAAGAAACTTTGTGTTCCCAACAAGCTAGGTGAAGGACGGCTTTCACACACACTTATATCTCAGAATTGAGCATGTGGAGAGACTTTCGTTCATCTTGCACAAAGGGAACGGGTTGCAGGAGAAACTTTTCTCTGGTTCCTCAGTCTGTTTCTTAGTGCCGGTTTTAGCTTCCTATGTTTTTCACTGTAAAACCGAGTTGGATCTAGTACCGTCCCATAGATATGTATGGAATCTAGTTTGCAACTGAAAAGAAAGTTTGTGTTCCCAACATGCTAGTTGAAGGACGGCTTTCACACACACTCATCTCTTAGAACTGAGCATGAGGAGAGACGTTCGTTCATCCAGAACAAAGGGAAACTGTTGCAAGAGAAACTTTTACTCAGGTTTGTCACTCTTTTTCCTAGTGCCAGCTTGAATTTCCTGTAGTTTTTAATGTAAAACCGAGTTGGACCTATTCCAACCCATATATATGTATGGAATGTAGTTTGTAACTGAAAAGATACTTTGTGTTCCCAACAAACTCGGTGAAGGACGGCTTTCACACACACTTATTTCTAAAAATTTAGCATGTGGAGAGATGTTCGTTCATCTAGCACAAAAGGAACGGTTTGCATTGGTTACGTTTACTATGGATTTTCAATCTGTTTACTAGTCCGGTTTGCAGTTCCTGCAGTTTTCAGTGTAACACCGAGTTAGCATTTGTTCCTCCCCATAGATTTGTATGGATTGTAGTTTGCAACTGAAAAGAAATTTTGTGTTCCCAAAAAGCTAGGTGAAGGACGGCTTTCACACACACTAATCTCTCAGAAATGAGCATGTGGAGAGACGTTCGTTCATCTAGAACATATAGAAAGGGTTGCAGGGGAAATTTTAATCTGGTTTCTCAGTCTGTTTCCTAGTGTCTGTTTGAATTTCCTGCTGTTTTCTCGGTAAAACCGAGTTGGAGCTAGTAATTCCCCATATATATGTATGAGATGTAGTTTTAAACTGAAAAGAAACTTTGTGTTCCGAAAAATCTAGGTGAAGGACGGCTTTCACACCCACTTATCTCTCAGAACGGAGCATGTGGAGAGAAGTTCGTTCATCTAGCACAAAAGGAACGTGTTGCAGGAGAAACTTTTACTATAGTTTCTCAGTCTTTTTCCTAGTGCCGGTTTGATGATAATGCAGTTTTCACTATAAAACCGATTTGGAACTAGTACCTCCCCATAGATATGTAAGGAATGTAGTTTGCATTTTAAAAGAAACTTTGTTTCCCAACAAGTTAGATGAAGGAAGGCTTTCACACAAAATAATCTCTCAGAAATGAGCATGTGGAGAGAAGTTCGTTCATCTAGCCCAAAGGGATCATGTTGCAGGGAAACTTTTACACTGGTTTCTCAGTCTGTTTCCTAGTGCCGGTTTGATCTTCCTGCTGTTTTCACGGTAAAACCGAGTTGGAACTAGTAATTTCCCATATATATGTATGAGGTGTAGTTTTCAAATGAAAAGAAACTTTGTGTTCCCAACAAGCTAGGTGAAGGTCGACTTTCACACCAAATTATCTCTCAGAACTGAGCATGTGAAGAGACGTTCGTTCATAAAGGACAAATGGAACAGTTTACAGAAAAAAACTTTTACTCTGCTTTCTCAGTCTATTTCCTAGTGCCGGTGTTAAGTTCCTGCAGTTTTCACTGTAAAACCGAGGTGGAGATAGTAACTACCCATAGATATGTTTGGAGTATAGTTTGCAACAAAAGAAACTTTGTGTTCCCTACAAGCTATGTGAAGTACGGCTTTCACAAACACTTATCTCTCAGAACTGAGTATATGGAGAGACGTTCCTTCATCTAGCACAATCGGATCGATTTGCAGGAGAAACTTTTACACTGGTTTCTCAGTCTATTTCCTAGTGCCGGTTCGAAGTTCCAGCAGTTTTCACTATAAAACCGAGTTGGAACTAGTACCACCCCATAGATATGTATGGAATGTAGTTTGCAACTGAAAAGAAAGTTTGTGTTCCCAACAAGCTCGGTGAAGGATGGCTTTCACACACACTTATCTCTCAGAACTGAGCATGTGGAGAGACGTTTGTTCATCTAGCACAAAGGGAACGGGTTGCAGGAGAAACTTTTACTCTGAATTCTCAGTCTGTTTCCTAGTGCCTGATTGAAGTTCCTGCTGTTTTTACTGTAAAATCGAGTTGGAGCTAGTAACTCACCATATATATTTATGAGGTGTAGTTAGCAACAGAAAAGAAACTTTGTGTTCCTAGCAATCTAGGTGAAGGACTGCTTTCACACAAAATTATCTCTCTGAAAGGAGCATGTGTAGAGTCGTTCGCTCATCTAGCACCAAGGGAAGAGTTTGAAGGAGAATCTATTACTCAGGTTTCTCAGTTTGTTTCTTAGTGCCGGTTTGAAATTCCTGCAGTTTTCTCTGTAAAATACAGTTGGAGCTAGTACATCCCCATACATGTGTATGCAGTGTTGTTGGGAACTGCAAAGAAACTTTGTGTTCCCAAAAAGCTAGGTGAAGTACGGCTTTCACACACACTAATCTCTCAGAAGTGAGCATGTGGAGAGACGTTCGTTCATCTAGCACAAAGGGAATGAGTTGCAAGAGAAACTTTTACTCTGGTTTCTCAGTGTGTTTCCTAGTGCCGGTTTGAAGTTCCTGCAGTTTTCACTGTAAAACCGAGTTGAAGCTAGTACTTCCCCATATATCTGTATGGAGTGGAGTTGGCAACTGAAAAGAAACTTTGTGTTCCCAACAAGCTAGGTGAAGGAAGGGTGTCACACACAATTATCTCTCAGAACTGAGCATGTGGAGAGACTTTCATTCATTTAGCACAAACGGAACTGTTTGCAGGGTAAACTTTACTTTGGTTTCTCAGTCTGTTTCCTAGTGCTAGTTTGGATTTCCTGCAGTTTTCACTGTAAAACCGAGTTGGATGTAGTACCTACCAATATATTTGTGTGGTTGTGTTGGCAACTAAAAATACAGTTTGTGTTCCCAACAATCTAGGTGTAGGGCCTCTTAACCACACCCTTATCTCTCAGAACTGAGCATGTGGAGAGACGTTCGTTCATCTAGCACAAAGGGAACGGGATGGAGGAAAAAATATACTCTGGATTCTCAGTCTGTTTCCTACTGCCGGTTTGAAGTTCCTGCAGTTTTCACTGTAAAACCGAGTTGGAACTAGTACCTCCCCATATATATGTATGGAGTGGAGTTTGCAACTGAAAAGAAACATTGTGTTCCCAACAAGCTAGGTGAAGGACGGATTTCACACACACTTATCCCTGAGAATTGAGCATGTGGAGAGACGTTCGTTCATCTAGCACAAATGGAACGGCTTGCATAACAAACTTTTATTCTGGACTCTCGGTCTTTTTCCTAGTGCCGGTTTGAAGTTCCTGCAGTTTTCACTGTAAAACCGAGTTGGAGCTAGTACCTCCCCATATATATGTATGGAGTGGAGTTTGCAACTGAAAAGAAACATTGTGTTCCCAACAAGATAGTTGAAGCACGGCTTTCACACACACATATCTCTCAGAACTGAGTATGTGGAGAGACTTTCGTTCATCTAGCACAAATGGAACGGGTTGCAGGAGAAACTTTTACTCTGGTTTTTAGGTCTGTATCCTAGGTCCGGTTTGAAGTTCCTGCAGTTTTCACTGTAAAAAATAGTTGGAATTAGTACCTCCCCCAATATATATATGAGTGGAGTTTGAAACTGAAAAGAAACTTTGTGTTCCCAACAAGATTTTTGAAGGTCGGTTTTAACACACACTTTTCTCTCAGAACTGAGCATGTGGTGAGACGTTCGTTCATCTAGCACAAAGGGAACGGGTTGCAGGAGAAACTTTTCTCTGGATTCTCAGTCTGTTTCTTAGTGCCGGTTTGAAGTTCCTGCAGTTTTCACTGTAAAATCGAGTTGGAGCTAGTACCTCCCGATATATATGTTAGGAGTGGAGTATGCAACTGAAAAGAAACTTTGTGTTCCCAACAAGCTAGGTGACGGACGGCTTTCACACACACTTATATCTCAGAATTGAGCATGTGGAGAGACTTTCGTTCATCTTGCACAAAGGGAACGGGTTGCAGGAGAAACTTTTCTCTGGTTTCTCAGTCTGTTTCTTAGTGCCGGTTTTAGCTTCCTATGTTTTTCACTGTAAAACCGAGTTGGATCTAGTACCGTCCCATAGATATGTATGGAATCTAGTTTGCAACTGAAAAGAAAGTTTGTGTTCCCAACATGCTAGTTGAAGGACGGCTTTCACACACACTCATCTCTTAGAACTGAGCATGAGGAGAGACGTTCGTTCATCCAGAACAAAGGGAAACTGTTGCAAGAGAAACTTTTACTCAGGTTTGTCACTCTTTTTCCTAGTGCCAGCTTCAATTTCCTGTAGTTTTTAATGTAAAACCGAGTTGGACCTATTCCAACCCATATATATGTATGGAATGTAGTTTGTAACTGAAAAGATACTTTGTGTTCCCAACAAACTCGGTGAAGGACGGCTTTCACACACACTTATTTCTAAAAATTTAGCATGTGGAGAGATGTTCGTTCATCTAGCACAAAAGGAACGGTTTGCATTGGTTACGTTTACTATGGATTTTCAATCTGTTTACTAGTCCGGTTTGCAGTTCCTGCAGTTTCCAGTGTAACACCGAGTTAGCATTTGTTCCTCCCCATAGATTTGTATGGATTGTAGTTTGCAACTGAAAAGAAATTTTGTGTTCCCAAAAAGCTAGGTGAAGGACGGCTTTCACACACACTAATCTCTCAGAAATGAGCATGTGGAGAGACGTTCGTTCATCTAGAACATATAGAAAGGGTTGCAGGGGAAATTTTAATCTGGTTTCTCAGTCTGTTTCCTAGTGTCTGTTTGAATTTCCTGCTGTTTTCTCGGTAAAACCGAGTTGGAGCTAGTAATTCCCCATATATATGTATGAGATGTAGTTTTAAACTGAAAAGAAACTTTGTGTTCCGAAAAATCTAGGTGAAGGACGGCTTTCACACCCACTTATCTCTCAGAACGGAGCATGTGGAGAGAAGTTCGTTCATCTAGCACAAAAGGAACGTGTTGCAGGAGAAACTTTTACTATAGTTTCTCAGTCTTTTTCCTAGTGCCGGTTTGATGATAATGCAGTTTTCACTATAAAACCGATTTGGAACTAGTACCTCCCCATAGATATGTAAGGAATGTAGTTTGCATCTTAAAAGAAACTTTGTTTCCCAACAAGTTAGATGAAGGAAGGCTTTCACACAAAATAATCTCTCAGAAATGAGCATGTGGAGAGAAGTTCGTTCATCTAGCCCAAAGGGATCATGTTGCAGGGAAACTTTTACACTGGTTTCTCAGTCTGTTTCCTAGTGCCGGTTTGATCTTCCTGCTGTTTTCACGGTAAAACCGAGTTGGAACTAGTAATTTCCCATATATATGTATGAGGTGTAGTTTTCAAATGAAAAGAAACTTTGTGTTCCCAACAAGCTAGGTGAAGGTCGACTTTCACACCAAATTATCTCTCAGAACTGAGCATGTGAAGAGACGTTCGTTCATAAAGGACAAATGGAACAGTTTACAGAAAAAAACTTTTACTCTGCTTTCTCAGTCTATTTCCTAGTGCCGGTGTTAAGTTCCTGCAGTTTTCACTGTAAAACCGAGGTGGAGATAGTAACTACCCATAGATATGTTTGGAGTATAGTTTGCAACAAAAGAAACTTTGTGTTCCCTACAAGCTATGTGAAGTACGGCTTTCACAAACACTTATCTCTCAGAACTGAGTATATGGAGAGACGTTCCTTCATCTAGCACAATCGGATCGATTTGCAGGAGAAACTTTTACACTGGTTTCTCAGTCTATTTCCTAGTGCCGGTTCGAAGTTCCAGCAGTTTTCACTATAAAACCGAGTTGGAACTAGTACCACCCCATAGATATGTATGGAATGTAGTTTGCAACTGAAAAGAAAGTTTGTGTTCCCAACAAGCTCGGTGAAGGATGGCTTTCACACACACTTATCTCTCAGAACTGAGCATGTGGAGAGACGTTTGTTCATCTAGCACAAAGGGAACGGGTTGCAGGAGAAACTTTTACTCTGAATTCTCAGTCTGTTTCCTAGTGCCTGATTGAAGTTCCTGCTGTTTTTACTGTAAAATCGAGTTGGAGCTAGTAACTCACCATATATATTTATGAGGTGTAGTTAGCAACAGAAAAGAAACTTTGTGTTCCTAGCAATCTAGGTGAAGGACTGCTTTCACACAAAATTATCTCTCTGAAAGGAGCATGTGTAGAGTCGTTCGCTCATCTAGCACCAAGGGAAGAGTTTGAAGGAGAATCTATTACTCAGGTTTCTCAGTTTGTTTCTTAGTGCCGGTTTGAAATTCCTGCAGTTTTCTCTGTAAAATACAGTTGGAGCTAGTACATCCCCATACATGTGTATGCAGTGTTGTTGGGAACTGCAAAGAAACTTTGTGTTCCCAAAAAGCTAGGTGAAGTACGGCTTTCACACACACTAATCTCTCAGAAGTGAGCATGTGGAGAGACGTTCGTTCATCTAGCACAAAGGGAATGAGTTGCAAGAGAAACTTTTACTCTGGTTTCTCAGTGTGTTTCCTAGTGCCGGTTTGAAGTTCCTGCAGTTTTCACTGTAAAACCGAGTTGAAGCTAGTACTTCCCCATATATCTGTATGGAGTGGAGTTGGCAACTGAAAAGAAACTTTGTGTTCCCAACAAGCTAGGTGAAGGAAGGGTGTCACACACAATTATCTCTCAGAACTGAGCATGTGGAGAGACTTTCATTCATTTAGCACAAACGGAACTGTTTGCAGGGTAAACTTTACTTTGGTTTCTCAGTCTGTTTCCTAGTGCTAGTTTGGATTTCCTGCAGTTTTCACTGTAAAACCGAGTTGGATGTAGTACCTACCAATATATTTGTGTGGTTGTGTTGGCAACTAAAAATACAGTTTGTGTTCCCAACAATCTAGGTGTAGGGCCTCTTAACCACACCCTTATCTCTCAGAACTGAGCATGTGGAGAGACGTTCGTTCATCTAGCACAAAGGGAACGGGATGGAGGAAAAAATATACTCTGGATTCTCAGTCTGTTTCCTACTGCCGGTTTGAAGTTCCTGCAGTTTTCACTGTAAAACCGAGTTGGAACTAGTACCTCCCCATATATATGTATGGAGTGGAGTTTGCAACTGAAAAGAAACATTGTGTTCCCAACAAGCTAGGTGAAGGACGGATTTCACACACACTTATCCCTGAGAATTGAGCATGTGGAGAGACGTTCGTTCATCTAGCACAAATGGAACGGCTTGCATAACAAACTTTTATTCTGGACTCTCGGTCTTTTTCCTAGTGCCGGTTTGAAGTTCCTGCAGTTTTCACTGTAAAACCGAGTTGGAGCTAGTACCTCCCCATATATATGTATGGAGTGGAGTTTGCAACTGAAAAGAAACATTGTGTTCCCAACAAGATAGTTGAAGCACGGCTTTCACACACACATATCTCTCAGAACTGAGTATGTGGAGAGACTTTCGTTCATCTAGCACAAATGGAACGGGTTGCAGGAGAAACTTTTACTCTGGTTTTTAGGTCTGTATCCTAGGTCCGGTTTGAAGTTCCTGCAGTTTTCACTGTAAAAAATAGTTGGAATTAGTACCTCCCCCAATATATATATGAGTGGAGTTTGAAACTGAAAAGAAACTTTGTGTTCCCAACAAGATTTTTGAAGGTCGGTTTTAACACACACTTTTCTCTCAGAACTGAGCATGTGGTGAGACGTTCGTTCATCTAGCACAAAGGGAACGGGTTGCAGGAGAAACTTTTCTCTGGATTCTCAGTCTGTTTCTTAGTGCCGGTTTGAAGTTCCTGCAGTTTTCACTGTAAAATCGAGTTGGAGCTAGTACCTCCCGATATATATGTTAGGAGTGGAGTATGCAACTGAAAAGAAACTTTGTGTTCCCAACAAGCTAGGTGACGGACGGCTTTCACACACACTTATATCTCAGAATTGAGCATGTGGAGAGACTTTCGTTCATCTTGCACAAAGGGAACGGGTTGCAGGAGAAACTTTTCTCTGGTTTCTCAGTCTGTTTCTTAGTGCCGGTTTTAGCTTCCTATGTTTTTCACTGTAAAACCGAGTTGGATCTAGTACCGTCCCATAGATATGTATGGAATCTAGTTTGCAACTGAAAAGAAAGTTTGTGTTCCCAACATGCTAGTTGAAGGACGGCTTTCACACACACTCATCTCTTAGAACTGAGCATGAGGAGAGACGTTCGTTCATCCAGAACAAAGGGAAACTGTTGCAAGAGAAACTTTTACTCAGGTTTGTCACTCTTTTTCCTAGTGCCAGCTTCAATTTCCTGTAGTTTTTAATGTAAAACCGAGTTGGACCTATTCCAACCCATATATATGTATGGAATGTAGTTTGTAACTGAAAAGATACTTTGTGTTCCCAACAAACTCGGTGAAGGACGGCTTTCACACACACTTATTTCTAAAAATTTAGCATGTGGAGAGATGTTCGTTCATCTAGCACAAAAGGAACGGTTTGCATTGGTTACGTTTACTATGGATTTTCAATCTGTTTACTAGTCCGGTTTGCAGTTCCTGCAGTTTCCAGTGTAACACCGAGTTAGCATTTGTTCCTCCCCATAGATTTGTATGGATTGTAGTTTGCAACTGAAAAGAAATTTTGTGTTCCCAAAAAGCTAGGTGAAGGACGGCTTTCACACACACTAATCTCTCAGAAATGAGCATGTGGAGAGACGTTCGTTCATCTAGAACATATAGAAAGGGTTGCAGGGGAAATTTTAATCTGGTTTCTCAGTCTGTTTCCTAGTGTCTGTTTGAATTTCCTGCTGTTTTCTCGGTAAAACCGAGTTGGAGCTAGTAATTCCCCATATATATGTATGAGATGTAGTTTTAAACTGAAAAGAAACTTTGTGTTCCGAAAAATCTAGGTGAAGGACGGCTTTCACACCCACTTATCTCTCAGAACGGAGCATGTGGAGAGAAGTTCGTTCATCTAGCACAAAAGGAACGTGTTGCAGGAGAAACTTTTACTATAGTTTCTCAGTCTTTTTCCTAGTGCCGGTTTGATGATAATGCAGTTTTCACTATAAAACCGATTTGGAACTAGTACCTCCCCATAGATATGTAAGGAATGTAGTTTGCATCTTAAAAGAAACTTTGTTTCCCAACAAGTTAGATGAAGGAAGGCTTTCACACAAAATAATCTCTCAGAAATGAGCATGTGGAGAGAAGTTCGTTCATCTAGCCCAAAGGGATCATGTTGCAGGGAAACTTTTACACTGGTTTCTCAGTCTGTTTCCTAGTGCCGGTTTGATCTTCCTGCTGTTTTCACGGTAAAACCGAGTTGGAACTAGTAATTTCCCATATATATGTATGAGGTGTAGTTTTCAAATGAAAAGAAACTTTGTGTTCCCAACAAGCTAGGTGAAGGTCGACTTTCACACCAAATTATCTCTCAGAACTGAGCATGTGAAGAGACGTTCGTTCATAAAGGACAAATGGAACAGTTTACAGAAAAAAACTTTTACTCTGCTTTCTCAGTCTATTTCCTAGTGCCGGTGTTAAGTTCCTGCAGTTTTCACTGTAAAACCGAGGTGGAGATAGTAACTACCCATAGATATGTTTGGAGTATAGTTTGCAACAAAAGAAACTTTGTGTTCCCTACAAGCTATGTGAAGTACGGCTTTCACAAACACTTATCTCTCAGAACTGAGTATATGGAGAGACGTTCCTTCATCTAGCACAATCGGATCGATTTGCAGGAGAAACTTTTACACTGGTTTCTCAGTCTATTTCCTAGTGCCGGTTCGAAGTTCCAGCAGTTTTCACTATAAAACCGAGTTGGAACTAGTACCACCCCATAGATATGTATGGAATGTAGTTTGCAACTGAAAAGAAAGTTTGTGTTCCCAACAAGCTCGGTGAAGGATGGCTTTCACACACACTTATCTCTCAGAACTGAGCATGTGGAGAGACGTTTGTTCATCTAGCACAAAGGGAACGGGTTGCAGGAGAAACTTTTACTCTGAATTCTCAGTCTGTTTCCTAGTGCCTGATTGAAGTTCCTGCTGTTTTTACTGTAAAATCGAGTTGGAGCTAGTAACTCACCATATATATTTATGAGGTGTAGTTAGCAACAGAAAAGAAACTTTGTGTTCCTAGCAATCTAGGTGAAGGACTGCTTTCACACAAAATTATCTCTCTGAAAGGAGCATGTGTAGAGTCGTTCGCTCATCTAGCACCAAGGGAAGAGTTTGAAGGAGAATCTATTACTCAGGTTTCTCAGTTTGTTTCTTAGTGCCGGTTTGAAATTCCTGCAGTTTTCTCTGTAAAATACAGTTGGAGCTAGTACATCCCCATACATGTGTATGCAGTGTTGTTGGGAACTGCAAAGAAACTTTGTGTTCCCAAAAAGCTAGGTGAAGTACGGCTTTCACACACACTAATCTCTCAGAAGTGAGCATGTGGAGAGACGTTCATTCATCTAGCACAAAGGGAATGAGTTGCAAGAGAAACTTTTACTCTGGTTTCTCAGTGTGTTTCCTAGTGCCGGTTTGAAGTTCCTGCAGTTTTCACTGTAAAACCGAGTTGAAGCTAGTACTTCCCCATATATCTGTATGGAGTGGAGTTGGCAACTGAAAAGAAACTTTGTGTTCCCAACAAGATAGGTGAAGGAAGGGTGTCACACACAATTATCTCTCAGAACTGAGCATGTGGAGAGACTTTCATTCATTTAGCACAAACGGAACTGTTTGCAGGGTAAACTTTACTTTGGTTTCTCAGTCTGTTTCCTAGTGCTAGTTTGGATTTCCTGCAGTTTTCACTGTAAAACCGAGTTGGATGTAGTACCTACCAATATATTTGTGTGGTTGTGTTGGCAACTAAAAATACACTTTGTGTTCCCAACAATCTAGGTGTAGGGCCTCTTAACCACACCCTTATCTCTCAGAACTGAGCATGTGGAGAGACGTTCCTTCATCTAGCACAAAGGGAACGGGTTGCATGGGTAACATTTACTATGGACTATCAATCTGTTTCCTAGTCCGGTTTGCAGTTCCTTCCGTTTTCACTGTAAAACGATTTACAATTTGTACCTCCTCGTATATAAATGTGGAGTGCAGGTTGCAACTGAAATAAAACTGTATTCCCAACAAGCTAGGTGAAGGACGGCTTTCACACCCACTTATTACTCAGACCTGCTCATCTGGAGAGACCTTCGTTCATCTAGCACAAAGAGAACGGGTTGCAGCAGAAACTTTTACTCTACATTCTCAGTCTGTTTCCTAGTGCCTGATTGTAGTTCCTGCTGTTTTCAATGTAAAATCGAGTTGGTGCTAGTAACTCACCATATATATTTATGAGGTGTATTTAACAAAAGAAAAGAAACTTTGTGTTCCCAACAAGCTAGGTGAAGTACGGCTGTCACACACACTTATCTCTCAGAACTGAGCATTTGGAGAGACCTTCGTTCATCTACCACAAATGGAACGGGTTGCAGGAGAAACTTTTACTCTGGTTTCTCAGTCTGTTTCCTAGTGCCGGTTTTAACTTCCTATGGTTTTCACTGTAAAACCGAATTGGAGCTAGTACCTCCCCATATATATCTTTGGAATGTAGTTTGCATCTGAAAAGAAAATTTGTTTTCCCTACAATCTAGGTGAAGTACGGCTTTCACACACACTTATCTCTCAAAACTGAGCATGTGGAGAGATTTTCGTTCATCTAGCACAAAGGGAACGGTTTGCATGGGTAACTTTTACTATGAATTTTCAATCTTTTTCCTATTCCTTTTTGCAGTTCCTGCAGTTTTCACTGTAACACCGAGTTAGCATTTGTTCCTCCCCATAGATATGTATGGATTGTAGTTTGCAACTGAAAAGAAACTTTGTGTTCCCAACAAGCTAGCTGAAGGATGGCTTTCACACACACTTATCTCTCAGAACTGTGCATGTGGAGAGACTTTCGTTCATCTAGTAAAAAGAGAACAGTTTACAAGGAAATCTTTTACTCTGGTTTCTCTATTTCCTAGTGTCGGTTTGAAATTACGGCATTTATCACTGTAATACCGAGGTTGTTCTTGTACCTCACCATATATATATATGGAGTGTCGTTTGCAACTGAAATGAAACTTTTTTCCCAATAATATATGTGAAGGACGGCTTTCATCCCCACTTATATGTCAGAATTAAGCATGTTTAATAGACGGTGGTTCATCTAGCGCAAAGGGAACTTTTTGCAGGTGAAACTTTTACTCTGGTTTCTCTGTTTCTTTCCTAGTGCCGGTTTGAATTTCTTTTAATTTTCATTGTAAAGTCGACTTGGTATTATTACCTCCCCATATATATTTATGTAGTTTATTTCCCCACTCAAAAGTATCTGTGTGTTCCCTACAAGCTTACGGATAGATGGGTTTTGCACAGAATTATGTCTGAACTGAGCATGGAGAGAGGCGTTTGTTCATCTAGCATGATGGCAATGGGCTGTAATAGGAACACTTACTCTGGTTTCTTATTATTTTTCCTAGTTCTGCTTTGAAATTCATGCAGAATTCACTTTAAATCTAAGTTGGAGATTTTATCTTGCCATATATATGTAATGTAGTTTCCAATTTAATAGAAACTGTGTGTTCCCAACAAGCTAGATTTTGATGGCTTTCACACACATTCATCTCTCATAATTGAACATGCATAGAGGGGTTCGTTCATGTAGCATAAATTGATTTTGTCACATTAGAAACAATTACTGTGGTTTCTAAGTATGTTTCCTGGGGCCTGATTGAAATTCCTGAAGTTTTCACTGTAAAACGATGTTGGAGCTAGTAACACCCCATAGATATTTATAGAGTGTAGTTTGCAACTGAAAAGAAACTTTGTGTTCCCAACAAGCTAGATGAAGGACGGCTTTCACACACACTTATGTCTCAGAATGGAGCTTGTGGAGAGATGTTCTTTCATTTAGCACAAAGGGAAAGGGTTGCATGTGTAACTTTTACTATGGAATATCAAACCGTTTCCTAGTCCGTTTTGCAGTTCCTGCAGTTTTCACTGTAAAACCGATATGGAGCTAGTACCTCCCCATAGATATTTACGGAGAGTAGTTTGCAACTGTAAAGAAACTTTGTGTTCCCAACAAGCTAGGTTAAGGACGGCTTTCACACACACTTATCTCTTTAGAACTGAGCATGTGGAGAGACGTTCGTTCATCTAGCACAAAGGGAACGGATTGCAGGAGAAACTTTTCCTCTGGTTTCTCAGTCTGTTTCCTAGTGCCGGTTTGAATTTCCTGCAGATTTCACTGTAAAACCGAGTTGGAGCTTGTACCTCCCCATATATATTTATGGAGTGGAGTTGGCAACTGAAAAGAAACTTTGTGTTCCCAACAATCTAGGTGAACGACGGCTTTCACACAAATTATCTCTCAGAAATGAGCATGAGGAGAGACTTTCGTTCATCTAGCACAAAGGGAATGAGTTGCAAGAGAAATTTTTACTCTGGTTTCTCAGTCTGTTTCCTAGTGCCGGTTTGAATTTCCTGCAATATTCACTGTAAAACCGAGTTGGAGCTGGTGCCTCCCCATATATATGTATGGATTGAAGGTTGCAACTGTAAAGAAGTTTGTGTTCCCAACAAGTTAGGTGAAGGATTGCTTTCACACACACTTATCTCTCCGAACTGAGCATGTGGAGGGACGTTCGTTCATCAAGCCCAAAGGGAACGGGTTGCAGGAGAAACTTTTACTCTGGTTTCTCAGTCTGTTTCCTAGTGCCTGTTGAAGTTCCTGCAGTTTTAACTATAAAACCGAGTTGGAGCTTGTACCTCCCCATATATATTTATGAAGAGGTGTTTGCAACAGAAAAGAAACTTTGTGTTCCTAGCAAGCTAGATGAAGTACTGCTTTCACACACACTTATCACTCAGAACTGAGCATGTGGAGAGACGTTCGTTCATCTAGCACAAAGGGAACGGGATGGAGGAGAAAATATACTCTGGATTCTCAGTCTGTTTCCTACTGCCGGTTTGAAGTTCCTGCAGTTTTCACTGTAAAACCGAGTTGGAACTAGTACCTCCCCATATATATGTATGGAGTGGAGTTTGCAACTGAAAAGAAACATTGTGTTCCCAACAAGCTAGGTGAAGGACGGATTTCACACACACTTATCCCTGAGAATTGAGCATGTGGAGAGACGTTCGTTCATCTAGCACAAATGGAACGGCTTGCATAACAAACTTTTATTCTGGACTCTCGGTCTTTTTCCTAGTGCCGGTTTGAAGTTCCTGCAGTTTTCACTGTAAAACCGAGTTGGAGCTAGTACCTCCCCATATATATGTATGGAGTGGAGTTTGCAACTGAAAAGAAACATTGTGTTCCCAACAAGATAGTTGAAGCACGGCTTTCACACACACATATCTCTCAGAACTGAGTATGTGGAGAGACTTTCGTTCATCTAGCACAAATGGAACGGGTTGCAGGAGAAACTTTTACTCTGGTTTTTAGGTCTGTATCCTAGGTCCGGTTTGAAGTTCCTGCAGTTTTCACTGTAAAAAATAGTTGGAATTAGTACCTCCCCCAATATATATATGAGTGGAGTTTGAAACTGAAAAGAAACTTTGTGTTCCCAACAAGATTTTTGAAGGTCGGTTTTAACACACACTTTTCTCTCAGAACTGAGCATGTGGTGAGACGTTCGTTCATCTAGCACAAAGGGAACGGGTTGCAGGAGAAACTTTTCTCTGGTTTCTCAGTCTGTTTCTTAGTGCCGGTTTGAAGTTCCTGCAGTTTTCACTGTAAAATCGAGTTGGAGCTAGTACCTCCCGATATATATGTTAGGAGTGGAGTATGCAACTGAAAAGAAACTTTGTGTTCCCAACAAGCTAGGTGACGGACGGCTTTCACACACACTTATATCTCAGAATTGAGCATGTGGAGAGACTTTCGTTCATCTTGCACAAAGGGAACGGGTTGCAGGAGAAACTTTTCTCTGGTTTCTCAGTCTGTTTCTTAGTGCCGGTTTTAGCTTCCTATGTTTTTCACTGTAAAACCGAGTTGGATCTAGTACCGTCCCATAGATATGTATGGAATCTAGTTTGCAACTGAAAAGAAAGTTTGTGTTCCCAACATGCTAGTTGAAGGACGGCTTTCACACACACTCATCTCTTAGAACTGAGCATGAGGAGAGACGTTCGTTCATCCAGAACAAAGGGAAACTGTTGCAAGAGAAACTTTTACTCAGGTTTGTCACTCTTTTTCCTAGTGCCAGCTTGAATTTCCTGTAGTTTTTAATGTAAAACCGAGTTGGACCTATTCCAACCCATATATATGTATGGAATGTAGTTTGTAACTGAAAAGATACTTTGTGTTCCCAACAAACTCGGTGAAGGACGGCTTTCACACACACTTATTTCTAAAAATTTAGCATGTGGAGAGATGTTCGTTCATCTAGCACAAAAGGAACGGTTTGCATTGGTTACGTTTACTATGGATTTTCAATCTGTTTACTAGTCCGGTTTGCAGTTCCTGCAGTTTCCAGTGTAACACCGAGTTAGCATTTGTTCCTCCCCATAGATTTGTATGGATTGTAGTTTGCAACTGAAAAGAAATTTTGTGTTCCCAAAAAGCTAGGTGAAGGACGGCTTTCACACACACTAATCTCTCAGAAATGAGCATGTGGAGAGACGTTCGTTCATCTAGAACATATAGAAAGGGTTGCAGGGGAAATTTTAATCTGGTTTCTCAGTCTGTTTCCTAGTGTCTGTTTGAATTTCCTGCTGTTTTCTCGGTAAAACCGAGTTGGAGCTAGTAATTCCCCATATATATGTATGAGATGTAGTTTTAAACTGAAAAGAAACTTTGTGTTCCGAAAAATCTAGGTGAAGGACGGCTTTCACACCCACTTATCTCTCAGAACGGAGCATGTGGAGAGAAGTTCGTTCATCTAGCACAAAAGGAACGTGTTGCAGGAGAAACTTTTACTATAGTTTCTCAGTCTTTTTCCTAGTGCCGGTTTGATGATAATGCAGTTTTCACTATAAAACCGATTTGGAACTAGTACCTCCCCATAGATATGTAAGGAATGTAGTTTGCATCTTAAAAGAAACTTTGTTTCCCAACAAGTTAGATGAAGGAAGGCTTTCACACAAAATAATCTCTCAGAAATGAGCATGTGGAGAGAAGTTCGTTCATCTAGCCCAAAGGGATCATGTTGCAGGGAAACTTTTACACTGGTTTCTCAGTCTGTTTCCTAGTGCCGGTTTGATCTTCCTGCTGTTTTCACGGTAAAACCGAGTTGGAACTAGTAATTTCCCATATATATGTATGAGGTGTAGTTTTCAAATGAAAAGAAACTTTGTGTTCCCAACAAGCTAGGTGAAGGTCGACTTTCACACCAAATTATCTCTCAGAACTGAGCATGTGAAGAGACGTTCGTTCATAAAGGACAAATGGAACAGTTTACAGAAAAAAACTTTTACTCTGCTTTCTCAGTCTATTTCCTAGTGCCGGTGTTAAGTTCCTGCAGTTTTCACTGTAAAACCGAGGTGGAGATAGTAACTACCCATAGATATGTTTGGAGTATAGTTTGCAACAAAAGAAACTTTGTGTTCCCTACAAGCTATGTGAAGTACGGCTTTCACAAACACTTATCTCTCAGAACTGAGTATATGGAGAGACGTTCCTTCATCTAGCACAATCGGATCGATTTGCAGGAGAAACTTTTACACTGGTTTCTCAGTCTATTTCCTAGTGCCGGTTCGAAGTTCCAGCAGTTTTCACTATAAAACCGAGTTGGAACTAGTACCACCCCATAGATATGTATGGAATGTAGTTTGCAACTGAAAAGAAAGTTTGTGTTCCCAACAAGCTCGGTGAAGGATGGCTTTCACACACACTTATCTCTCAGAACTGAGCATGTGGAGAGACGTTTGTTCATCTAGCACAAAGGGAACGGGTTGCAGGAGAAACTTTTACTCTGAATTCTCAGTCTGTTTCCTAGTGCCTGATTGAAGTTCCTGCTGTTTTTACTGTAAAATCGAGTTGGAGCTAGTAACTCACCATATATATTTATGAGGTGTAGTTAGCAACAGAAAAGAAACTTTGTGTTCCTAGCAATCTAGGTGAAGGACTGCTTTCACACAAAATTATCTCTCTGAAAGGAGCATGTGTAGAGTCGTTCGCTCATCTAGCACCAAGGGAAGAGTTTGAAGGAGAATCTATTACTCAGGTTTCTCAGTTTGTTTCTTAGTGCCGGTTTGAAATTCCTGCAGTTTTCTCTGTAAAATACAGTTGGAGCTAGTACATCCCCATACATGTGTATGCAGTGTTGTTGGGAACTGCAAAGAAACTTTGTGTTCCCAAAAAGCTAGGTGAAGTACGGCTTTCACACACACTAATCTCTCAGAAGTGAGCATGTGGAGAGACGTTCGTTCATCTAGCACAAAGGGAATGAGTTGCAAGAGAAACTTTTACTCTGGTTTCTCAGTGTGTTTCCTAGTGCCGGTTTGAAGTTCCTGCAGTTTTCACTGTAAAACCGAGTTGAAGCTAGTACTTCCCCATATATCTGTATGGAGTGGAGTTGGCAACTGAAAAGAAACTTTGTGTTCCCAACAAGATAGGTGAAGGAAGGGTGTCACACACAATTATCTCTCAGAACTGAGCATGTGGAGAGACTTTCATTCATTTAGCACAAACGGAACTGTTTGCAGGGTAAACTTTACTTTGGTTTCTCAGTCTGTTTCCTAGTGCTAGTTTGGATTTCCTGCAGTTTTCACTGTAAAACCGAGTTGGATGTAGTACCTACCAATATATTTGTGTGGTTGTGTTGGCAACTAAAAATACACTTTGTGTTCCCAACAATCTAGGTGTAGGGCCTCTTAACCACACCCTTATCTCTCAGAACTGAGCATGTGGAGAGACGTTCCTTCATCTAGCACAAAGGGAACGGGTTGCATGGGTAACATTTACTATGGACTATCAATCTGTTTCCTAGTCCGGTTTGCAGTTCCTTCCGTTTTCACTGTAAAACGATTTACAATTTGTACCTCCTCGTATATAAATGTGGAGTGCAGGTTGCAACTGAAATAAAACTGTATTCCCAACAAGCTAGGTGAAGGACGGCTTTCACACCCACTTATTACTCAGACCTGCTCATCTGGAGAGACCTTCGTTCATCTAGCACAAAGAGAACGGGTTGCAGCAGAAACTTTTACTCTACATTCTCAGTCTGTTTCCTAGTGCCTGATTGTAGTTCCTGCTGTTTTCAATGTAAAATCGAGTTGGTGCTAGTAACTCACCATATATATTTATGAGGTGTATTTAACAAAAGAAAAGAAACTTTGTGTTCCCAACAAGCTAGGTGAAGTACGGCTGTCACACACACTTATCTCTCAGAACTGAGCATTTGGAGAGACCTTCGTTCATCTACCACAAATGGAACGGGTTGCAGGAGAAACTTTTACTCTGGTTTCTCAGTCTGTTTCCTAGTGCCGGTTTTAACTTCCTATGGTTTTCACTGTAAAACCGAATTGGAGCTAGTACCTCCCCATATATATCTTTGGAATGTAGTTTGCATCTGAAAAGAAAATTTGTTTTCCCTACAATCTAGGTGAAGTACGGCTTTCACACACACTTATCTCTCAAAACTGAGCATGTGGAGAGATTTTCGTTCATCTAGCACAAAGGGAACGGTTTGCATGGGTAACTTTTACTATGAATTTTCAATCTTTTTCCTATTCCTTTTTGCAGTTCCTGCAGTTTTCACTGTAACACCGAGTTAGCATTTGTTCCTCCCCATAGATATGTATGGATTGTAGTTTGCAACTGAAAAGAAACTTTGTGTTCCCAACAAGCTAGCTGAAGGATGGCTTTCACACACACTTATCTCTCAGAACTGTGCATGTGGAGAGACTTTCGTTCATCTAGTAAAAAGAGAACAGTTTACAAGGAAATCTTTTACTCTGGTTTCTCTATTTCCTAGTGTCGGTTTGAAATTACGGCATTTATCACTGTAATACCGAGGTTGTTCTTGTACCTCACCATATATATATATGGAGTGTCGTTTGCAACTGAAATGAAACTTTTTTCCCAATAATATATGTGAAGGACGGCTTTCATCCCCACTTATATGTCAGAATTAAGCATGTTTAATAGACGGTGGTTCATCTAGCGCAAAGGGAACTTTTTGCAGGTGAAACTTTTACTCTGGTTTCTCTGTTTCTTTCCTAGTGCCGGTTTGAATTTCTTTTAATTTTCATTGTAAAGTCGACTTGGTATTATTACCTCCCCATATATATTTATGTAGTTTATTTCCCCACTCAAAAGTATCTGTGTGTTCCCTACAAGCTTACGGATAGATGGGTTTTGCACAGAATTATGTCTGAACTGAGCATGGAGAGAGGCGTTTGTTCATCTAGCATGATGGCAATGGGCTGTAATAGGAACACTTACTCTGGTTTCTTATTATTTTTCCTAGTTCTGCTTTGAAATTCATGCAGAATTCACTTTAAATCTAAGTTGGAGATTTTATCTTGCCATATATATGTAATGTAGTTTCCAATTTAATAGAAACTGTGTGTTCCCAACAAGCTAGATTTTGATGGCTTTCACACACATTCATCTCTCATAATTGAACATGCATAGAGGGGTTCGTTCATGTAGCATAAATTGATTTTGTCACATTAGAAACAATTACTGTGGTTTCTAAGTATGTTTCCTGGGGCCTGATTGAAATTCCTGAAGTTTTCACTGTAAAACGATGTTGGAGCTAGTAACACCCCATAGATATTTATAGAGTGTAGTTTGCAACTGAAAAGAAACTTTGTGTTCCCAACAAGCTAGATGAAGGACGGCTTTCACACACACTTATGTCTCAGAATGGAGCTTGTGGAGAGATGTTCTTTCATTTAGCACAAAGGGAAAGGGTTGCATGTGTAACTTTTACTATGGAATATCAAACCGTTTCCTAGTCCGTTTTGCAGTTCCTGCAGTTTTCACTGTAAAACCGATATGGAGCTAGTACCTCCCCATAGATATTTACGGAGAGTAGTTTGCAACTGTAAAGAAACTTTGTGTTCCCAACAAGCTAGGTTAAGGACGGCTTTCACACACACTTATCTCTTTAGAACTGAGCATGTGGAGAGACGTTCGTTCATCTAGCACAAAGGGAACGGATTGCAGGAGAAACTTTTCCTCTGGTTTCTCAGTCTGTTTCCTAGTGCCGGTTTGAATTTCCTGCAGATTTCACTGTAAAACCGAGTTGGAGCTTGTACCTCCCCATATATATTTATGGAGTGGAGTTGGCAACTGAAAAGAAACTTTGTGTTCCCAACAATCTAGGTGAACGACGGCTTTCACACAAATTATCTCTCAGAAATGAGCATGAGGAGAGACTTTCGTTCATCTAGCACAAAGGGAATGAGTTGCAAGAGAAATTTTTACTCTGGTTTCTCAGTCTGTTTCCTAGTGCCGGTTTGAATTTCCTGCAATATTCACTGTAAAACCGAGTTGGAGCTGGTGCCTCCCCATATATATGTATGGATTGAAGGTTGCAACTGTAAAGAAGTTTGTGTTCCCAACAAGTTAGGTGAAGGATTGCTTTCACACACACTTATCTCTCCGAACTGAGCATGTGGAGGGACGTTCGTTCATCAAGCCCAAAGGGAACGGGTTGCAGGAGAAACTTTTACTCTGGTTTCTCAGTCTGTTTCCTAGTGCCTGTTGAAGTTCCTGCAGTTTTAACTATAAAACCGAGTTGGAGCTTGTACCTCCCCATATATATTTATGAAGAGGTGTTTGCAACAGAAAAGAAACTTTGTGTTCCTAGCAAGCTAGATGAAGTACTGCTTTCACACACACTTATCACTCAGAACTGAGCATGTGGAGAGACGTTCGTTCATCTAGCACAAAGGGAACGGGATGGAGGAGAAAATATACTCTGGATTCTCAGTCTGTTTCCTACTGCCGGTTTGAAGTTCCTGCAGTTTTCACTGTAAAACCGAGTTGGAACTAGTACCTCCCCATATATATGTATGGAGTGGAGTTTGCAACTGAAAAGAAACATTGTGTTCCCAACAAGCTAGGTGAAGGACGGATTTCACACACACTTATCCCTGAGAATTGAGCATGTGGAGAGACGTTCGTTCATCTAGCACAAATGGAACGGCTTGCATAACAAACTTTTATTCTGGACTCTCGGTCTTTTTCCTAGTGCCGGTTTGAAGTTCCTGCAGTTTTCACTGTAAAACCGAGTTGGAGCTAGTACCTCCCCATATATATGTATGGAGTGGAGTTTGCAACTGAAAAGAAACATTGTGTTCCCAACAAGATAGTTGAAGCACGGCTTTCACACACACATATCTCTCAGAACTGAGTATGTGGAGAGACTTTCGTTCATCTAGCACAAATGGAACGGGTTGCAGGAGAAACTTTTACTCTGGTTTTTAGGTCTGTATCCTAGGTCCGGTTTGAAGTTCCTGCAGTTTTCACTGTAAAAAATAGTTGGAATTAGTACCTCCCCCAATATATATATGAGTGGAGTTTGAAACTGAAAAGAAACTTTGTGTTCCCAACAAGATTTTTGAAGGTCGGTTTTAACACACACTTTTCTCTCAGAACTGAGCATGTGGTGAGACGTTCGTTCATCTAGCACAAAGGGAACGGGTTGCAGGAGAAACTTTTCTCTGGTTTCTCAGTCTGTTTCTTAGTGCCGGTTTGAAGTTCCTGCAGTTTTCACTGTAAAATCGAGTTGGAGCTAGTACCTCCCGATATATATGTTAGGAGTGGAGTATGCAACTGAAAAGAAACTTTGTGTTCCCAACAAGCTAGGTGACGGACGGCTTTCACACACACTTATATCTCAGAATTGAGCATGTGGAGAGACTTTCGTTCATCTTGCACAAAGGGAACGGGTTGCAGGAGAAACTTTTCTCTGGTTTCTCAGTCTGTTTCTTAGTGCCGGTTTTAGCTTCCTATGTTTTTCACTGTAAAACCGAGTTGGATCTAGTACCGTCCCATAGATATGTATGGAATCTAGTTTGCAACTGAAAAGAAAGTTTGTGTTCCCAACATGCTAGTTGAAGGACGGCTTTCACACACACTCATCTCTTACAACTGAGCATGAGGAGAGACGTTCGTTCATCCAGAACAAAGGGAAACTGTTGCAAGAGAAACTTTTACTCAGGTTTGTCACTCTTTTTCCTAGTGCCAGCTTGAATTTCCTGTAGTTTTTAATGTAAAACCGAGTTGGACCTATTCCAACCCATATATATGTATGGAATGTAGTTTGTAACTGAAAAGATACTTTGTGTTCCCAACAAACTCGGTGAAGGACGGCTTTCACACACACTTATTTCTAAAAATTTAGCATGTGGAGAGATGTTCGTTCATCTAGCACAAAAGGAACGGTTTGCATTGGTTACGTTTACTATGGATTTTCAATCTGTTTACTAGTCCGGTTTGCAGTTCCTGCAGTTTCCAGTGTAACACTGAGTTAGCATTTGTTCCTCCCCATAGATTTGTATGGATTGTAGTTTGCAACTGAAAAGAAATTTTGTGTTCCCAAAAAGCTAGGTGAAGGACGGCTTTCACACACACTAATCTCTCAGAAATGAGCATGTGGAGAGACGTTCGTTCATCTAGAACATATAGAAAGGGTTGCAGGGGAAATTTTAATCTGGTTTCTCAGTCTGTTTCCTAGTGTCTGTTTGAATTTCCTGCTGTTTTCTCGGTAAAACCGAGTTGGAGCTAGTAATTCCCCATATATATGTATGAGATGTAGTTTTAAACTGAAAAGAAACTTTGTGTTCCGAAAAATCTAGGTGAAGGACGGCTTTCACACCCACTTATCTCTCAGAACGGAGCATGTGGAGAGAAGTTCGTTCATCTAGCACAAAAGGAACGTGTTGCAGGAGAAACTTTTACTATAGTTTCTCAGTCTTTTTCCTAGTGCCGGTTTGATGATAATGCAGTTTTCACTATAAAACCGATTTGGAACTAGTACCTCCCCATAGATATGTAAGGAATGTAGTTTGCATCTTAAAAGAAACTTTGTTTCCCAACAAGTTAGATGAAGGAAGGCTTTCATACAAAATAATCTCTCAGAAATGAGCATGTGGAGAGAAGTTCGTTCATCTAGCCCAAAGGGATCATGTTGCAGGGAAACTTTTACACTGGTTTCTCAGTCTGTTTCCTAGTGCCGGTTTGATCTTCCTGCTGTTTTCACGGTAAAACCGAGTTGGAACTAGTAATTTCCCATATATATGTATGAGGTGTAGTTTTCAAATGAAAAGAAACTTTGTGTTCCCAACAAGCTAGGTGAAGGTCGACTTTCACACCAAATTATCTCTCAGAACTGAGCATGTGAAGAGACGTTCGTTCATAAAGGACAAATGGAACAGTTTACAGAAAAAAACTTTTACTCTGCTTTCTCAGTCTATTTCCTAGTGCCGGTGTTAAGTTCCTGCAGTTTTCACTGTAAAACCGAGGTGGAGATAGTAACTACCCATAGATATGTTTGGAGTATAGTTTGCAACAAAAGAAACTTTGTGTTCCCTACAAGCTATGTGAAGTACGGCTTTCACAAACACTTATCTCTCAGAACTGAGTATATGGAGAGACGTTCCTTCATCTAGCACAATCGGATCGATTTGCAGGAGAAACTTTTACACTGGTTTCTCAGTCTATTTCCTAGTGCCGGTTCGAAGTTCCAGCAGTTTTCACTATAAAACCGAGTTGGAACTAGTACCACCCCATAGATATGTATGGAATGTAGTTTGCAACTGAAAAGAAAGTTTGTGTTCCCAACAAGCTCGGTGAAGGATGGCTTTCACACACACTTATCTCTCAGAACTGAGCATGTGGAGAGACGTTTGTTCATCTAGCACAAAGGGAACGGGTTGCAGGAGAAACTTTTACTCTGAATTCTCAGTCTGTTTCCTAGTGCCTGATTGAAGTTCCTGCTGTTTTTACTGTAAAATCGAGTTGGAGCTAGTAACTCACCATATATATTTATGAGGTGTAGTTAGCAACAGAAAAGAAACTTTGTGTTCCTAACAATCTAGGTGAAGAACTGCTTTCACACAAAATTATCTCTCTGAAAGGAGCATGTGTAGAGTCGTTCGCTCATCTAGCACCAAGGGAAGAGTTTGAAGGAGAATCTATTACTCAGGTTTCTCAGTTTGTTTCTTAGTGCCGGTTTGAAATTCCTGCAGTTTTCTCTGTAAAATACAGTTGGAGCTAGTACATCCCCATACATGTGTATGCAGTGTTGTTGGGAACTGCAAAGAAACTTTGTGTTCCCAAAAAGCTAGGTGAAGTACGGCTTTCACACACACTAATCTCTCAGAAGTGAGCATGTGGAGAGACGTTCGTTCATCTAGCACAAAGGGAATGAGTTGCAAGAGAAACTTTTACTCTGGTTTCTCAGTGTGTTTCCTAGTGCCGGTTTGAAGTTCCTGCAGTTTTCACTGTAAAACCGAGTTGAAGCTAGTACTTCCCCATATATCTGTATGGAGTGGAGTTGGCAACTGAAAAGAAACTTTGTGTTCCCAACAAGATAGGTGAAGGAAGGGTGTCACACACTATTATCTCTCAGAACTGAGCATGTGGAGAGACTTTCATTCATTTAGCACAAACGGAACTGTTTGCAGGGTAAACTTTACTTTGGTTTCTCAGTCTGTTTCCTAGTGCTAGTTTGGATTTCCTGCAGTTTTCACTGTAAAACCGAGTTGGATGTAGTACCTACCAATATATTTGTGTGGTTGTGTTGGCAACTAAAAATACAGTTTGTGTTCCCAACAATCTAGGTGTAGGGCCTCTTAACCACACCCATATCTCTCAGAACTGAGCATGTGGAGAGACGTTCGTTCATCTAGCACAAAGGGAACGGGATGGAGGAGAAAATATACTCTGGATTCTCAGTCTGTTTCCTACTGCCGGTTTGAAGTTCCTGCAGTTTTCACTGTAAAACCGAGTTGGAACTAGTACCTCCCCATATATATGTATGGAGTGGAGTTTGCAACTGAAAAGAAACATTGTGTTCCCAACAAGCTAGGTGAAGGACGGATTTCACACACACTTATCCCTGAGAATTGAGCATGTGGAGAGACGTTCGTTCATCTAGCACAAATGGAACGGCTTGCATAACAAACTTTTATTCTGGACTCTCGGTCTTTTTCCTAGTGCCGGTTTGAAGTTCCTGCAGTTTTCACTGTAAAACCGAGTTGGAGCTAGTACCTCCCCATATATATGTATGGAGTGGAGTTTGCAACTGAAAAGAAACATTGTGTTCCCAACAAGATAGTTGAAGCACGGCTTTCACACACACATATCTCTCAGAACTGAGTATGTGGAGAGACTTTCGTTCATCTAGCACAAATGGAACGGGTTGCAGGAGAAACTTTTACTCTGGTTTTTAGGTCTGTATCCTAGGTCCGGTTTGAAGTTCCTGCAGTTTTCACTGTAAAAAATAGTTGGAATTAGTACCTCCCCCAATATATATATGAGTGGAGTTTGAAACTGAAAAGAAACTTTGTGTTCCCAACAAGATTTTTGAAGGTCGGTTTTAACACACACTTTTCTCTCAGAACTGAGCATGTGGTGAGACGTTCGTTCATCTAGCACAAAGGGAACGGGTTGCAGGAGAAACTTTTCTCTGGTTTCTCAGTCTGTTTCTTAGTGCCGGTTTGAAGTTCCTGCAGTTTTCACTGTAAAATCGAGTTGGAGCTAGTACCTCCCGATATATATGTTAGGAGTGGAGTATGCAACTGAAAAGAAACTTTGTGTTCCCAACAAGCTAGGTGACGGACGGCTTTCACACACACTTATATCTCAGAATTGAGCATGTGGAGAGACTTTCGTTCATCTTGCACAAAGGGAACGGGTTGCAGGAGAAACTTTTCTCTGGTTTCTCAGTCTGTTTCTTAGTGCCGGTTTTAGCTTCCTATGTTTTTCACTGTAAAACCGAGTTGGATCTAGTACCGTCCCATAGATATGTATGGAATCTAGTTTGCAACTGAAAAGAAAGTTTGTGTTCCCAACATGCTAGTTGAAGGACGGCTTTCACACACACTCATCTCTTAGAACTGAGCATGAGGAGAGACGTTCGTTCATCCAGAACAAAGGGAAACTGTTGCAAGAGAAACTTTTACTCAGGTTTGTCACTCTTTTTCCTAGTGCCAGCTTCAATTTCCTGTAGTTTTTAATGTAAAACCGAGTTGGACCTATTCCAACCCATATATATGTATGGAATGTAGTTTGTAACTGAAAAGATACTTTGTGTTCCCAACAAACTCGGTGAAGGACGGCTTTCACACACACTTATTTCTAAAAATTTAGCATGTGGAGAGATGTTCGTTCATCTAGCACAAAAGGAACGGTTTGCATTGGTTACGTTTACTATGGATTTTCAATCTGTTTACTAGTCCGGTTTGCAGTTCCTGCAGTTTCCAGTGTAACACCGAGTTAGCATTTGTTCCTCCCCATAGATTTGTATGGATTGTAGTTTGCAACTGAAAAGAAATTTTGTGTTCCCAAAAAGCTAGGTGAAGGACGGCTTTCACACACACTAATCTCTCAGAAATGAGCATGTGGAGAGACGTTCGTTCATCTAGAACATATAGAAAGGGTTGCAGGGGAAATTTTAATCTGGTTTCTCAGTCTGTTTCCTAGTGTCTGTTTGAATTTCCTGCTGTTTTCTCGGTAAAACCGAGTTGGAGCTAGTAATTCCCCATATATATGTATGAGATGTAGTTTTAAACTGAAAAGAAACTTTGTGTTCCGAAAAATCTAGGTGAAGGACGGCTTTCACACCCACTTATCTCTCAGAACGGAGCATGTGGAGAGAAGTTCGTTCATCTAGCACAAAAGGAACGTGTTGCAGGAGAAACTTTTACTATAGTTTCTCAGTCTTTTTCCTAGTGCCGGTTTGATGATAATGCAGTTTTCACTATAAAACCGATTTGGAACTAGTACCTCCCCATAGATATGTAAGGAATGTAGTTTGCATCTTAAAAGAAACTTTGTTTCCCAACAAGTTAGATGAAGGAAGGCTTTCACACAAAATAATCTCTCAGAAATGAGCATGTGGAGAGAAGTTCGTTCATCTAGCCCAAAGGGATCATGTTGCAGGGAAACTTTTACACTGGTTTCTCAGTCTGTTTCCTAGTGCCGGTTTGATCTTCCTGCTGTTTTCACGGTAAAACCGAGTTGGAACTAGTAATTTCCCATATATATGTATGAGGTGTAGTTTTCAAATGAAAAGAAACTTTGTGTTCCCAACAAGCTAGGTGAAGGTCGACTTTCACACCAAATTATCTCTCAGAACTGAGCATGTGAAGAGACGTTCGTTCATAAAGGACAAATGGAACAGTTTACAGAAAAAAACTTTTACTCTGCTTTCTCAGTCTATTTCCTAGTGCCGGTGTTAAGTTCCTGCAGTTTTCACTGTAAAACCGAGGTGGAGATAGTAACTACCCATAGATATGTTTGGAGTATAGTTTGCAACAAAAGAAACTTTGTGTTCCCTACAAGCTATGTGAAGTACGGCTTTCACAAACACTTATCTCTCAGAACTGAGTATATGGAGAGACGTTCCTTCATCTAGCACAATCGGATCGATTTGCAGGAGAAACTTTTACACTGGTTTCTCAGTCTATTTCCTAGTGCCGGTTCGAAGTTCCAGCAGTTTTCACTATAAAACCGAGTTGGAACTAGTACCACCCCATAGATATGTATGGAATGTAGTTTGCAACTGAAAAGAAAGTTTGTGTTCCCAACAAGCTCGGTGAGGGATGGCTTTCACACACACTTATCTCTCAGAACTGAGCATGTGGAGAGACGTTTGTTCATCTAGCACAAAGGGAACGGGTTGCAGGAGAAACTTTTACTCTGAATTCTCAGTCTGTTTCCTAGTGCCTGATTGAAGTTCCTGCTGTTTTTACTGTAAAATCGAGTTGGAGCTAGTAACTCACCATATATATTTATGAGGTGTAGTTAGCAACAGAAAAGAAACTTTGTGTTCCTAGCAATCTAGGTGAAGGACTGCTTTCACACAAAATTATCTCTCTGAAAGGAGCATGTGTAGAGTCGTTCGCTCATCTAGCACCAAAGGAAGAGTTTGAAGGAGAATCTATTACTCAGGTTTCTCAGTTTGTTTCTTAGTGCCGGTTTGAAATTCCTGCAGTTTTCTCTGTAAAATACAGTTGGAGCTAGTACATCCCCATACATGTGTATGCAGTGTTGTTGGGAACTGCAAAGAAACTTTGTGTTCCCAAAAAGCTAGGTGAAGTACGGCTTTCACACACACTAATCTCTCAGAAGTGAGCATGTGGAGAGACGTTCGTTCATCTAGCACAAAGGGAATGAGTTGCAAGAGAAACTTTTACTCTGGTTTCTCAGTGTGTTTCCTAGTGCCGGTTTGAAGTTCCTGCAGTTTTCACTGTAAAACCGAGTTGAAGCTAGTACTTCCCCATATATCTGTATGGAGTGGAGTTGGCAACTGAAAAGAAACTTTGTGTTCCCAACAAGATAGGTGAAGGAAGGGTGTCACACACAATTATCTCTCAGAACTGAGCATGTGGAGAGACTTTCATTCATTTAGCACAAACGGAACTGTTTGCAGGGTAAACTTTACTTTGGTTTCTCAGTCTGTTTCCTAGTGCTAGTTTGGATTTCCTGCAGTTTTCACTGTAAAACCGAGTTGGATGTAGTACCTACCAATATATTTGTGTGGTTGTGTTGGCAACTAAAAATACACTTTGTGTTCCCAACAATCTAGGTGTAGGGCCTCTTAACCACACCCTTATCTCTCAGAACTGAGCATGTGGAGAGACGTTCCTTCATCTAGCACAAAGGGAACGGGTTGCATGGGTAACATTTACTATGGACTATCAATCTGTTTCCTAGTCCGGTTTGCAGTTCCTTCCGTTTTCACTGTAAAACGATTTACAATTTGTACCTCCTCGTATATAAATGTGGAGTGCAGGTTGCAACTGAAATAAAACTGTATTCCCAACAAGCTAGGTGAAGGACGGCTTTCACACCCACTTATTACTCAGACCTGCTCATCTGGAGAGACCTTCGTTCATCTAGCACAAAGAGAACGGGTTGCAGCAGAAACTTTTACTCTACATTCTCAGTCTGTTTCCTAGTGCCTGATTGTAGTTCCTGCTGTTTTCAATGTAAAATCGAGTTGGTGCTGGTAACTCACCATATATATTTATGAGGTGTATTTAACAAAAGAAAAGAAACTTTGTGTTCCCAACAAGCTAGGTGAAGTACGGCTGTCACACACACTTATCTCTCAGAACTGAGCATTTGGAGAGACCTTCGTTCATCTACCACAAATGGAACGGGTTGCAGGAGAAACTTTTACTCTGGTTTCTCAGTCTGTTTCCTAGTGCCGGTTTTAACTTCCTATGGTTTTCACTGTAAAACCGAATTGGAGCTAGTACCTCCCCATATATATCTTTGGAATGTAGTTTGCATCTGAAAAGAAAATTTGTTTTCCCTACAATCTAGGTGAAGTACGGCTTTCACACACACTTATCTCTCAAAACTGAGCATGTGGAGAGATTTTCATTCATCTAGCACAAAGGGAACGGTTTGCATGGGTAACTTTTACTATGAATTTTCAATCTTTTTCCTATTCCTTTTTGCAGTTCCTGCAGTTTTCACTGTAACACCGAGTTAGCATTTGTTCCTCCCCATAGATATGTATGGATTGTAGTTTGCAACTGAAAAGAAACTTTGTGTTCCCAACAAGCTAGCTGAAGGATGGCTTTCACACACACTTATCTCTCAGAACTGTGCATGTGGAGAGACTTTCGTTCATCTAGTAAAAAGAGAACAGTTTACAAGGAAATCTTTTACTCTGGTTTCTCTATTTCCTAGTGTCGGTTTGAAATTACGGCATTTATCACTGTAATACCGAGGTTGTTCTTGTACCTCACCATATATATATATGGAGTGTCGTTTGCAACTGAAATGAAACTTTTTTCCCAATAATATATGTGAAGGACGGCTTTCATCCCCACTTATATGTCAGAATTAAGCATGTTTAATAGACGGTGGTTCATCTAGCGCAAAGGGAACTTTTTGCAGGTGAAACTTTTACTCTGGTTTCTCTGTTTCTTTCCTAGTGCCGGTTTGAATTTCTTTTAATTTTCATTGTAAAGTCGACTTGGTATTATTACCTCCCCATATATATTTATGTAGTTTATTTCCCCACTCAAAAGTATCTGTGTGTTCCCTACAAGCTTACGGATAGATGGGTTTTGCACAGAATTATGTCTGAACTGAGCATGGAGAGAGGCGTTTGTTCATCTAGCATGATGGCAATGGGCTGTAATAGGAACACTTACTCTGGTTTCTTATTATTTTTCCTAGTTCTGCTTTGAAATTCATGCAGAATTCACTTTAAATCTAAGTTGGAGATTTTATCTTGCCATATATATGTAATGTAGTTTCCAATTTAATAGAAACTGTGTGTTCCCAACAAGCTAGATTTTGATGGCTTTCACACACATTCATCTCTCATAATTGAACATGCATAGAGGGGTTCGTTCATGTAGCATAAATTGATTTTGTCACATTAGAAACAATTACTGTGGTTTCTAAGTATGTTTCCTGGGGCCTGATTGAAATTCCTGAAGTTTTCACTGTAAAACGATGTTGGAGCTAGTAACACCCCATAGATATTTATAGAGTGTAGTTTGCAACTGAAAAGAAACTTTGTGTTCCCAACAAGCTAGATGAAGGACGGCTTTCACACACACTTATGTCTCAGAATGGAGCTTGTGGAGAGATGTTCTTTCATTTAGCACAAAGGGAAAGGGTTGCATGTGTAACTTTTACTATGGAATATCAAACCGTTTCCTAGTCCGTTTTGCAGTTCCTGCAGTTTTCACTGTAAAACCGATATGGAGCTAGTACCTCCCCATAGATATTTACGGAGAGTAGTTTGCAACTGTAAAGAAACTTTGTGTTCCCAACAAGCTAGGTTAAGGACGGCTTTCACACACACTTATCTCTTTAGAACTGAGCATGTGGAGAGACGTTCGTTCATCTAGCACAAAGGGAACGGATTGCAGGAGAAACTTTTCCTCTGGTTTCTCAGTCTGTTTCCTAGTGCCGGTTTGAATTTCCTGCAGATTTCACTGTAAAACCGAGTTGGAGCTTGTACCTCCCCATATATATTTATGGAGTGGAGTTGGCAACTGAAAAGAAACTTTGTGTTCCCAACAATCTAGGTGAACGACGGCTTTCACACAAATTATCTCTCAGAAATGAGCATGAGGAGAGACTTTCGTTCATCTAGCACAAAGGGAATGAGTTGCAAGAGAAATTTTTACTCTGGTTTCTCAGTCTGTTTCCTAGTGCCGGTTTGAATTTCCTGCAATATTCACTGTAAAACCGAGTTGGAGCTGGTGCCTCCCCATATATATGTATGGATTGAAGGTTGCAACTGTAAAGAAGTTTGTGTTCCCAACAAGTTAGGTGAAGGATTGCTTTCACACACACTTATCTCTCCGAACTGAGCATGTGGAGGGACGTTCGTTCATCAAGCCCAAAGGGAACGGGTTGCAGGAGAAACTTTTACTCTGGTTTCTCAGTCTGTTTCCTAGTGCCTGTTGAAGTTCCTGCAGTTTTAACTATAAAACCGAGTTGGAGCTTGTACCTCCCCATATATATTTATGAAGAGGTGTTTGCAACAGAAAAGAAACTTTGTGTTCCTAGCAAGCTAGATGAAGTACTGCTTTCACACACACTTATCACTCAGAACTGAGCATGTGGAGAGACGTTCGTTCATCTAGCACAAAGGGAACGGGATGGAGGAGAAAATATACTCTGGATTCTCAGTCTGTTTCCTACTGCCGGTTTGAAGTTCCTGCAGTTTTCACTGTAAAACCGAGTTGGAACTAGTACCTCCCCATATATATGTATGGAGTGGAGTTTGCAACTGAAAAGAAACATTGTGTTCCCAACAAGCTAGGTGAAGGACGGATTTCACACACACTTATCCCTGAGAATTGAGCATGTGGAGAGACGTTCGTTCATCTAGCACAAATGGAACGGCTTGCATAACAAACTTTTATTCTGGACTCTCGGTCTTTTTCCTAGTGCCGGTTTGAAGTTCCTGCAGTTTTCACTGTAAAACCGAGTTGGAGCTAGTACCTCCCCATATATATGTATGGAGTGGAGTTTGCAACTGAAAAGAAACATTGTGTTCCCAACAAGATAGTTGAAGCACGGCTTTCACACACACATATCTCTCAGAACTGAGTATGTGGAGAGACTTTCGTTCATCTAGCACAAATGGAACGGGTTGCAGGAGAAACTTTTACTCTGGTTTTTAGGTCTGTATCCTAGGTCCGGTTTGAAGTTCCTGCAGTTTTCACTGTAAAAAATAGTTGGAATTAGTACCTCCCCCAATATATATATGAGTGGAGTTTGAAACTGAAAAGAAACTTTGTGTTCCCAACAAGATTTTTGAAGGTCGGTTTTAACACACACTTTTCTCTCAGAACTGAGCATGTGGTGAGACGTTCGTTCATCTAGCACAAAGGGAACGGGTTGCAGGAGAAACTTTTCTCTGGATTCTCAGTCTGTTTCTTAGTGCCGGTTTGAAGTTCCTGCAGTTTTCACTGTAAAATCGAGTTGGAGCTAGTACCTCCCGATATATATGTTAGGAGTGGAGTATGCAACTGAAAAGAAACTTTGTGTTCCCAACAAGCTAGGTGAAGGACGGCTTTCACACACACTTATATCTCAGAATTGAGCATGTGGAGAGACTTTCGTTCATCTTGCACAAAGGGAACGGGTTGCAGGAGAAACTTTTCTCTGGTTTCTCAGTCTGTTTCTTAGTGCCGGTTTTAGCTTCCTATGTTTTTCACTGTAAAACCGAGTTGGATCTAGTACCGTCCCATAGATATGTATGGAATCTAGTTTGCAACTGAAAAGAAAGTTTGTGTTCCCAACATGCTAGTTGAAGGACGGCTTTCACACACACTCATCTCTTAGAACTGAGCATGAGGAGAGACGTTCGTTCATCCAGAACAAAGGGAAACTGTTGCAAGAGAAACTTTTACTCAGGTTTGTCACTCTTTTTCCTAGTGCCAGCTTGAATTTCCTGTAGTTTTTAATGTAAAACCGAGTTGGACCTATTCCAACCCATATATATGTATGGAATGTAGTTTGTAACTGAAAAGATACTTTGTGTTCCCAACAAACTCGGTGAAGGACGGCTTTCACACACACTTATTTCTAAAAATTTAGCATGTGGAGAGATGTTCGTTCATCTAGCACAAAAGGAACGGTTTGCATTGGTTACGTTTACTATGGATTTTCAATCTGTTTACTAGTCCGGTTTGCAGTTCCTGCAGTTTCCAGTGTAACACCGAGTTAGCATTTGTTCCTCCCCATAGATTTGTATGGATTGTAGTTTGCAACTGAAAAGAAATTTTGTGTTCCCAAAAAGCTAGGTGAAGGACGGCTTTCACACACACTAATCTCTCAGAAATGAGCATGTGGAGAGACGTTCGTTCATCTAGAACATATAGAAAGGGTTGCAGGGGAAATTTTAATCTGGTTTCTCAGTCTGTTTCCTAGTGTCTGTTTGAATTTCCTGCTGTTTTCTCGGTAAAACCGAGTTGGAGCTAGTAATTCCCCATATATATGTATGAGATGTAGTTTTAAACTGAAAAGAAACTTTGTGTTCCGAAAAATCTAGGTGAAGGACGGCTTTCACACCCACTTATCTCTCAGAACGGAGCATGTGGAGAGAAGTTCGTTCATCTAGCACAAAAGGAACGTGTTGCAGGAGAAACTTTTACTATAGTTTCTCAGTCTTTTTCCTAGTGCCGGTTTGATGATAATGCAGTTTTCACTATAAAACCGATTTGGAACTAGTACCTCCCCATAGATATGTAAGGAATGTAGTTTGCATCTTAAAAGAAACTTTGTTTCCCAACAAGTTAGATGAAGGAAGGCTTTCACACAAAATAATCTCTCAGAAATGAGCATGTGGAGAGAAGTTCGTTCATCTAGCCCAAAGGGATCATGTTGCAGGGAAACTTTTACACTGGTTTCTCAGTCTGTTTCCTAGTGCCGGTTTGATCTTCCTGCTGTTTTCACGGTAAAACCGAGTTGGAACTAGTAATTTCCCATATATATGTATGAGGTGTAGTTTTCAAATGAAAAGAAACTTTGTGTTCCCAACAAGCTAGGTGAAGGTCGACTTTCACACCAAATTATCTCTCAGAACTGAGCATGTGAAGAGACGTTCGTTCATAAAGGACAAATGGAACAGTTTACAGAAAAAAACTTTTACTCTGCTTTCTCAGTCTATTTCCTAGTGCCGGTGTTAAGTTCCTGCAGTTTTCACTGTAAAACCGAGGTGGAGATAGTAACTACCCATAGATATGTTTGGAGTATAGTTTGCAACAAAAGAAACTTTGTGTTCCCTACAAGCTATGTGAAGTACGGCTTTCACAAACACTTATCTCTCAGAACTGAGTATATGGAGAGACGTTCCTTCATCTAGCACAATCGGATCGATTTGCAGGAGAAACTTTTACACTGGTTTCTCAGTCTATTTCCTAGTGCCGGTTCGAAGTTCCAGCAGTTTTCACTATAAAACCGAGTTGGAACTAGTACCACCCCATAGATATGTATGGAATGTAGTTTGCAACTGAAAAGAAAGTTTGTGTTCCCAACAAGCTCGGTGAAGGATGGCTTTCACACACACTTATCTCTCAGAACTGAGCATGTGGAGAGACGTTTGTTCATCTAGCACAAAGGGAACGGGTTGCAGGAGAAACTTTTACTCTGAATTCTCAGTCTGTTTCCTAGTGCCTGATTGAAGTTCCTGCTGTTTTTACTGTAAAATCGAGTTGGAGCTAGTAACTCACCATATATATTTATGAGGTGTAGTTAGCAACAGAAAAGAAACTTTGTGTTCCTAGCAATCTAGGTGAAGGACTGCTTTCACACAAAATTATCTCTCTGAAAGGAGCATGTGTAGAGTCGTTCGCTCATCTAGCACCAAGGGAAGAGTTTGAAGGAGAATCTATTACTCAGGTTTCTCAGTTTGTTTCTTAGTGCCGGTTTGAAATTCCTGCAGTTTTCTCTGTAAAATACAGTTGGAGCTAGTACATCCCCATACATGTGTATGCAGTGTTGTTGGGAACTGCAAAGAAACTTTGTGTTCCCAAAAAGCTAGGTGAAGTACGGCTTTCACACACACTAATCTCTCAGAAGTGAGCATGTGGAGAGACGTTCGTTCATCTAGCACAAAGGGAATGAGTTGCAAGAGAAACTTTTACTCTGGTTTCTCAGTGTGTTTCCTAGTGCCGGTTTGAAGTTCCTGCAGTTTTCACTGTAAAACCGAGTTGAAGCTAGTACTTCCCCATATATCTGTATGGAGTGGAGTTGGCAACTGAAAAGAAACTTTGTGTTCCCAACAAGCTAGGTGAAGGAAGGGTGTCACACACAATTATCTCTCAGAACTGAGCATGTGGAGAGACTTTCATTCATTTAGCACAAACGGAACTGTTTGCAGGGTAAACTTTACTTTGGTTTCTCAGTCTGTTTCCTAGTGCTAGTTTGGATTTCCTGCAGTTTTCACTGTAAAACCGAGTTGGATGTAGTACCTACCAATATATTTGTGTGGTTGTGTTGGCAACTAAAAATACACTTTGTGTTCCCAACAATCTAGGTGTAGGGCCTCTTAACCACACCCTTATCTCTCAGAACTGAGCATGTGGAGAGACGTTCCTTCATCTAGCACAAAGGGAACGGGTTGCATGGGTAACATTTACTATGGACTATCAATCTGTTTCCTAGTCCGGTTTGCAGTTCCTTCCGTTTTCACTGTAAAACGATTTACAATTTGTACCTCCTCGTATATAAATGTGGAGTGCAGGTTGCAACTGAAATAAAACTGTATTCCCAACAAGCTAGGTGAAGGACGGCTTTCACACCCACTTATTACTCAGACCTGCTCATCTGGAGAGACCTTCGTTCATCTAGCACAAAGAGAACGGGTTGCAGCAGAAACTTTTACTCTACATTCTCAGTCTGTTTCCTAGTGCCTGATTGTAGTTCCTGCTGTTTTCAATGTAAAATCGAGTTGGTGCTAGTAACTCACCATATATATTTATGAGGTGTATTTAACAAAAGAAAAGAAACTTTGTGTTCCCAACAAGCTAGGTGAAGTACGGCTGTCACACACACTTATCTCTCAGAACTGAGCATTTGGAGAGACCTTCGTTCATCTACCACAAATGGAACGGGTTGCAGGAGAAACTTTTACTCTGGTTTCTCAGTCTGTTTCCTAGTGCCGGTTTTAACTTCCTATGGTTTTCACTGTAAAACCGAATTGGAGCTAGTACCTCCCCATATATATCTTTGGAATGTAGTTTGCATCTGAAAAGAAAATTTGTTTTCCCTACAATCTAGGTGAAGTACGGCTTTCACACACACTTATCTCTCAAAACTGAGCATGTGGAGAGATTTTCGTTCATCTAGCACAAAGGGAACGGTTTGCATGGGTAACTTTTACTATGAATTTTCAATCTTTTTCCTATTCCTTTTTGCAGTTCCTGCAGTTTTCACTGTAACACCGAGTTAGCATTTGTTCCTCCCCATAGATATGTATGGATTGTAGTTTGCAACTGAAAAGAAACTTTGTGTTCCCAACAAGCTAGCTGAAGGATGGCTTTCACACACACTTATCTCTCAGAACTGTGCATGTGGAGAGACTTTCGTTCATCTAGTAAAAAGAGAACAGTTTACAAGGAAATCTTTTACTCTGGTTTCTCTATTTCCTAGTGTCGGTTTGAAATTACGGCATTTATCACTGTAATACCGAGGTTGTTCTTGTACCTCACCATATATATATATGGAGTGTCGTTTGCAACTGAAATGAAACTTTTTTCCCAATAATATATGTGAAGGACGGCTTTCATCCCCACTTATATGTCAGAATTAAGCATGTTTAATAGACGGTGGTTCATCTAGCGCAAAGGGAACTTTTTGCAGGTGAAACTTTTACTCTGGTTTCTCTGTTTCTTTCCTAGTGCCGGTTTGAATTTCTTTTAATTTTCATTGTAAAGTCGACTTGGTATTATTACCTCCCCATATATATTTATGTAGTTTATTTCCCCACTCAAAAGTATCTGTGTGTTCCCTACAAGCTTACGGATAGATGGGTTTTGCACAGAATTATGTCTGAACTGAGCATGGAGAGAGGCGTTTGTTCATCTAGCATGATGGCAATGGGCTGTAATAGGAACACTTACTCTGGTTTCTTATTATTTTTCCTAGTTCTGCTTTGAAATTCATGCAGAATTCACTTTAAATCTAAGTTGGAGATTTTATCTTGCCATATATATGTAATGTAGTTTCCAATTTAATAGAAACTGTGTGTTCCCAACAAGCTAGATTTTGATGGCTTTCACACACATTCATCTCTCATAATTGAACATGCATAGAGGGGTTCGTTCATGTAGCATAAATTGATTTTGTCACATTAGAAACAATTACTGTGGTTTCTAAGTATGTTTCCTGGGGCCTGATTGAAATTCCTGAAGTTTTCACTGTAAAACGATGTTGGAGCTAGTAACACCCCATAGATATTTATAGAGTGTAGTTTGCAACTGAAAAGAAACTTTGTGTTCCCAACAAGCTAGATGAAGGACGGCTTTCACACACACTTATGTCTCAGAATGGAGCTTGTGGAGAGATGTTCTTTCATTTAGCACAAAGGGAAAGGGTTGCATGTGTAACTTTTACTATGGAATATCAAACCGTTTCCTAGTCCGTTTTGCAGTTCCTGCAGTTTTCACTGTAAAACCGATATGGAGCTAGTACCTCCCCATAGATATTTACGGAGAGTAGTTTGCAACTGTAAAGAAACTTTGTGTTCCCAACAAGCTAGGTTAAGGACGGCTTTCACACACACTTATCTCTTTAGAACTGAGCATGTGGAGAGACGTTCGTTCATCTAGCACAAAGGGAACGGGTTGCATTAGAAAATATACTCTGGTTTCTCAGGCTGTTTCCTAGTGCCGGTTTTAATTTTCTGCAGTTTTCACTGTAAAATCGAGTTGGAGCTAGTATTTCCCCATAGATATGTATTCAGTGTAGTTTGCAAATTAAAAAGAATTTTGTGTTCCCAAAAATCTAGGGGTAGGGCGGCTTTCACACACATCTCTCTGAACTGAGCATGTGGAGAGACATTCGTTCATCTAGCACAAAGGGAACGGGTTGCATGTGTAACTTTTACTATGGAATATCAATCTGTTTACTAGTCCGGTTTGTAGTTCCTGCAGTTTTCACTGTAACACCGAGTTAGCATTTGTTCCTCCCCATAGATATGTATGGATTGTAGTTTGCAACTGAAAAGAAACTTTGTGTTCCCAACAAGCTAGCTGAAGGACGGCTTTCACACACACTTATCTCTCAGAACTGTGCATGTGGAGAGACTTTCGTTCATCTAGTAAAAAGAGAACAGTTTACAAGGAAATCTTTTACTCTGGTTTCTCTATTTCCTAGTGTCAGTTTGAAATTACGGCATTTATCACTTTAATACCGAGGTTGTTCTAGTACCTCACCATATATATATGGAGTGTCGTTTGCAACTGAAATGAAACTCTTTTCCCAATAATATAAGTGAAGGACGGCTTTCATCCCCACTTATATGTCAGAATTAAGCATGTTTAATAGACGGTGGTTCATCTAGCGCAAAGGGAACTTTTTGCAGGTGAAACTTTTACTCTGGTTTCTCTGTTTCTTTCCTAGTGCCGGTTTGAATTTCATTTAATTTTCATTGTAAATTCGACTTGGTAATATTACCTCCCCATATATATTTATGTAGTTTATTTCCCCACTCAAATGTAACTGTGTGTTCCCTACAAGCTTATGGATAGATGTGTTTTGCACACTGTTATCTCTGAACTGAGCATGGAGAGAGGCTTTCGTTCATCTAGCATGATGCCAATGGGTTGTAATAGAAACACTTACTCTGGTTTCTTATTATTTTTCCTAGTTCCAGTTTGAAATTCATGCAGATTTCACTTTAAAACTAGTTTGGTGCTTTTATCTTTCCATATAGTTGTAATGTAGTTTCCAATTGAAAAGAAACTGTGTGTTCCCAACAAGCTAGTTTTTGATGGCTTTCACACACATTCAACTCTCAGAATTGAACATGTGTAGATGGGTTCGTTCATGTTGCATAAATTGATTTTGTCACATTAGAAACACTTACTGTGGTTTCTAAGTATGTTTCCTGGTGCCTGTTTGAAATTCATGCAGTTTTCAGTTTAAAACCGTGTTGGAGCTACTACCTATCCATATATATATATTATATATATATATATATATATATATAATATATATATATATGAAGTTTTGTTCCACAATCTTAAGAAACTGTGTGTTCCCAACTAGATATGTCATTGACTGATTACACGCACATTCAACTCTCAGAATTGGGCATGTGTAGACGCATTCGTTAATGTAACATAAAGGGATTGAGGAGCCATAGAAACACTTAATATGATTTCTCAGTATGTTTCTTAGTGCCAGTTTGAAGTTCATGCAATTTTCTCTGTAAAACCGAGTTGGAACTAGTACCTCCCCATATATATGTATGTCGTGTATTTTCCCACTGAAAAGAAACTCTTTGTTCCCAACAAGCTAGGTGATTGACGTCTTTCACACACATTCAACTGTCAGAATTGATCATGTAGAGAGGCGTTCATTCATCTAGCATAAATAGAATGTGAAAGCGATGTTCATGGCCTATGCTGGTAGGGAAACAATAAAGGGAGCACTAATTTAGAGCCTTTATAGTTGTAGTCAGCAAACATGACAGAATTTCATTTTCAGCAGTTGATTTCTTTTTTTAAAGTTCAGAAATCTTAATTCTTTACTGTAACTGGATATAGATAATGAATGTCTTAAAGTCTTTGAGCAACTGCTTTAAAGTAGAATTGTTACTTTGCTTTGGTCTTTAACCTAAGGGAATATCCAGAATTCCAGTGGCAGTTCAAAAGCAAGGGCCTGAACCTTGCCTATTACTTGTTTTAAGTACAGTAAGAAAAACTGTAGACTAGGGTACTGTGGATAACTGAAGAGCTGCTTGGATATGTTATATGTAAGTTATATTTTTAAAAATTATAAATATCATGAAAATCAATCAATCTTGGAGATCTATTTGGTATAATTTAATCTTTAATAATGTAGATTTAGATAGCCCTTTTGTTTATGTAACACTTATGAAAATAAGTTGGCTTTATATAACTCCTTTGTAGATAAATGATTAAATATTTGGGTTTTCTTTTATCATATGCTTCTTAAAAATATGATATTAATTACACAATATGTATTTTCCTTCAAGTTCATACTTTTTGCCCTATACTATCTTGACTTATTTAGATAAGTTAACCCATAGTCTGATTTATTTTAAACACTCAGTATGTGCTTCTGTCTTTTGCTTTATTAGAGAGCAAGAGTTCTTTATTATTTTTAATAAAATATATTTGCGGGAAATTATACTGGGATTCTTTCATTCACAGAGTCAAGCAATGATACCTGTTTTGTTAGATCAGGTGTCTAAGCCTTTCAACTTCCAAAAGATTTCATGGACAAAGTTAAAAACGCCATAAATGATCAACTAACAAAGCTTATTGTGTTCCTTGATTAAAAGTATAAATATGGGTCAGTCTTAAATTCGGATGTAAAGCTCTTATGAATTACATGAGTCTTCTCCAAAATTCTTTAGTTTGGGCTTTAAACCCTCCAGTAAAAAACTGGTTTGAAGGAAGAAGTCGAGAATAGTTTCAATCCAAATTCTACGGGAATAAACAAAGCTAAATGTTTCAATGATTTTTTGAAGCAGAACAGATACGTTTTCCGCAGCATATGATTTTAATAGTATTCACCTGAACATACGGTTTAGACACCATGAGACCACAAGACAACAAACAAGATCTCAGGCAAAGCAAGGAAAACAACTGAGGGGATTTTCTACTGCAAAATTTCCCCTAACTCGAACTGTAATAGAGAACAAATCTGACGCCACATTGGATCTGTTCCTTTACTTTGAAGCACTGTGCCCTGTTTTCCAGGCTTAATCTTGCTGGCTCTGCACCTTTTGTAAAACAACGTTGCCTTTAGCCTAAAACCTACAGGAAAGCCTATTCTCGGGGCTCTGACCTTTAAGGATGTTAGCACTTCTGCACTTACGCAGAGATGGCAAGTTGCAAAATAGAAAATAGCCTTTGTTTTGTTGGAGGTTTACAGGGACACCATAGCCTGACCCATGTGGATGGCTGCAAAAACAAAGAACGCCTGCAGCAAGAAGTTTTCACAACCAACCACACCCCGTCCCCTTTTTAGCTTAAAAGGAGCCTGAATTCTGACTTGGGCAAGATGATTTTCCAGGACAATAGTCCCCATCTTCTTGGTCTGCCAGCTTTCTGAATAAAGTTACTATTCCTTGCCCCAAAACCTTGTCTCCTGATTTATTTGTTTATCACTGTTGTGCAGTGAGCAGAACAAGTTTGGCCTCGGTAACAGAACCAGCTTTGTCATTCCCTCTGATGTGAAATCTCTCTGGGTGTACACTTGCTTGCCTTGTGGTGGTGGTGGTAGGCAAAAATATTTCACTTCTCCTGATTTCAATAGGCTAAAATTTCCTGCTATTTAAGTCAACTCTAGACTTTTACAGAATCACCTGCAGATGTGCTTCTGGAAGCTACAAAAATTCCAACAATGAAAATAATTCTATTGTCTCCAGACAAGATACTTTTCCTCAAAACTGAGCAGCTCTGAGACACACTTCAAGAGTACAGATAGATGCAGTGTTCTTCATTTCCCATGCTGTTCTGACACAATTTTCCACTTATATCAAAGTAAATTAAAATCGGTCTTCAATAGCAGATGCTCTGGCATGATACAACAATGTCAATTCCACTTATTTATTGAGCCAGAGCAGCTTTAGAATAAATGATTTTATACCAAACTCCTGCTTGATGTCCTGTCTTCTCCCTGGTGGCTAATTCCTTCTTCTTACTTCCTAAAAGTTCTCCTGTTATGGGAAGTTAGCCTTTACTGTGCACATTCAATTGGGAAGGCTCAAATTAAATATATGAGGGGATCACATGCATATTTAATTCTTACTTATACATATATACAAGCACACAGGACCTGTGTCTTGGAAGATGTCACTTCCTAATGTGGGCAAGAGGATGGTCTATAGTTCAATCAATGATCTAAAAGCAGTTTTCTAGGATATAATAAAGCAATGCTTGAGTTATAAGAGAACAACCCCTGGATATGAATCAGTGGCAGCAATCAGTGGGTGCACATGTGTGCACGCACACGCCCATGCACACGGAGCAGCCTTGGAGACACTCCATCTTTGCTGATGGAGCCAAGTCATGCTGGGGAGATGAGGAAAAGTGCCTAATACAATCAAACCAGGACACCTGAGTAATGGGTAATAGGAGTCAATTGAATTTTCTGGTTAGCTGAAGGTCAAACAAAAACACTTTTAGTTTCAAACGTCATTGCTAAAAGTTTTCTTAAAGCACAGGAGCCTGTTTTCCTGCCTTGCTTAGTGTCATATGGCATATTAAACATGACAGATTCATACTTCTCTGACTGTGGAACGGGAAAGGCCTTGCTGTCATATTTCTGAACATTACTCTATGATTTGCAGCACAGTGGATACTGAAAATGGGGCAATTTGAGTGAATGGGAATGGACATAACCTAGCAGTCATTGACTGTGTGTGATTTGCCAAGTTTCTCCAAAAAGTAGGGGTAGCAAGCAAATCAGATAAACTGAGGGTTCTTGGGGTGGGGAGTCGGGGGGGCTGACAGCTGGGTGGTGTGGTCCCAGGTAGCTTATTTTACTGTGTAAAATTGTGACTATGATCCAGTGACACATTGTCAGATTCTTGTGCCTGCAGCTTTGATACCTGGCCAAGTCTTGGCAGCCAATTTTATCGATGGTGCATAATGAAGATAACTAACATTCCCTGAGGACCAGGTTGTGTGACTTCCAAGCATTGACTCACTGAATTCCCTAAGCACCCTTTGTGGTACATAACAGTCTTAAAATATGCAGCAGGGAATTATTCTGTTTGCAGATTAAAGAATGAAGCTCTGAACTGTTGACGCATGGCCCGAAATCATGCAGATGGGAAGACGCCATGCTGGGAGCTGAGCTCGGGCCAGGCTACAGAACCTGAAGGGCCCAGCAAGTCCCCTCATCCAGGAACCTGGCCCGCAGCCACTGCCAGGCCCTGTTCTGTTTCTATGAGTGCTCATAAGAAAATGCCAGGTACTCAGGTCAATGTGACTTGATTAAGAAATTCAAACTGGGATAGCCTTTTGTTGGGGACTGTAACCTGGGAGTGAAACTGGCAGTGAAGTAAGGGAGGAAACAGCCCTGGTTGTAAGAATATTTCTAGGGAAGAAGGTGCCCTGATGGGCTGGCATGGGAATCTCTGTGGTTGTGAGCCCCCCGTTGCCCTGTGGGGGTGTGGGCAGGGAAGGAGAGAGGCTGTTCAGACTGGTCATAGTCAATACAGTTTGTAAACAGCTGAGTTCTGTTCCTTCACAGCTCAGACACCTGCAGGACATGAGGATGCTTAGCTAATGACCAACAGTGGGTAGCAAAGGCCAAGAGTGGGGTGGGGAGGAGAGATGGGGCCACCTTCTGGAAGAACCTCTGCCCCAGGGGACCAGGAAGGTAATGAATGATTGGGGATGCACAAAAGGTTTCTATGGCCTCATCAGGTAGTTCCTACTTTAAACTGATAGTCTGGAATATGTGGTCAAATACGGTGGAATGACTGCTCTTATTTTAGGTTCTACAAACTCTTAAATGGATAGATTTCTATCTCCATTATACAAGCACTGCTGGGTGACCTTTATAGTCATGTGAGGATCAAAAGAGTGAGTACTTATTAATGCTATTACCACGCTTGTACTGAATTAACACTTCAGCAAGAGTATAATGGCCACGCTTCTTAACAACTGCCTCTATAAGAGCTCTTGTAAGTCACAAATAATAATTATAAAAATATATATTAAAAATAATAACAATTACAACAGCTATGTTGTTTATAACGATGATAGTGTTAGCATCTCCCTCTCTTATTAAACAATACCCAAAACTGGATTCCTTAGGAAGCAACGCCAATGCATTTTTCGACTTTTCTAGGTCTTCACCGCATGAAGCCTTTTTACACACATGGGTCCACCACAGCCAGAACTGCTGTTCCTTGCATGGTGGGCTGCCACGCTGTGATGTCCTGGGCTTTTTCTGGAACCATGCGTCTGTACTTGGTAGTCAAGTTTCCACGTACCCACTCTGATTTCCAATATATTGTTCTCCAGAGCCAACAGAGGGTCCACTGGAAAGAGGCCACAGATAAGGTGGTGAACCCAAACTGAATACCTGTTGAAGGAATGGACACACAACATGGAGTGGTAGATGGATGGAAGGACAACATCAATTCCTTTACTCCTGTAAAGAGAGAGGGGCAAATGATGAACTAATTCCCAAAGAGAATAGACATTCATGGTAGTAATAATGTTCAACAGAGACAGAATCCAAACAAAAGGCAAATATAAAATCCCTGGGAAGAAGACTAATTACAACCTGTTTCTTTCATGTATATACCCTTAGTAGGAGTAACATGCTTAAAAATCTTCAACCAACCATACTTATTTGCTGGTAATAAACTTGGGAATCTTGAGGCATATTATTCACTCTCAGTGTTGAAATAATACAATCTTGGAAGATGATTTGTAATTGATGATTAGAAAGAATATTGTGGATGTATCTAACAATTTAAATAGAAATAAAAATGTACCTTTGGGAAAGCTATGAATAGAGAATGTTGGAGGAAATACACTGAAAATAGGCAAGTGAGAAAGCTCCCTTGAGTCTGGGAAGGTGAGTGCAGCACATTCAGAGGGTCTATGAAGTTATTACAAGTCACAGAAAGGTATGCAATTAAAGTGACTTCCTAAGCAAAATATCCTTCTTCAGGAATTTTTATCTTGATATTTCGATGGTCTGTGTGGTAACAGGAAGTCAAAGTTATGGTGGTGGCTTAGAAGTTCTTTTCTCTTTGTCTGTAATTTACAGGGCATTGCTACAGACGGGGCAGCAGAGATCTGTGGTAAGCTGTTCCATGGGGTCGGGGAGCGGTTAGAAATGATAAGGCCAGAGATCTAAAAGACTTTTAGACCCTCCCCTCCTAACTGGCAGACCTTTAAATTAAACTAGCACAGATATGTAACTAAGACAGTTGATGAGATGCAAATTTATAGTCCCTTTAGTGTTACTCCTCAGTCAAGGGGTAGGGACCACTCTGGCCAGGAACGGCAAGACCGTGGTTGGTGTGGATGGGTAGGAGGAGCTGACATTTGTTTCTGACCTGAGAGTCAGGGTTGTGTTGCAGAAAAACCGACAGTGCTGGAAAGATGCAGCAGGTCCACAGCCCAAAAGGAGCTGTCCTATTCAGGGAGGTCAGAGAGCAAGAACCAGAGTTAGTGATGCCACAGGGTCAGCAGCATGGCAGCAGTGATGTCAGTAACTGTGTCCATAACCCACCTAACCCTACACGAACTCATCTGCCTACAGGGGGCAGGTAAGTCGCAGAAATGTGTGGTGTGGGTGCAGCCTCTGGCAAATTGGCAAGTGGACATCCTAAGGAAAAGCACTGCTCACAGTCACCATATTGGAAAGAGGGCCTCAAACTGTCAGATCTCCTTCTTATTCAAGAGAAGCCAGAAATTAAGACTTTATTAGCAATCAACCCAGTTCAAAACCCAGGAAAGATATCATTTATAATGACAAAAAATGCACAGACTTTTCAGAAATAAATTAATGAAAAATGTTAAAATGATTCTGATAAATGACTTAAAAAAAGGAAAAAAAATGATGATTGAATGAACAGTAGAATGCACCATACTCTTCACTGGGCAGACTCAAATTTGGGGGACATAGAACATTTTTTCTCCAAAATAAATTTAGAATCTGAATGCAAATATAGTTAATAATCCCAAATGGATTTAAGAAAAAAATCTGAAGGGTGATCCTAAAGTTCTTCCAGAAATATACACAAATCTACAAATAAATTAATGAGGAGGGATGGTTGAATTTGTAGTATTAGGGACATTCTGGAAAAGGATAAAATAGCACCAACTCTAGGAGGTATCTATCATCATGGAAACAGTATAGAAATAGTGTGCTAAGATTATGAATGAAATAGAATACATTTCAAGAATAGACATGGATATTTATGAGATTTTTAGTAATATTAGAAAACTGACACTTCAAATCAGTGGATTCAAGTCCTGGAGTAATTAGCTAAATCATTGGAAGACCTGGCACAGTGTCCTCACTTTCGACATTAAAATAAATTCCAGATAATTTTTTAATTAAAGAATAAAACACCAGAAATAACCCAACATGATTTAATCTGTTCAGATTTTCAAGCGAGAAGAACTTTCTAAAAAGCTCTTGGAACAAAGACCAACAACAGCAAAGGCCTAGCAACTCAGCAAGGCCAGAAACGCCCACTGTAAAACAAAACTAACCCTCGCCCAAGCCTCTCTCACGGCCCTGTATTGCTCTCTTATACTTTCTACACTTTCTTCTTCCCTTTAAAGTCCAGTTTCTTGGAGAAGTACCTGCGCTGATGACTCCTCCAGGGCTCAGAGCCCTGCATCCCCCACTGCCCTCACCGCGGCACTGAGACAGGAGTTGCACTGCCAGTGGCTGCGTGTTCCAAAGCCAGTGGGCATTTTCAGCTCCTGTTTATTTGATTACCAGGTAGCTTTTGCCGTGGACAAGTATTTTCCTCTCAGTGGAATGTTTTCCCCCCTTAATTTTTGTTTTACTTAAATAAATTTAAAAAGCCCAGGCAGAAAATTTGTGTGCACATATGCACACACGCAGATACACACAGATCTGTTTTTTAAAGGCTACCTAACTATAGTCCTCCTCCTCCTTTTCCCCAGGCTTGACAATTAAAGGTGAGCTTTAGCTCTTGCTTTTTTGCCCCACACACCCCCCATTCTCACTATGCTCCTTTTAGTCAGTGTTCAAATCCCTCTTAAGCCAGGTTACAGCCTTCTCTGTGTTGCCTCAGCTAGTTTTCTGCCAACTGCTCTGCTATTCTTCTTTCTCTTGGTGGATTTCTCTTCTCTCATTTGCTATGTACATGGCACTTTTTCCCAGGCCTCGTCTTCAATCCTCCACTTGGCAGGACTGAATCACCCCCACGGCCTCACCCACAGCTCCTCTGAGCTCCTGACTGGTGAATCCAGCTTAACAATGCAATCAACCCTCAGATGTCCCATAGACACTCTGCACTCAAAATGCCACACACAGAACCATCCCCTCGAAACCAGCTCCTCCCCTTACACTCCCACTGCAGATCCGCTCTCCGGATGGGTCACTGGAAAGTCACCTCAGCAGCTCTGCGGCCCACCGCCCCGGCCCTGCAGTCCCCTCTGCAGCAGTCACCACTTCTGCTGCCCGTGTCTCTCTCCCTCTGCCCAAGGCCTCTCTGCAGGCGTGTGCCACTTGTTGTCTGGGCTACCTGTGGTGGTCCCCAAAATATCCTTTCACCCCAAAATATGGGCATCCTCCCAAAAATAGTATCTTCCATTCTGCTGCCAGAATAACCAGATCTTCTTCAACATAAACATGCAATTCTCTTGCTTACAAATATTCCAATATATCCCTGTTTATTTAAGGATACATTCAAGTCTAAGCACAAAAGGCCCATCATGACAGAGGCCTTGTGCACCTAATATTCCCACCTATGGATCCTTTGTTCTAGCCCTACTTGTTCTTCAGTCTGGCCAAGCCGCTTCATGCCATGTGCTCTTATATGTCTCTACCTCTCTGCATGAAGTGTCCACTCCCTCTACCACATATTAGAGAGCTAACTTCCTTTCACCTTTCAAGATTCAGTTCAAATATTTCTAGCTCTAGGAAGTACAATGTGTGTTCACCTGCTTAGAAATCCATCAACTACTCGCCATGCCTCACCTGGCCTGAGGAGTGCAGACACCATGTCTTACCTGTCTTGGTCTCCCCAGCAGTTGATACAGTGTTTGGCACAGCAGGTGCTCAGTGTTTGTTGGATGGATAAACGAATGTATCAGTAAAGAGCTGAGAGGTCTACAATCCCCCCTAGTTACTCAGCTGCCATTTTGGGAAGTTCATTCTGCAGAGTTAAGGAAATGTCAGTGCAGCTGGTGGGCAGACAGAACAGAGGTGAGGGCGTGGGGCAGACAGGCCTGGTCCTGGAGAGCGCAGGAGAGGCGTGGGTGGGATAACACTGGAGAGAGAGGGAATGGAGGGGGCGGGTGCAAGGCGATGTTGAAGAACAACTGATATTAAATGCAGTAAATTAAATGGAGAACATAATATATGAAGGGAAGATCAAGTTAACACCGCAAGGGTGGAAAAGGCAGCACCAGAGACGAAGAGCTCTCACTTCATCACTCACTGCATTTCACTTATGGCACCCGCCCTCTGGGAAGGCAGCGTCAAATTCTTGAGAGACTGGTGTTGTGCTGTGGGTGCTCTAAGTACAAAACGGTATCTTATGGCTTCCAGATTTTAAGACTGATAGATTATTTCTATTATGTCCCATGTCTGAGTTCTCAGACAGCAGGATCATTTGCTGGTGGGGGGAGAGCTATTGTGGTTAACAACTCAGGGTTACTCTAATAATCTCAAAGGACAGTGGGGAATTCACTAAAACAAATAAAAGAGAAATTTCACTCAGAAAAAAACATGTGCCATATAGAACCTTGTGGGGATCTTGGGGGCAATATTACCGCCAACTCATCTAACAGTTCTATGTGAGTGCGTTGAAACTCCAAGCTCAAGTCACTTAAACACGTATGAGAACCAGGGTTCAGGCTGTGGTGCTCCAGACATGGACGGGAAGGTGAAAAGCCTGACTACTGCCTCCGACAGAATCAGTCCAGACAGGGAGCACAATGGACACGGACACGATCACGCACCATCAAGACAAGAATTAAGTGCAATTCATGCCTAGAGAGGAGAGCAGAAAATCTCTAAAACGTGGCGGGGTTCCTGCCAAGGCTTGGCAAGAGTCCTTCCAGGCAGAAAAGCAGAGAAAGTTACTTCAGGCAAAGGAGACTAGGGTTGGTGGCTGGGTGCGAGGCCTAACGAAGCATGGGTGGAGGGCTCCAGGGTCATCTGTCAGAAACTGTTCCCCTTCAGCAGCTAAGAGGCATAACTAAAAAGGCAGGTGGGGTGTCATTAATGATCACGGGGAAAACTGGGAGGAGGAAACTGATGTCAGGAGATCAGCACCAAAGGTATTTTATTTTAGAGGAACCAAAATAATTCAAAAAGCACTTGGAAATTCTATCTCCCATGAACAAAAAGAACACAAAATAAGTTTCAACCCAGCATTAAATACAGAATAACAGACTGCCTACTCTCAGAAATGGATTGAATTTTCTAATTCGTTAGGGATTATTTAGAGCATAGGAAAACGAATAAATCTGAAAAATCTCTCTAGAATAGCTGTTTCTCCATCCTGTTCTGTAGGGTAGGGGGAGGCTTAATTATTTAATTGGTATTTTAATGAGACCATAAAGTTCTAAATGTCCTATCAATTTCTCCCAAAAGCATACAACTTTTCCTTTCAATGACCTTTATTTGGCTTAGCTAGAACACTCACTTTTTTTCCAAGGCTTTTTTCGTATGTGTTAAAATACCAAATGATCTGCTGCACTCAGAATGTTGTTGTTATTATTAATGCTGATAATAGCCCCAATAAGATATATTTACAATTATGACTCATTTTGGAATAACAGGTAATTGGCTTATAGTCTTTTTGAAAATAAGCAGAATAAACGAACATAACTTCTACACCAGGGACTGCAGCTGCACCCTTAATGGAACCTGGTCACGAAACACAACAAAAGCAAAGGTGAAACTCAAATCAGACACCAGGTCACAAAGCATAGCTGACTGAAGATGCCACAGGATGACCTTTCACTCTCTGAGGGAAACAGATGCGTTTCCATGTATAATGTATATTTTTAAAGCAATTATTTTATATATAGAATGTAATTTAGGAAAACGAAAACTCCCTCTATCTGTAGACTTATAAACAGGAAGCCCAATGGGGTGCCTTTGCAGACATGAACCCGCATGTAAAATGCAATCCCTATTGACCAAAATCCTTTCCTGTCTCCTAAGCTTAAAAAAAAAAGAAAAAACTATATAATTCAAGGCAGTGGTGAGCTGAAAGGGCTCAGATACAAAACGTGCACATCATCAGCCTTCTAGAAGATAAAAGTGCGCCATGCATAGTAGAAAAGTTGACGTTTCCTATGGAAATCTATTTTGAGATGCAACCATTTAAAGGCAACCGAGAGCTCAAACCCAAGTTCAACCAAAGAGAAACAGAGCCCAAGCAAATGTACAGAAATGGACAAAGACATTGGAGAAGGAGGGGATCTGTGCTCAACTGACACTCCAGATCAGCAAATTCATCCTGAATACAAGCCAGTGATGTGCCATGAGTTCACTCAAGGAACCAGGCAGAAACCATCGGCCGGAAGAAATAGGAACAATGTCAAAGGCAGGTGTGCGATGTGGAAGGGGTGACCCTGTGAACCTTGCTGCCATGAGGCAGGACACTCTTGCGGGCTTTCTGCACAGGCTGGCGGGCTCACATGACTCTGTTTAGAAGGATATCAGCCAACAGCTGTGCCACACGGGCTGCAGCCCGAGCTGAGTCACATCTAGTAACGGTTCTGAGTTCATCCTTAGACGACTTGACCAGAAGGATCTGAGAATCAATGGTGGAGACGTACCTGAATGAGTATTCCATTTCATTCCTTGGCAGTAAATCTTCAGCTTTGTACAACATAAATATTGACAAAGATACACACAGGCACCCTATTTGAAAGCCTGACTGCATAATTGCATCTATTGGAGAAAAGCAGGCTCCGTTTCGGTATGCTAAGTCATTGTTTGGCTTGGTAACCAATGCTTCTGAGACCCAAAACATACACTAGTATAACCGACAGCACCGAAATCTCCACTGATGACTTGCTCATTTCAAGGAATTCATAAAATAAGCCCAGTTTGCCCATGGGATACAGATGGTTGTCCCGTTCCCATCGTGGGGTGGTCTGTTCTGCTCCTGAAACTGTGGCACCATTAGATTCATGACCCAGCTGCCAAACAGATCAAATTATAAGGCAGGGTATTATCAGACCAAGGTCATAAAAGTATTACTGATATCTCAAGATGAACACATCATCTTCCCAAGAATTTAATTTCTTGTTTTCAGGATAAATTTCTTTTTATTGCTGCCTCCCTATCCCCAAATATTGTGGAAACTAGTCCTGACTACTTACCTTGGCTTTATCAAAATTTTAATGACTACTAGTTTATCTCCTACCTCCTTTCCAGGTGGGCATTTTAGCTTTTAGAAGATACCTTCCCTCATTTGCCTTTTTCCCCCCCATTTCTCTGCTATTATCCACCGTGGCCTTTCCAGTCTGAAAATCGTCAGAGAAAATAAGTAAAAGAAAGAAATACAGGGTATGTGAGCTGGTGATAAATGCTGTGGGGAAAATAAAGGAGGACGAAGAATGTGTGGTAGGGAGGAGTGGGGATGGGGCAGTGACCTTTGAATACGACAAAGATGGAGGGAAGGACCAGGCAGAGAAGGGGCAGAGGGAACGGTGATCACAGGCCTGGAGGTCCCTCACGCTGGACAGACAGCATGGAGGCTGGTGTGGGCCAGAGTGAATAGGAAATAAGTGGTGGTTTTGGGGGTGGAGCTTAAGAGACTGCAGTGAGGATGTGGGCATTTTTCCCTCTGAAGGAATTGCGGAGCCTTTGAGGGTCACCAAGCAGAAAAGTGATACTCTAACGTTGGATCAAACAGGTCCAAGACCCTAATTTAAGCTGAACAAATCAAGAGCCAAAGAAGTAACATGCCGCCTCAAAGTCAGTGCAGAGCTTGAAAGAAACACAGCCTCGACTCGCGGCCCAGTGCTCTGCCCCCTCCTGGATGCTGTCCCACAGAGCTGTCTCTAAGGTTATGTTTTTTCCTCACTCAGAGGCTTGTGGGCCAACTGAATGCTTCCCCCTTTTTCAAATGGCAATTTGTCCTGAAATGAAATCGGAGTTGGCAGTGAAACAAGGCATGGACCTGTAGCCTACAGAGCTGTTGTACCTGAAAGCAACAGCCGGTGCGTGGTTTACTCGTGGAGTCCAGCAGAATACAGAGAGCAACAACAGACAGCTTAGCGTCTGGCTGAGGTTCGGCTGACTGCACTGCACGTTTGGATGGTTTTCAAATTTAGACAGTGAGGCGGCTTCACACGAAATGCAGGTGTATACATCATACATGCCCACACGTCTGTATGCACACACACGTGGACACACAAAGATTATATGATGTGTCTTGTAAAGAGCTGCCCCTTCTAGCTTTCCCACCACCTCTGATCTCAGCATTAACCTTTCACTGGCCATGCCCAGTTTTGCTACGAGATTTCTTTACAATGGAACATGCCCTTCACTTCAAAACTTTCCCCAATTCTTTCTTTCAATGACATTAGGGGGAGAGGAGGGAGCTCTGGGAATTGGTGTGGATATGGACTCGAGATACCCCTGAATCTGAATCCACACTTCATGGCGTATTTGTTATTTAACTTTATTTACATTCCAAATGCAATTTTTGCAGATCTCAGATGATTTACAATTACGGCTATGGCAGAATGTTGCGGTCAGTAGACCCACCACTGGATCCTCTTATTCAACACGTTCTTCCAATAATTCAGATATTACTATATCACAAGTGCCCATTTCTATATTTTGATATCTGCTTTTCAGTATAATTATCTTTCTTCTTTATTCTCTAAATCTTATGATTTTAAAACATTTTTCTGAGAAGTGGTCCACAGGCTCTTTACTTATGATAAGTTGATAAAGAGATCCTGGAGATCAAAACCACATTTAAATTCTGAGATAAACTCAACTCTGTCATACATGGCTAGGTTTAGTCTGCAAATACTTTGTTTACTAATTTTTGCATCAAACAACAAGGTCCTACTGTATAGCACAGGGAACTACATTCAGTAACTTCTAATAGCCTATAGTGAAAAAGAATATGACAAGGAATATATATATATATGTATGTATAACTGAATCACTATGCTTTACAACAAGAATTAACACAATATTGTAAACCAACTATACTTTCAACAAAAAACGTTGAAATAAAATTGGGAGATGAAACTTCAACTGCCTAGGCTGCTGTCAGGATGAAACGATTCAAAGCAGGCCAGGTATTAGCAACCCCACTAACACATCAAAACCCCATGTGGGACCTTCCTTTTGAGCAGCACAGGCTAACCGGCTGTGGTCACCTGTAAATAGGGTTGAAGTCACTAAGAACCTTGGCTTGGGAACGCCGTGGCCACAGGGGTGGGAGTCACTGCAGCACCTACGAGAATGACGGGGACAGCCTGCTGCTCAAGCCGCTCCCCAGGCCGCAGCCCGGAGCACTGCAGTCAGGTCTGAGGTCCGGCCGGGAGCGCGCAGCTCCACAGCCCCTCGGAGCCCTGCGGTGCGGGTGGAGCTGGGACCACGCTCGTCCATCACCCTCCCTGGCACCCAGACTTGGGAGTCTCCTGGGGGAATTTTTCTCTGTCTCATACTTCCTGTCTCAGCCTCTTGTGGAATCCGGTCCATGACCCAGGGAAGCAGGGCTTTTACCCTCCGGGACCCAAATCCATCACGGTTTGGATCCAGGATGTAACTTCCATGTTAACTCACCTGGTGCTCCCTTCCTGTGCTGAACTGCCCTCCCCCGTCGATGGCATTAGGTCGTATTAGAAGTCCCGACTTGCTTGTCCTTAGCTAAGGCTCTGAGCCTCTTGCTCAGTCTTCCTGAGTGGAACCACTCATCTGTGGCAGAAAAGCTTGGGCTGTCAGCAACCCATCATTGTCCTCGGTCTTTTGGATTTTCTGTTGGGATATGGTTCTCGTGCAGGGATATCAATTTGCACATGAGAAGCACCTGTAGACATTTTAAAAAATACAGACACTGGATCCGCCCCCCTCTCCAGCCACGGCTGGAAGCTTTCTCCCTCTAGCAGGGGTTACACAATCATGTGCTTGGGAATTGACCACACATGTTGGCATAATCACAGTAAATTTCCCTTTACTCAGTGCTTGCCACGTGGCATTTTCTACTTCATGTTGTCTTTGTACCCTCATTATCACATTTAATCCCTGCATTATAGATTATCACCATTTCGGTTGAGGACACTCCCACTTGCTAATCTTGAATACAAGTATCTTTTGATTCTCTTAATCTATTTCATTCCTAAGTTTCCTGTTCCTGAAATTAAAGAGTGAATTATGGACACACGTATTTAAGATTCTCTTATTATATCTATCTGCCACATCCTCTAACCAACTCATATCTGGAAAGAGAGATTTTCTCTTTTAAACATTTGCATTTTCTTACTATATAGTAGTGCATACACACAGTGGAAAATGTAGAAAACATATAAAGTAAGAAAATTACAGCCATACATTATCTAAACACCAAAGGACAACACTATGTCATTTTGGGCATTTAACTATTTTTCTTAATATTTTATCATAAAATTTCCCTAGGGCAAGTTGCTTAAGCCTGGAATTTTACTAGCCTTTTTCCAAGTACAGAATAACATTCCCAGAAATGACCCCAATGTCAAAATAGTATGTGAGGCTCGGAAGGCCACAGGGCTCTCAGCTTATGCTCTGAGTCCTACAAAGAATGCTGTTAATTCACTTATGTCACGCATTTGATGCCTGTGAGTCACTCACCCACTCAGCTGGCTCGGACTGAGACCTACTTTATACCAGCTGCCGATCCAAGTGCTGGGGAGACCCCAGAGGGAGCCTGGATAACTGCATCACTGTCCTTCTTCATTTGCTCCCAGAATCCTACTCAAGAAATCCACATGGAATTTGCCGTGTGGAGGCAGGTGAGTTACGGTGAAATTCATTTCATTATGTTCCTTTAGACATATTTAAATAGCATGAAAATAGTCCCTAACTTTGATAAGTTTTCTTTTCCCTTCCTATGTATTTTTGAGGATGGGTATAGTTTTGGGGCAGCAAGAGTAATTGATAGATCTCTGGTATGTTAGGATTTTCTATGAAAAATTAAGAAGGAAACTGGCACCTTATACAAAGAGAAGAGGCAGTGAGGAAAACGCAAGCCACCCTCGAACTTGGCTACCATTCAGCATTCCTGGTTTTCAAACAAGGGAAACATAATTCAAAACATTTTCCCTAAATATTTCAGCCCAGAGTAGAAATACATGGAGGCAAAGTTCAGCTCACTGGAACCTACAGCAATGTGCTTACTTAAGCCAAGGTATAAACAGAACAACAGATACTATAATGCATCCTTTACTTTAAACTAGTTCATGTGAGCAAGTTTCATTTCACATGAATTGCTCAGTACCAATTTAGAAAATAAATCCTTCTCCTTGATTGGTAAAAATAGCTCACTGATAACCAGATTCAACAAAATTTAGTGTTAAATAATTAACCAATTTCCTTCAGGAAATGCTTTTGAGTAATCTGAGTTAAGTATTTCCTCTATCTGATCTATTTCTTTTCACAGAGAAAAGTAGTAATATTTGCACATGAGCTACTTTTACTCCTCTGGAAAAATCTGACTGTGAGCTCAGGGTAAGAGTTGTCTACTACATATTAGGGAAAAAAAAAAGATTCACTTCACAGCGAAGATCAGAATCTTGTTTTTTTCGAGGGGCATGGTGAGCTTGGGGACAAGGGAAATGCCTTTGTTTAGAGACAGACCCCAGTAATCCACACTGAAGCTGAAAGAAGAAGCCCTTGTGAAGAAATGTGGAAGGACACACTGACACCCAAAGGTGTTCACTCGGCAAAAACAGAAAGAAAGAAAAAATAATTTAACTGCCCTATAAAGAGAATGGACAGAAACTTGGTAATAAGGGAGAGAGAAGGAAGATTAGGGAAGGGAGGAGAAACACTGAAAGGGAACTTGGATGCAGTGGGCAGAATAGCAGGTTTCTGGAACCTACAATGAAGGATGATAAGAAAAAAAGTAAAGTTTAAAAAAAGTAACAAAGTTTAAAATAGTTTAAAAATTAAAAAATGAAGTTAAAAAATAAAAATTTTTTTATAGTGGCATGGAAGATTTTAAAATGATGGAGGTTTCTTATTTCAAAATTCAAGTTGTTTGAGTTTCTCCTCCATGCTCCAAAAAACAGTAAGACCTGCTTGTGTAAGTGGTTTGGGGGGACACCACAGAGAGGGGTGAGCAGTGCAGTTAGGTTGGCCAGGAGCAGAATGCTGGTGTGGAAGGCAAGACAGAAGAGAGATCAAGAGTTTCATGAGGACAGAAACTCAAAGCCAGAAATTATCTTAAAAACGTTAGTGTGGTAGGCAGAAAAATGACCCCCCCCCCAAGATGTCTATGTCCTAATCCACAGAATATATGAAGAGATCAGGTTCCCTGGCAAAGGGGGCCTATATTTGCAGAAGCAGTTAAGGTTGCTAACCAGCCGACTCTAAGAGAGATGAGCTGGATTATATAGGTGGGCCCAGTGTAATCACCAGGGTCGTTAAAAGGAGGAAGAGGGAGGCAGAAGAGGAGAGAGGGGAGAGGAGATGTGACCACAGAATCAGAGTCAGAGACACACAACCACGCTGACCTTTAGAGAGAGAAAAGAGGTCACAGGCCAAGAGATGGAGGTAGCCTCTGGAAGCCAGAAAAGTCAAAGATACAGGTTCCCCTGAGGCCTTCAGAAACAACCCTGCCAATACTTTGACTTCAGCAGGCTTCTGCATTCAAGAACCCTACAAGGTTAAATTTGTGTTGTTTAGTGGAGACTTTTTCTTTTTTCTTCCTACTACCATGACGTTTGGGGATACTTGTTACAACAGCAACAGAAAGCGAATACAGTAAGCTCCTTGAAATGTTCAGAAATTGCAGATAACACTGGACTGTCCACTTTGATGTGGGATTGGACTTATGTGAAAATCAAAAGGACAGTGTGACCTTTGCTAACATCTGCTTTTCTCATTTTTAGGAAGAGAACAGTAAGTCAAAACCTCTGTAGTTATTATTTTAGACAAGTGTCTCTTAAAATATTATGTAACCCTGTGTCTTAGGACCACAAGAGAGTCTCTGTTCTTAGAAGAACATGGATTCAGAGAGATAGGGTCTTACATCTGAGTCCCACAGTGATCTCTTATTGGCAATGAGAGCTTGGGCAAATCATTTACCCTCTTTAAGCCACAGGATCTTCATTTGCAAAATGAAGATAAGAATAAGGATTGTTTGGGTGATTAAATTGTGCACACACACATATATGTACAATATTTAATACAGTGACTAGCACATACTAGGCACTCAAGAAATTCCTGTTATGGATTTTTAAATGCATGTATAAAAGGAGGAGAAAGTTGTGGGAACTTGTGGGAAAACTTAGTTCACGGCCCCAAAAAGGGCCATCTCTCAAAGGGCTCTGATTAGTCAGTCCCCAGTGATGGGCTAATAAGCAGAAACTATAGCACTTGGGGATTTAAATTAAACATAAAAAGGAAGGTATTTAAGCATAATTATTAAACAGCAGGTACGTTTACACTGTTGGCTGGATCATCTTATCTGGAGAGCTTTAATAAGCAGAGTCTCCCCTGCTTTAGAGATGGGCATGCAGGAAAATGACGTGGATGGGTGGGCCATTCTCACCCCATGATCACATGACTTAGTACTCACGGAAGTAACACCTCTTGTATGTTATTCCAGATTGACTGTCCTCCCATGATTATTGTCAGCTGTGTCATCAGTTCAAGGAAACAGCCACCTGGGTCACACTGGAATATTAGAAAGAAAATCTCATTTAAATTTTAGATAGCTCTAACATGAAATAAAGTCATTATTTTATTCCTAAAAAAATCTAAGGAACAGAGAGTAAAGACACTCTTCACTGGGCAACTAAGAGAAAACATGAAACAGGTTAGACTGTCAGAACACAAAGCTGTATTCACACCTCTTCATTTCTGTATTTTCACAGCCAATACACCTGATCTCCCTGATAAGTCACAAATCTGCCCTTAAAGAATGTGATGTAGAAACACGAGGAGTACTAGTTGACAAACTGGAACAAGAACACCTTCATGGCTAGGTTGTTCTCATAGTCAGTCTGGTCCTTGGGAGCTCTGCAGCTAGAATAAAGAAAAGTTAAGTCTGCAAAAATGTGAATGGCTTTGAGACCCTAATCAAAGCCATGGATACATGAGTTAACACGGTAAATATATATGTGTATATATATATATATACAATTCACACTGTTTTCATTTAAGTTGTTTTGAATTCCTTAACATAGCTACTATGTTAATTCCAAGTGTACACACTGTTGTAAGAGTTTCTCCCACTATGAACACAATATCCCACAAGGCAAAAAAAAAAAAAAAATTCAGCCGTTCCTTAAAATTTATAAGCACAACAGTATCCAATGGGCAAGAAATGTCCTCTGTCAGGTGTAAGTTGACAGAAAGCTACTTTTAAAAATCCTTCTAAATGATATTCTCTTGTCTCCCTGAACGGCAGTAAGGTAGGACTATTGAAGAAACTAAACAAAACACGGGGCAACTTGCTAGAAGTATTTGGGGAACATAAAACTGGTCATCCTCCTAGTTTAGAATTTGAATTGGTCTTGGTGTTTTCAGAAGATGACCACTGAGCAGACCACTGGGAGAACGACCCAGCCACAAGCAGCGGGTCGGAAGCACTTAACTTGGGCCTCTAAGCCACTGGCTGGGATACAAGCCAGAGAGAAGAAACATTTATTATAGAAGCCACAGCTGATGAGAATGGAGCTACACTAACAGGAACAGCATGGGGGGAAGACACATAACACTGTGATTACCTGTCCTCTCCATAACGCACAAGCAAATCTGCCACTGGAACCACGACCCTCTTCCACTTATTTGCAACACAGAGACTATTTACTTTCAACAATAGGGTATATGATCTAATGTAATTGAAATTATTATTAAGCACTGACCTGTTTACACAGATCTTGGACATTCTAATGCTTCCTTTTTCCCTTTTACTAATGCAAAGCTGGAGCTAATTCACTTCTGTCATAGGCTAGAGAAAATACGTTTACACTTGAAGTTTTCTAAAGACTGTAATGTACTGGAATTGAAGTGCCTACAAGATACAGACTCTGTTTTGACCTGGTTCTAAAACTGGTGTAGAAATGACCTCAGCTACAGGAGGAGCTTACCAGAGTCAGTCGCCATGATTGCCACTTTCTCATATATGGCGTTCAGGGTCACGATGATGATAAAACTGATGAGGGAAGCAGTGATGGGTGTGGCCCACCTGCACAGTCAGGTACTTCTGGATTGGGTCTCTTCCATTCAGGTTCTTGGAAAGTTTTGCAGAAAATACAATGAACACTGAAAGCCCGTAGACAATGATCCCAATAACTGAAGCAATGGTCAACAGGACCTGACAACCCAAAAACCTAGCAGCGTAAGGCTCACTAATGATCGTATTTTTACACAGAATACTTGCCCCCAACCCACGCTTAAACAGACAACATGCATGTGCTGTAAACCTCACATAAACGTGAGAAGTGATGTAAATTGCACGTAAATGCCACAAGAGACGTGAATATCAGGCATGTTAAACTTTAGGGGAGGAGGAATGAAGGATGTCAAAAAGAATGAGTGCATCCACTAATGTAACATGCTGACAGCAGGAGCAGCTGTGTGCAGGGCATAGGGAATATATGGGAACTCCACTTTCTGTGAATTTTTCTGTAAACCTAAAACTGCACTAAAGAAGGAAGCCTGTTAAGTATATCTTTAAATGGGTGAAAATGGAGTAACTGGTGGCATGTTCTTTTGGAGACAAGTCTATGATAGCAGAACTAATGAAAATATCCCTTCTACATCTATAGAATTACTTAGGTTATGAACTAGTTGTAACCCATGAAGGGGATATGCTTCCTTTCAAGGAAGAACCTATCACTGATTCAGGGGCCAGCAGGTGCTAGCCGTCGTCTTCATTCTGAATAGGACCAGTGAAGCTGTGGACATGCCCTGAGGGAAATAGTGGAAGTGACAGCAGGTCTCTGCTGATGAAAGCTTCACATGCTTTTCATACTCCTTGAGGTCTTAAAATGGCAGGTATTCATACTCCCTGCATTTGCACAAGATTCATGTCCCTGATCCATTGTAGTTCTGTCTGTGTGGACCCAAGGACAAAGGGGGTGTCTGAAGCATAATTTGCACGTGGCTGATAGGGTTTCAGTTCCTCACTAGGCAGGTTTTTTCTGGCCACTGAAGAATGCACATTAAAGGTCCCATTTTTAAACTGTTTTCCTTCCATCTACCTTCTTGGTCATAGTCCAGAAGCATGTACTCAGTGTCCCTGGCCGCTTCTGATGGCTGCCCCAGAGAGAAAGCTACAAAGAATATGAATTTCAAGACTAAGTGAACCACATCATGTGATTTACAGTAACAGCGGGAGGCTGGCTTGCACCTGCAGGGGAGAGCATAGGGAGTGTTTACAAGCCCCTCCTGGAGCCACACTCCTGCATCTGGATCCCAGCTCCGATGCTAGCTGTCGGGCCTTGTGCAAATTTCTTAACCTCTAGGGGCTTCAATCTCCTCTCCCACATAATGGGGGGATAATAATAGCAATTTATAGGACTATTGTGATGAGTCAATTATTTACTAATTGTGAAAACGATTGGAACATTAACCACAGGCATGTGAAAAACTCTACCTAAGTATTAGCTATGAATATGGTGACCAAAGTCTTAAAAAGGTGTTTCTCTTAGTTTTTAAGCCATCAGTTTGTAGAGAAAACATTTTATTTCCTCCCCTACTCTCTTTCATCACCGTTTTCTTCACAGTTAAGGCTTCATGCTTGTGACAGGAATAACTTTTTAGTATGTGTGTGATTAAATGTGAAAATTAGTTAAGGCTGAGAAAAATATATTATAGAAGGTATATTAAGACTTCCCCTCCTGTACAGCACATATAGGCCATTTAAATAGTATGCATTTTTAAAAAGTCTGCATAATAATTTTTTAATTATGTATTAAGTAATCATAATAGTTAAGATTCTTTAAATGCTTACTATTGTTTCAGCACACATCTATTTTTCTAAATCCTCACAATCACCCTGTGGGGAAGGTAATATTATATCTCTTTTACAGATGAGGAAATAGAGCCACGTGGAGATGATGCAATTTGCCCCCAATGAAGCAACTATTAAATGAAAGAACTGAAATACTCAAAGAGCCCAAAGACACACTAACTGTATAGCACTGTCTCCTACATGATCTGTGAAATCAATTCTAATTCATTTCAGAACTTTTACAAACTTGACACATTTCCGTTTTTCTTCCAAGCAATTAATGGGTTCAATATTTCTTAAGAAACAGGAAAGCTTTCCATTCTCCTTCCTCAAGTTTCTTCTTACTTATCATCTTTTCCGATCATAACTTTAATACTTGCTCATTAAAGAAAATTTGAAAGTACTCAGTAGTGGACAGAAATGCTGTCCTGGATCTGTCCCCAGTCTTAGAAGAGGACCCAGATTTTGCTTTAGGATAAATGACCTCCCTTCTGTTTTTAGTCCTGTGATTTAAGCTCGATTGACCCACTCTTTCTGAAGCACCAGAGGTAGATCTCAGTTGGCTTAAGACAAATAATACCCCTCATTCTATTGGCCTCACACATGATTTGAGAATTGGCAAATAACCCAGTAAGAGCCACTATTATGTGAGGAGATACATGCTTGTGCCCATGTGAATGATAAGCTTCCCCTATCAAGAGAGGAAGCTGCCAAAAGAGACGTCTCTTGGTTTGGATGGATGATCTGGGATACTGAGTGCCTAGAAGAAGCATGCTGAGACATCCTTGGACACAGAATGAAGACAGGACAAAACCAGCCCTTGACATCATCTGGGCTACAGTATCTCTCCTTGACTGAAGCCAGACCTCAGACCTGAGATTTTCATTTACAGGAACCAATAAATCCCATGCATCCCCATTTTTTGGTTGTTGTTTAAGCACATTGGAGATTGATTTTGTCACCTACAATAAAAAGACTCCAACTCTGAAAATGAATAAAAAATAAAATAAGAAAAATTCTTCTACCTGCAGACATAATTCCTTCAGAACTGTGCATTGTTTGTATATTACAAATCATTTTATATATTAATTTTATTCTCAAGCTTATCATAAGCATAACAATTTGACTTGTCATAAAATATTTTCATGGACACACTTTTTTAAGGCTGCATAATATTCCACTATGTGAAGGGTTGGAAGAATATTTTGGCTGAGATTTTATATATATATACACACAAAAGTATGTCTGTGACTTGCATCCATACTGACTTTTCCCTGCCATTTTCAAATACTTCCTGATTAAAAGTTTTTCAAAGCTGAATTAGTGGATTAAAACATATGAATATTTTTGACTCTTGATATGATCTGCCAGACTGCTTTCTAAGAACGTTTGAGGAGTACACCAGAAATTAACACAGCATTGTAAATCAACCATACTTCACAAAAAATATCCAGTAACCTAGGCTTGGGATTGGTGATCAGTGGCACTTCATCCTCATAAACAGAGCTGTGTCAGTTGAGAGGTGGAAAACTATTTCATTCTGATGAGCACTGACTGAATTACCATTGGACTGTGACATCTATTTTTTCTTTTGTGAAGGTGTGTTCATCTTCTCTGCCTTCTACACTCCTGAGATTTTTTGATGTTACCTTTGAAGTGATCTAAACTCTCTATGTACTTAAGGAATTAGCCCCTTGTCGAATGTGTAAACAAATAACATCCTCTGGTGTTTTGTTTAAAATTAGGATGCTTCTGATGCATGGAAATCTTTATATATTTTCCTCTGAAACTTACTGCTCATCTAGAGGTTGTATATTCATCCATATTTATTTCTAGTTTTTTTCTAATTGTGTTACTTTTTTAAATGTTTCTGGAATTTATCACAATATATGGTTCACTGTATGATTTCAATCTTCTCTTTTCCCCCCAAGTAGCTAACAAGTGTTCCATTTACTGAATAAGCTTTATTTATCTCCCTGATTTGTAATGCCTTCCATCTCTTATATTAATTTATTATCAATATCAGTGCCCATATCTGGACTTCCTGTCCTATTTTCTAATCTGGCTATTCTTGAACTAGTAAAACTCTCATTATCTTATTAATTATTATATTACAAATATGATTTTATTCACAATAAACCCTAAATCAATTTTATAACTTCTGATATTTTGGAGATATGATCTTTTAATCTAGAATCATGTGATTAATGCATCTTTTATATCTTTCAATAGTTTTTACTTTTATTTTTTTGATAGTTCCTACTATCCTTTTGTTAGGCTATCTTAGACATTTTACCTTGGTTCTTAATTTTGGAAAATTTTAGAATTCTTAATGCCTCCATCTGGTCTCTTAATCAGACAGTGGAGAATCCTAAACCACTGATCTGATTTGAACAAATGAGGTGAAAAGAATTGGGGGAAGCACTGTGATCAGAAGAGACTGTGGAACCTCCAGAGTGGCGCCCTGCATTGGCTCAGATGTTCTCTGGAAAAAGTTTTCTCTATGAGACTACATAGTTCCCAGCTTGACTTTCAGTTTTCTCAGCATTTCACATTAGATTTTAAAAAGTGTGTGGCAGGTTCTTACCCAGAAAAAGAGCACTTGCACAAAGGGTTATATGTATACACTTTCCCCAGATGGTAAAGGGAACGGGCTCTTCTTCATAATTAAAAAAACAAGTTTAGTCAATCAAGGGATTACACCAATGAAATGATTTTTCTCCTAACTGGTCACTAAATTCTAAACATAATTAAAAAAAAAATAATAATTTTCAGACATAGCCTCCTTATTTGTAACTGCATGGGTTTCTTTCCTTTTTTTTTTTTTCTTTTCTTTTCTGTTAACGATGTCAATCACACAACAAAATATGTACAGTGTTCATTTTAATACTATTTTTTGTAAGTGCACATGTGAACAGCAAATTGTTTCCCTGCCATGGTCTGAGCTTAGGGGTCTGGGTACCTGACGAGGCCAAGCTGTAAAGCTCTACTCCTGAGCTTGCCTTAGATTTCAGAAGTGACGCTAGTGACAGCTTAGTGTCCGTGCAGGACAGGAAGTTTCACAGGTGTCTGCAGCTAACTGGTCTCCACTGTGTGTTCCTTGGTTGAGCTTTATGTGTTTATTAGAAACAACTATGAAGTTTTAGAGTTTCCATTTTAGAGTTTATATTTAGATTTCATTTTTAGAGATGAAATCAGTAAGACTCAAGTTTTACCTGGATAATAAAAGCAGATAAAGTATAATAATAGCTGTCACTAAGTACATGGCCCTTCCTCTGTGCCAGGAAGCCTTCCAAGTAGATTCTGCACATTAATTCAACCCGTCCTTACCACAGTCATGAGGAAGCAACTCTCTTTTTCTTATTTTATAGGAAACTATGGCACAGAGAAGTTAAGATGTCCAAGATCACTCAGGAAGCAAGCTTCTGTGTTCAAATATGAATTTAGGTAACTTCATTCCCAAGGTCTCACTACCACAAAGCTGGCCTCTCTAAACAATGGAGCATGCATTTGCAATTAAAGTAAAACTCTTCAATTAAAAAACTAAAAACAATTAATTTTTTAAATAATGAAAAATGATAAAGTGAAATTAGTCTTCATCTTCAATTTTTCAACAAGCATGTTCCAATGAAAACTTAAACTTATTAGTTGGCAATTTAAAATTTAAAATTGGCAGTTTAAATGACCAAAAAACTTTTCTTCAGTATTTTTTGTATGTTGCCAATATGATACGTTTTTGTTTTTCAGGACTCAAAAATATTATGACCATCTAATTTTGTCTAAGTTTCAGCTTTCATCTCTGAATGTACAGTCTTTCACCAACATATGCTTTGACCCTCATCTTCAGTTGTAAACAATGGGAACTATTCATAATGGGGATTATTAGAAGCTTATTACATTGGAAAAGACAAATGTCACTTTCTATTGGTAGCTGAACCTCATTTTTTTCCATTTATAAAAAGAGGAGTTTGACCTGCTCCCTCCAGACCTTTTCAGTGCCAACATTCTGTAGATCTGTGATTCAATTTATTAAATCTATAGTTGAAGACATTTTCAGATGCTCCTAGTAAAAGCATTTTCTTTCCAAGAGTTATTCATGCTCACAACCTACTGTCCTGCTGCTGCTGACTACAAGTACCATCATCTCTAAATTATCTCAGCTGATGGAAAGAAGCAATAATACAGATGACTCAAAAATCATCTTTTCATAGCTCTGGAATGTTGATACAAAGATATATAGTTTTATTTTTTTAATTTTGCAGCAGGAGTGGCAGCAATAAATTTACATTTCCAATTATATAAAATGCCTAGCTCAAACACTGCTCAAATACTGATGGCACCTCAACAAAGAATTCCCTGCTTCTTCTACCCTTTCTCTGACTTTAGGATGAGAGCCATGCTGCTTTGTGCACATCCCAAACGGAAGGGGGAGCAGTGACCGGGACTTAGTTCAAGACAAAGGGGCACCTAGTCTACAATGAAAAGGAGGCCGCAATAATGAAGGCACATGTGAAAAAATGGGAGTCAGATATAAAAACCAATGTGTCTTTCCTTCTACATCCATGTCATAGCGGCTAAATTATTTTGCATTTTTTTATTGGTGTTATGAAAGGATACAAATCAATGCCTCTTTTCTTATACACTTATACCAGTCTTTTTCTTTTCCCCCTTTTTACTGTTATTATGAAGGGAGGACCTCACTTCTCTTCTGTGTCCACCATTCCAGGCAGTGCTCCTTCACCTTGGCTGCACATTAGAATAACCAGAGGAGCTTTAAAAACTTCCCTATGCCAGAATGCACCCCAGGCCACTAAGTACCATCAGAGTTTGCAGTGGTGGAATCCAGGCACCAACATTTCTTAAGGTCCCCTGGTGATTCCAACATGCAGCCAAGGCTGACAAGCCCAGAAGTAAACAAACTACAGTGCACCTAAACAGCGCCCGCTTTTCCTGGGTAATCTCATCTGTCTCCACGTGGGGACACCGCGCCTCCTATTCTGGCCGGACTTGTTCTTCCCGCTCAACCATGTCCCGTTTGTACTCAAGTTCTGCCTGGTGCCGCTTCCAGAGCTCCAGAAGTAAGGTGACTAACAGAGAGAGAGAACAGCAGAATGTGGATCTTCAGTGATGACTGATGCTTCAGAAATCTGTACTTAATATTTATTACCCTTAACAATTTGGTAAATGGTTTATAAAATCACATTTATTTATAGGCGATACTAAACAGAAACATGAGTTAATGCCTTTTTTTCAAGAAAAAAGAAAATGTAGATAATTTATTGAACTTGTGAAAACAGACTATCTAGCTCTCTAGCTCAGGGGAAAGGTATTAACGTGATGGTCAGAGGCAGGTGACTGTGTCTGATGCTAAAGTACCTGCTACCAGCATATTATGCCCACTAAAAACACAAATATCGGGGGGAAGGGTAAGTATAGCTCAGTGGTAGAGCACGTGCTTAGCATGTACAAGGTCCTGGGTTCAAGCCACAGTACCTCCACTAAAAAAAAAGTTTAAAAAAAAGCACAACTGTCATGATTTAAAAGCAGTGCACGGTCCACCCTCCAAGCCTTCTCCTCACATCCCTGTCTCTTCTGTCCAAAGGACCTGAGGGTGGGGAAGGGGATAAGAATGCTTTAGTAACCACTGCATTTCTATTTTCCACCACCCCAGTCACACAAAATTAAAATAATATTCTTAAATATGGAAAACTGCCATTTTCCTCAATCTTCGGTAAAGTAATTTTTAGAAATCGTCAATCTGTTTTAAGACTCTTAGCTTCAAATAGTAGACAAAAACAACATGAAATGTTTATTGAAAAATGTGGCTTCAGGGTAAATCCCCTAACCCCTTCTTCCAACCAGACTGTTACCCCTAGGCCCTAACTCTAGAGAAATTCCAGAATAACCACTGTTCCCTCCACCATTATTCCCTCTACCATGCTCTGAGAATAGAGAAAAAAGACACAGTCCCTGCTTCTGGGAGCTCCTAGGTGCACAGAACTCATCGTGAAATGATGGCTGAGGAGGTGTGTTAAGAGGGCTTGGATAACAGTCAGCAGTGGGTGCTTGGGGCAGAGAGCCAGAACTGTAGCCAAGGCTCTCCCAGAGGAGGGAACCACTGTGGTGAGTTCTGAGATGCCCTAGAAGTGATCAGGTGAAGGTATAATGTTAAGGCCATTTCTCCCTGGGGAGCTGCACATGCAAAGGAGGTAGGCCAAAGAGAACCAGGTCCCTTCCAGGAACTGCAAATAGTCTAGAAGCGAGCACAGGGTGTGGGAGGCAGGTGAGGCAACCAGGTGGAGAGATCACAGGTGCACATCACACAGGACTCTGTGTGCCTCCAAGGTAGAGGAGATATGCAAAGTGATCTAGAAAGAGACAAGATGGAGGCAGGGAGACCTATTGGCAGGTTCATGTGAAGGCCTGCTGAGGCCCCGCCAGGAGGAGAGAGAAGAAAACATTTCCGCAGGTGGACAGATTGGCCACAGGTGTGACGGAAGGGCAGGAAGAGGTCAAAGATGCCAGCCAGATTTCTGGCTTTGGCAGTGTCCTAAATTATAGTGCCATTCCCTGAAATAAGAAAGGCAGGAAGAGGGGCAAGTCATGAGAGGAGACAACTGATTCAGTTCTGGCTGGGTGCCTGTAGGCTCCAGGAGAGATGTCCAGTATGCAAATAAAAGTCTAGAAATCGGGAGAAAGTTCTAGGCTGAGACAAGTAGTTTTCCTGTTTCAAGAGGCTAATGGGTGTGAGTGGACAAGCTCACGAGAAGAGGTGTAGAGGGGTAGCTCTCACCGTCCTGCACATGGGAAGCATCTGGGAGCCTTTAAAATATAGTGCACCCCAGCCTGGAGTGGGGACTTTGTACTGTTTATTGTTTTTTAAATACTTCTTTCCTTTTTTGGGGGGTAGTTAGCTTTATTTATTTTAATGGAGGTACTGGGAATTGAACCCAGGACCTCTTGCATGCTAAGCACGTGCTCTACCACTGAGCCATACCCTCCCCACTTTTCTTGTTTTTAGACATTAGCTCTACTGAGTGGTCAGGTTTGAGAATCAACCTGTGGAGAGCAGAGATCTTTGGGGTAGAGATCAAGGAGAAGCTGCCCAGAGCCCTGCAGACCCCAGCAGGGGCAGCTGGAGACGCAGGGAGCCTCGGATGGGCTGTGAGGAACGTGAACTCAACACTCCCCAATGGCGAAGATGACAAACATATTTCAAGCACCCACTTCCCAGCAGTGTTTGTTCTGACTTTATTAGTTTTCCAGTAATACTGAGTGAGAATAGAAATAACCTGGACACAGGGATCAAATTCAAATGCTGGTTCTGACCATTCTTAGCTGCATGATTAATGATTAAAAGGTTACTCGTCTGCCACGTGTAAACTGGGGGACCTAGAACCGTGCTCGTGGGCTGCTGTGAGCGTAATGAAATGACATCCATAAAGGCCCTCCCGACTCTCAGAGGTAATTGCTACTATTGTCCCCATTTGGGACACCAAGAAACAGAGTCACAGAAAGCTTCAAACATTTGCCCAAGATGAGGGTTGGGGTCAGGAATCAAACCAATGACTTCTTGGATCCAGAGCCCAGGATCTTCTTACGAGCAACATGGCACTGCTCAGGCTCCCTGCTCCAAACCCGCCTCCCTTTGGCTCAGTTCCATGACGCCTGCGCTGCACAGATGTCATCACTGCCTGCCTGCCCTCCCAGTGTCTGACCCCAGCACTCCTCCCTCCGTCCCACACACCGCTTCCTTGGGCACACCAACCCTCACGAGGCCATTGCTGTGGCTACTCGGATGTTTACACGGAAACGCAGGTGGCAGCCCAGCTTTTTGCTATAGCTGCTGCTGTCAGTGGAGGCAAAGAGCTCACAGTTGGTGGGGGAGGCCACTTCTGGTCTCCTCCTTGGCTGGAGAGCTGGATGGAATCCTGTTTCCCTCTGCAACTTAGACATCCAGCATGAGAGATATGTAAGGCCATCTGGCCTCTCAACATAGAAATGATGCCCCCGCAGTCGTACTTATCATTGTAACCTCCTGGCTCCATCAGGGAGCAGAGGCCATAGCCTGTTGTCCACCAAGTTTTGTTTCCTTGCACAACAGCTACAATGGGGTGAGTTAACACTGGACCACAAAATCTACAAAGCCCTCGTGTACTATTTCCTGACACTTGCAGGTCACCCAAATACCCCAGATCCTCCAAGTAAACAACTAGTAAGAGGAACTGAGCTAGCTCGTCTGTCAGACCCCTGATGACAGAACGGATTTGGCCTCTCCTGCTCTTGGGATGATCCATTCTCCTTTTGTGTGCCTTCCCTGACTGAAAGATACTGTTCATTGTTTATGGGCTAGGGAGTATTTGTGGCTCTCTGACTGGAACCTTCAAAAGTAGAGCTCTTGGTGAGAATGGAAGCATGGCACCCACGTCTCATGAGCTCAGCTACCCAACAGCCTCATCTACCAAGACTGTGGCCAACACCAGGGGTCCACGCTGTTGAGTGTTGGGTCTGGAGAGCAATGCCTCCACCACTGAGAACCTGCCCCACCACTTGTGCCCTTGTTCCCATCCAGGGGGAGGTGATGCATCCATGGGATGAAAGCCTTGAGGGCACTAGGTGACTGTGGACCAAGCTGTGACTGGCCGGTACTGCTCCCCATGTGACCCATGTTAGCCTCACATGCAGAAAATCCCCAAAGAGACCACTGCTTGAGTGAATAGGTCACCTATAAGCCAACTGTCCTCGGGCCACCTAAGAAACAACACAGTATACACAGTGAGCCACCCACTCACTGATGTCCCCAAGGCTCACAGCTCCCTAATGTGACACCAGGTACCCCCAGCAAACAGAAGACCCTTACTTTACAATTGACTTGAGAATTCTACTGCCAACACTGCCTTCCACCTTCCACTTATGAAGTTCTTTCCACTCTTTCCCCTGCTCTGCGATTGTGCAATCAGTCCAGAGCTCCTTCATGAGACAGGAGGGAAGGGGGCCGGGCACAGCCATTAAAAGAATGGCACAGCCATTAGCACCAAAACGATGGAAAAGTCAACTCCCAGTAGAACTTGAGCTTCAATACACACTCACCAAAATACAGCAGGATGCTAGATGGCATGCCCACAGGTGCCAGGACAGGTTCAAGGCTGACCATAAAATGTCAAAGGTGAGTGGTGGCCCAATTTCTGGGAATCCCAACACCTTCCCCAAAGCGGTTGGAATATTCCTCCCACTTATTAGCATATGAAGATACTGAGTGCATAAAAACTAACAACCCCACACCTCGTGGCTGCTCTCTCTGCTGAGGGAGACAGCCCACACTCTGTCTGTGGAGTGTGTATCTACTTTTACTTTAAACTGGATCACCCAAACCCCACATCTCATGGCCTTTCTCTTGCCTTCTGAAACAGCCAACTCTGTCTATGGAGTATATATCTCTCTGAATAAATCTACCTTTACTGAATTGTGGCTCTCTCTTGGATTGTTCCTGTGCAAACCAAGGACCCACACTTGGCGAGGTGCATCCCAAGGACCCAAATAAGACCTGGGATACGGCCATCCCCTCCCCCACATTTTCCTGTATCATACATTCCTTCCCAAAGGATCTCACCTTGTGCACTCCAAAATTGACAGCACTCATGTGACCTGACCTGGATCTGCTTCTGCATATATCATTTCTCATGTCCACTAGCATGTCACCTTCATGAGGGCAGGGATTTGGTTCTGTTCACAACGGAAGCTCCAGCACATTACAGGTGCTGGAGAAGTATTAGCTAAATGAATGAGCTGTAGGAATTCCTGGGAATTCCACTTGCAACTCCTAGCCACTTGGGTCCCAGCTGAATCCAGGTGCTCCCTGCTACTCATGGATGACCTCTTGCCACCACTCTCTGCTCTGCCATCACCTGAGCCAGGATGAGCTGAGATGAGCACACACCCCGGAGAGCATGGCGGCTGGTTTATGAGGTTGCAACACACTCACCCTCTGACTGCCAGGGGTTACTTAGGATGGACAAACTGAAGGCAGCCCCATGTGCACTGCCCTGCCCCACAACTCACTTGAAGCACCAGGACTGCACACAGGGGAAACGCTGGCCCTTTGCAACCTAAGGAGAGGGACTATGGGTGAGAAGGGGGTCTCTGTCAACTAACAGTCTCTTCATAAGCCCAGTCTTAGAAAAGCTCTTCAAAGACACTTTTGGTATCTACCTTGTGTTTCTGTAATCCCTCTAGATATTGTCATTTTAATCTATGCATCAGAAATACAGATACTTTTGAAATCTTTATTGATTTTCAATGAAGAAAATCCTCAATTTCCTTCTCTGCTAAGAAAATTACTGCACTTTATATAAAAGAAAGCAGATTCCTTTCATGAGTTTCTATCTTCAAACACCTAATTTCACAAGAATCAGTGAAGCAGGACATGAAAATCATGCTGTGCTTTATCACCTACAGGTGGGCAGGGATGAAATGAATGAGTACTGATCTCATGAGACGGGAAGGCTGGGGCTGTCTTATTCCTGCTACAGATGGAAGGGTCCATATCTGTAAGGGTGAGGAAGGACCAAGGATGAGAAACCAACGTTTCTAACCCACTTCTCTTTTTCAGAGTCCCAGACAAAACAGTGTGATTGTATCAACAAAAACAAGAACATCTGCACCCTTCTAAAAGCACGCTACAACTTTACTACTACACACGGCTCTCTGTCACTGGCCTAAAGGCTGATGACAGCCAAGAAATTTGCAGGACCTTATTCTGTGCTCATCCCTTTTTGTCTTTGGAACATCAGGAAATTTGCCTCCTCTTCCTGAGTGTCATTTTCCTCATCCTTCAAATGGGAGTGTAACAGTCATTCACTTGCTCAGTGTCTATTCGACAACAGGAGACGGCTTATGAAAACAACAACAAAAAAAGCAAAACAGCAATTCTGATCTGTGCTGTCTTCCTCCTCCTCCCTGAACATGGACATACAGGGTAAAATGGCATCTTTCACTAAATCCCGAACTTAAGGAGCAGTTCTGATAAGGAAGTCACAGGACTGCCGTGTAACCGAGAAATTACCTGGTGAAAAAGAATGAGTTGCCTGCAAATCCTCAAAACCTGTAAGGGTGCAAACCCTGGGAGCTACAGACATGGGTGGGAGTTCCTTAGTTCCCCATTTCACAAAGCCAAGAACTTTGCAGGGTCCATGAAAGACACAGATAGCCCAGTACAACCACACCATGTTTTGGAGTACACCAGGGCCACATCGCTGCTGACCTGTACTTCTGTGTGTCCCAGAGCAAGTGCTCTGGGTGGGGGTGACTGTGTTTGAGGCTGGAGAAGAACTTCCCATTCTGTCTCTTTTGCTCTCTCTCTTCCTGCAATAAAACAACTGGTAGGACTCTGCTTGGGAGCACTGCACCCACATTCTCTGGCAATCCACACACTAGGCAGCTCTAGCTGATCTGAGAAAGGACTCTTCAATGAACATATATACACCAAAGTCAGGCAGAAGGCTGCCTGTGACCTTGGGAATCCAAACCAGCTTGTCCTGTTAATCAGGATATTAGACATCTAAAGAAAGTGTGCACCAGATGAAGATGATGCCTTAGACAGTGTTGGTGGTTATGGCCAGCAGTGTCTAAGGACAAGTCATGCTCTGGCAGATGGGAGCATTTTGGTTGCTTTAAGTTTACTACTGAAGGGCTGGGACATTTCATTGGGCCTTGAAACTCCAGACCTCTCT